>NW_021939396.1:26019175-26435223 GCF_001715985.3 Manacus vitellinus | reverse complement strand
TGACACACCATCAGGCTGATGCAGAACTATCTACAGGGACCACAGAGACTTAAGAAACAACAAAAACAACTTTCTGGATCCCACCAAGACTAGCAGGATTTCTTGCCGTAAAGAGGCGTTTATTAGCAGTATCTCCCATCTTCCCAAGCTGCTAACAATATCCTCCCTGTTTCATTTCAAATGGAAAACATGGCTATGTATAAACATCCCTATTCAGTATCATTCCATCTACAAGAAAAGCGGATTTTCAGACAGAGGTAAACATAACAGTACATTCAAATCAAGCCACTTCCATTAACAGTGAATTTTTCTCACTTCACTATATATATACAGTTCACAAATCCTATGAGATTAATGAGTAAAAAGATACCTGTGAACATGTTTCTTCCTGTGATGTGCTGCTAACAAACAAAGTCATTAGGTCTAGTGTATAAGCTGGAAACTTTTCCAGGGCATGTATTACTGCAGATGCCAAATCAAAAGCTTGCCCAGATCCTGGCTCTTCAACTATTAAGAACCGTGGCCTGAAAGATGTTGGCTGGTAAGGAGGATTGCTACAACAATAAGAAGAAAACAAGTTTAAAAATGAGTGATGGTGAGGCACAAGTTTTTTCCCATACACTTTTTTTTTTGTAAATACTCTCCATGTTCCACCATATGCTGGTCTGTGATCAGGAAACCTATCAAAGCCTATTTTCTCAGTAACTGGTACCATTCCTCAGGTAAGAAGTCCTGCCAGTCCCTAGCATGTCTGCTACTCCTTTAGCTGGGTTAAGTAACAGCTCATAAATCCCGCAGGGGGACGATCCAACCAAATACAAACACAACTGGTCAGTAACCTGATACAGGGCAGAATAAGAACTCTCTCAGCACAAACCAGTCTGGGCCTCTTCACTGCCCATGCACAATCATTTTCAGCATGTTTTGACAGTAAGTAACTGTGAGATCTCTACAGCTGTCAAGTTTAGCTAAATTTTGCCATAGATTCTGGACGTGGTTGGAAGGAGCAAAACAACATTTCTAAGAAAAAAAATTGATGTTGGCACTGAAACAGGCTAGCTGTATCTGAAGAAGTACATGTTTGGATTGGTTAAATTACAGCACTACACTACATATAAAATTTATGTTCATTTTATTCATTCGTCATTGACTTGTGTATTAATTTCCTAGTAATCTAACCTTGTGAGCAAGAAACACACTTGTGAAGAGGTATTTGTGTTTTTCCACCACGATACTATTATACCTTTACTTGTGGAAGTCAAGGATCCTAGAGACCTAACCAGATTCAGCAGGTCACATTTTTTGGATAGCACAGCAATAGAAAGGGAGAAAAATAACTGACAATAATCTATTTTTTCACCTGTTGGCTTATGTGACTTTCACAATTAAAACATCAAAAGAATAACAAAAACTCAGTAGGGTAAAGGCACAAAATGCAGATGTCATTTAAATTTTTCTCACAGTGATTTAACAAACCATTTCTCAATTTTGTTTCTGATACATAATTTGCTACTGGTTCAACAATCTTGGAAGGTAGAAGGGCAAAAGATGGCTACACAAGTCCATAGGGGTTTTTTAAGCTAAAAGGACAGACTGCACATTTTGGGGGCCTAGAGTCTTTCGAGGAATACTATGCATTAAATCAACATGTTCTTATAATCTGTGGACCACTTCAACTTAGGGAAAGAGGTTTGGGCCATTCAGATCTTCACTCTTACTTCTTGCAAATAGATTACCCACACACACATCCTTAACTCCATCTAGCATCCCTCACACCAGAACAGCTTACAGATCCAGCCATCTCAAAAATGTAACCATAAAGGGGACATTTGTGCATGCTAAAGGGGACATGTACCTGCTAAAAGTGTGGAATTCTGCCTTTTTTCTACCAGAAATTTTATGAGTTGGCATCTTTCTAGAAACTGATGGTGATTCTTCATTGTCCATCACATCATTTCCTAAAATAGCATTTAAAGACAGAAGTTTATTAACTTTCCTGAATAGTTCATATCTCACTCTTGCATTAATACACCTTTGAAATCAGTGCTGGAAACCACTTCTCTTGTATTTTGTCATTTGGATGCCATTTTCTGAAGATTTCATGCTACCACAGATCAAAGGAGATTGTATAAGTCTATACAAAACTGTCCTATGTTCCATGATTTGCATCAGGTATTATCCCTCTGTTGATAAAAACTTGGGAGATTTTTTCCTTAGAATAAAGATAATCAGGAACAACTTCTGTAGTTCTTAGACACCAGAAAAACTCTTCTCCCTTCACTTAAGCATTTATTTACTACATTAGTTATTATATCAGTAAATGAGGTCAATGACATCAGATGTCATTTATCTGGATTTCTGTAAAGCTTTTGACATAATTCCACACAACCTTCTTCTCTCTATATTGGAGACAGATGGATTTAATGAGTGGACTGTTAGATGGATAAAAAAGTGGTTGGATGTTCCCATCCAGAAGGTAGTGGTCAATGGCTCAGAGTCTCGATGGACATCAGTGACAAGTGGTGTCCCTCAGGGGTCTGTACTGGGACTAGTGCTTTTTAGTATCTTCATAATTAGCATAGATGAAGGGATCAAGTGCAGCCTCAGTAAATTTGCAGATGACACCAAGCTGAGTGGTACTGTTGACACACCTGAAGGATGGGATGCCATCCAGATGGACCTGGATAAGATTTAGAAGTGAGCCCATGAGAACCTCATGAGGTTTAATAAGACCAAGTGCAAGGTGCTGCACCTGGGTTGAGGGGATCTCAGGTGTTGATACAGGCTGGGGGGATGAACTGATCATGAGCAGCCCTGCCAAGAACTTGGGGGTGCTGGTGGATGAGAGGCTGGACATCAGCCAGCAATCTGTGTTTGCAGCCCAGAAAGCCAAATGTGTTCTGGGCTGCATCAAAAGCAGTGCAGCCAGCAGGTCAAGCGAGGTGATTCTGCCCCTCTACTTTTCTCAGGTGAGACCCCACTTGGAGTACTGCGTCAAGCTCTTGGCTCCCCAGCACGGGAAGGACATTGACCTGTTGAAGCAAGTCCAGAGGAGGGCCACCAAGATGAAGTACCTCTCCTGGGAGGAAAGGCTGGGAGAATTGGGTTTGTTAAGCATGGAAAAGGCTTAAGGATGATCTAATTTTGGCTTTTCAGTACCTGAAGAGAGCCTACAAGAAAGATGAAGAGAGACTTCTCACAAGAGCGTGTAATGGCAGGACAAGGGGAATGGCTTCAAACTGAAAGGAAGTAGATTTAGATTAGATATTAGGAAAAATTCTTCACTGTAAGGGTGGAGAGGCACTGGAACAGGTTGCCCAAAATGGGTCTCATCTCTGTTAAGTGTTCAAGGCCAGGCTGAATGAAGCTCCAAGTAACCTGGTATAAAAGGTATCCCTGCCCATGGCAGAGGGGTTGGAACTAGATAATATTTAAGGTCCCTTCCAACACAGACCATTCTATGATTCTATGATTCTATGATTTGGAAAGAGGTGCCTCATACATGAAACCTTAGATCCATCTCTGAAATGGTAAATGTGATGTTAGTTATTGTCAGAAATGGGGGGGCTCCAGTGGAGAATGCATAGTTGTCTACAGCATATTTCTAGTCACTCACAGCTCCCTTCCTGCACTGTGCACATGCAAAGTATAAAATTGTACTGTCATTATGGCTGAGAGGTTTGTGTATGTGCCTTGGCAGAATTTTAAACAAGTAGATGTTATTGTTATACCTTGGTCCTTCTTCAGTGCAAGTTCTGCATGGGGAAATGCTCTCTGCAAGGCTTGTAAAGTTCTTTCCAGAGTGTTTTCTAACAGCGGCTTTGAAATAGGTGGTAGTGCTCGTACAGGTGAAGCTCCAGCTCTCTGTGAAGTTGGAACAATCTTCTGCATGGCCATGGCAAAATCCTTTGCTGTTACTTCAATGGAAGTGGCATCTATCTTCAGTCTCTTGTCACTTTCATGTATCTGAGGATAACAGCGGCGCAAAGCACAGAGGCCAGCTTCAGCACATAAGGCCTTAATATCAGCACCACAGTATCCTAGTAAACAAAACAAGAATCAAATATTATGTCTCTCTCTATATATAGGTTAAAAACTGTCTGTGTGGCCAGGCCAAGTGTGTTGGTGAATGATGCTACATCCAGTTGCCAGACAGTCACTAGTGGTGTTCCCCAAAGCTCAGTATTGAGGCCAGTACTTTTTAATATCTTTACTGATGATCTGGATGGGAGGATTGAATGCACACTCAGTAATAACATGGACAACACTGCATTGGGTGGGAGTGTTGGTCTGCTGGAGGGCAGAAAGGCTCTGCAGACAGATTTGAACAGACTGCGTCAATGGGCTGAGGCCAATTGTATGAGGTTCAATAAGGCAAAGTGCTGGGTCCTGTACTTCGGTCACAACAACCCCATGCAGCCCTACAGGCTGGGAGAAGATAGGCTGAAAAGCTGCCCAGGGGAAAAGGACCAGCACTGTTTTCAAACTCACCAACACATTTCTCAGCCAGCTCTTCAAGTAAGTTGTCTGATGGCTTCTTCCAGCCTCGTGTGTGAATTTTGAAAATCTCTTGTCTCTCCTGCTAATAAAATGGTTGCATTTTAGTTTGCCCTAAGTTTTCTCTTGAAAAAACAACCACAACACAGAACCCCCAAACCCTCAGACTAATACAAAAACTTTTCTTATCTGCTTCTCCACCTATTTTAAAGGTCAGTTATTAATGCTCTCATTGCTTCTTCAAGCAGGAAATTTAATAATTCTCAAACTGTTATATTAAACTCTTGCTGGGGGATGCAGTGAGTTAAAAGGCATGTACATCTTCCATAAAAAGTCAGTTTTCACAAGCGTGAGACCTAATAAAGAAAAAATATACTAAAAGCTCTATCTGCAAATGGAGATTTTGCATCAAAGAAAATTCTCTCAAATTTAGCAAAATTTCATGGTGATGAATTCATTAGTTCACTAAATTTGCTTTTCTGCTACTTCATTCAAGGAAAACAGTCCTAGCACTCCGTTTCAAGTTGCTAGTTACTACCAGAACAAAAAGTATGACTGAAACCACTGTCACTCATCCAGAAAATGTCAAGCATCACCTATCCTCATCTCTCATTTTAGTAAGACTTTCATTGAAGTATTTCCTGATACACCGATTAATTATGGTAGATTTCTAATATTCTTCCACAGTAGACAATTGTGTATAAGATCTGTTTCACAGCACCTCGTCTTCTGTTCCTGAGGGCAGATAAAAACTGGATACAAATGTTTGGGCTAATGCACTGCTTAGTGCACTTCTACTAGCTCTCAGTCCAATATGCCTTTTATCCTTTTTCCAAAAAGTGCTAATATCAGTGATAGCCAGAGAAAAACTGCAAAAAACAGGGTCTCCCTCCCACCCCATCCCCACCATGATATTTTTTGGTTGCTATAAAATGAATTTCTTCATTGTTTAGCTATTGACATTGAACTAGAAGCTCCCCAAGCCCTGCACCTCTGCAACGTGCTTCACATCTTAGTCCAAGCCCCTGTTAATAAGTACCAGTAAGAACGTCGGATCCAACATACTTAATTCGCTCCAGCATGAGCCTTGATCAAAGTTTTTGCTACCGAAAAGGAATTCTTGTGTGCACACCATTTCTTTCACCTTCAAGATGCTACAGCAGCACTTTAAAACTAATTCATACATTCATTCTTTCTTAAACATTTTGATGACTAGCAGCATGACGTTTTCTTTGCTGGTCACAGTGAAACCAAAACTACTTGTTGAAATCACATTATTCCTATGTATTCAGTACCAAGTGTGCCCTCCACGATGCAATGCAATCTCTCCAGACAGCCCTCTCTTGTCCAGGCTGTACTCTACTGATGGAGACTTGCACTGCTCCACGATGTTGCCTTGTTACAGGGGTGTGGAGTTTGACACATAAGCATTAGCATTGAGTCAAAGTCCTGACCTCTTCATTTGGTAAGCTGAAACGGAATTCTCGTTCAAAGCGTCCGGGTCTTCGTAAAGCAGGATCTATAGAATCCAGTCTGTTGGTGGCTCCAATAACCACAACCTCTCCTCTGCTGGCTAAGCCATCCATAAGTGTCAGAAGTGTCCCCACAACAGAGCTAACAGAAATATATAATTTTTATTCACCAGTTTAGTAAATTTTCTTAAGTTCCACATAACTTTCTCAATTGATCCCTCCAAAAGGACAACCCATTATTGATGAGATGCTGATCAGGAAAATACTTGTTTCAAGACATAACACAGAACTTGTGTTGATATAAATCTTAGCAAATTGTTTTTGCTTGTTGTCGTTTAAAAACCATCTGAAATTCAGTAGCACTAGTTTTCATGATAAATGAATGTGTCACATCAAGTTAAATCGGTTGCGGTCTTCCTTTCACAAAGATCAAGCAGCTTTTATGCAGACACAAAACATGTCCTACCTATGAACTTGGTCTTGTTTACTGGACCGTGTGGGAGCAAGAGCATCGATCTCATCAAAGAAAATAATTGAAGGTCGCATCTGGTAGGCCTGCAGTGAAAACGCAAGAATGTTGACATCAGGAAAACAACACTGTTTGAAAGAGAAAATGCATGAAAAAAATTGTGATTGGAAAGGCACTGGAACTAGATTTTTCAGACTAGCATCAGGGATCCCTACTAATTGAGCTAACTGAGTAAAGTGGCATGAGTAACAGAAGACAGCAGCCTATGTCAACCCAGGAAATGAATCATACCAGTAGTTTTTACAGCTATTTGGCAACCACCAAGAACAGATACAGGACTTAATTCAGTTACAGGTTCTGGAAGCAACCTTCCATTACCAATTTAAATGAACATGCTTTCAGCCTGCATCTTTTTCCCTCTGATCTAAAGCAACCATCTCTTGCTTCTTAAAACCTTTTCTGTGACTGTTTGGGTTGTGAATTATGGTGGGGGTTTTTTTGAGGGTGGTGATGGTAGTGATTTTCTTACTTGCTTTACTAATCTTTCCCAATATATCTCAAGATTTCAAGCCCCTAAAAACCCCACTGAAAAAGGAAACACTGACAATCCCAGTGGACCTTCAGTGGAAGGAGCTGAGAAAAACATGAAAAAGAATGAGTTCTACTCAACCACAGAAAATTAATTACAACTCGAAAGGAATATACGGCACGTTTCAACCTTACCTGCTCAAATACTAAACGAAGCTGTTGTTCAGACTCTCCTATCCATTTACTCATGCAGTCGGCAGCATTTCTCATAAAAAAGGTTACTTTCCTGTCACTTCTGCTACATTCATTAGCAAGTGCACGAGCAAGCAGTGTCTTTCCAGTCCCTGGTGGACCATAGAATAGACAGCCTCTGCAATTTGAAAAAAAAAAATTAAAAAAAAAAATCACATAAGAAAAAACCATCATGGAAAAGTACCTATTACAACCACCATTCCTAAAACACACTGCTCTCCTAAACTAAATACTTGATGGATAAGAGAGCAGTAACAGCTGAAGTGTATGAAAAAAGTCAAAAGTCAATTCCTACCAAATTCTACAAGGCAGCAAACAAAATTAATAAGAGGATAATGCAGACATACAAAACCTTGAGAAAAGACAGTAAGTAGCATTCCAGAAGGACGCTTCCAAAATTTCTGACAAACCAGCAGACGCGGTTACAGCACAGTGCAGCCAAACAAGAACAAACTTCCAACACAAAATCTGAGACTGGGCTAAGTTAGGAATCACCAGTTCATTTTTACATGATACACTGCATATTCATTCTTGTTTTCACAAAAGGCAAGATTTGAGAGTAAAGCATTTACTTCTGACTTAAAAAGCATTAGGTTACTGGATTTGGTCTCCCTTTGCTGGTGATACAGGAAGAGGAGAAGGTATTCCGTATTTCTGCATTCCCATCAACTAGAAAAGCCAGTGCACTGCTGATTCAAAAAGAATTTCAACAAATAAAGAAGCAAAACACAGATTTTCTTTTCAATGTTTTTAATACTTTTAAAGTTGCTGAAAGCAAAGAATTTAAAGTCCTATTTCAGTATACCATGACTGAATTCTGCTGACCAAGAATATATGAAGTTAACAAGTCTCTAATAACTTCATTTTGTAACACAGAACTCACTTAGCTGTGTAAGAAGTGGACATATTCTTATTTTAGCCCAAGCACAACTAACACTGCAAGGTCCTAGTTGCAAGTCCTATCAATTGTAAAACTGATACTTGAGCACTTGAAAAAAAAAGAGTTGGTGGGAGAGAGAACGGGACTTCCAAAAAACGAACTACAGTTGACTACCAGTAGATAATTCTATTCTACTTACAAACTAATCAAGTCCGCTTGTGCATAGGACTCTAAAGAAAAAATCTCCAACCCCACCTTTCAAAGGCAAGACACTTTTAAAGAATAGTCTCGTCACATAGTAAATCTCTGAACCTACATATATGCTGTATTCTATCGTTTTTTTAAAAAATTACTTTTTACTAGTGCTAAAAATCCCCATCAGCACTGCTGAAAATTTTGAGGCATGGAAACGTTGATTCTCCTGAAAATAGATCAATTCTAACTTACAATTTTACATGGTGCCTATTACCTGGGAGGGTTAAGTTTCATTTTCTCAAAGGCGTCAGCATAAAGCAACGGCAAAATGATCATCTCTTTTAAAGATGAAATGTGTTCAGAATGACCACCCACGCCATCAAATTGTACCTAAAGATGAAGCCAACAGAACACATTTTATATGTCAAAGACAGCTGCAATCTTTCCTATCAGAAATTAGATGTCAGCACCAAGGAAACGTTCATTGCAATTTTCAAATCACTTGAGAGAAAACTGTAAACCAAGGAAGTTGTAGATGGCCCGTTACTGGAAACTTTCATAAATACTGCAAAGGTCTCACCGACACAGTGAAGTAAAAATACTTACCGAACTATCTATTTGCATTCTTTCAACACCAGCCAGACTTGTTCTAATTTGATTTTCATGTGAAGTTCTGTGAACTTCATTTAAGTTGTCTTTCCGAGAGTTGACCGAAAGAGATCTAATTTGAATTAAGAAGTAAGAAAAAGGTGCTTTCTAAATTACAGTGCAGATAGAAGATTTTTTATTTTCTAATCATAGCAAGTGAATGCAAAAGACCTTATAAATGAGCATAAACTATCTATCATTCCAACTGTTTTGCAGTTAATAGCCATGAATAAAAAAAGGAAAATGGTCACTCCAGACATTAAACTAAGTGAATTATTTTTAACAACTCTTAGTACTTACAAATATTACTATTGCAATTTATAATCTTGAATTTCATTTAGCATTTTTCTTGTTTAAGGATAGTTTCGTACAGAAACATGAATTGATTCCAAAGAGAAACCAGAATCTTTATTTGAGTGATTAAAAAAAAAAAAAATCATTGAAACTTCCATACAGGCTCTCCCTCTAATTAAATTATCTTCAGTTTTAAGAAAATAATTTACATGCCTAAAGATTAAGTAGTCTAAGATTTTCAGAGGGACATTAGGGCTTCCATTCCAGAACAAATTAATTTCGGTTACTCAGTCTCAGCCACAACTCTCATCAACACCTTATCAGTGACCAGAAATGCTGCATTTTCAAATAAAATCTAATGGTTAGTAAAAAGGATGGCCTCCCCCTCAGTGTTTGTTTTCTTTATAATTTCAGACTATCAAGGCAATAATCTGTAATTATATTAATCTCTAATTATCACAGTCCAAAAACCCTTGAAAGCATTATTCAGTCATGTGACTGACAGCACTTGAGAAAGAACTAACCATACACCACCAACCTTTTAGTTCTTTTACATGAATCTCTTTGTCTGACAGGTGAAGTACAGGTGGAAAAAATTATCTTATGTTTTCCTAGATCTGTTGAAAGCAAAGAGTTTAGAACAGTGTTACAAACAAGTTTGAGAGGAAGCAGGATAGTCAAAGAGGCAAAAAACGGGATGTGTATCACCCATCTCTAAGTTCAGGGGAAGTTTCAAGGAGGGGAAGATTGGGTGGTTTGATCAAAGTGAAAAAAGGCGCACCTGATTTTTAAGGAGAACTGAAAAACACAAGAGTAAGATTATCAAGTTTCTTTAATTACTATTCTTTAGAGGATACGTAGGTAATTTTTTTAACTGAAAAACATCAATAAGGATGCCAAAAGGATGCAAAAAAAAATTGAATGTGCACAGGATGCATTCATTTAATAAAATTTACTGGCAGAATGAATGTAAGAAATGTAAAGAAAAGTTGTGTGCGTGTATTTTCACTGAAAAAAAAATCTCACTTCCATGCAAGAAATTAGGTCCCATGAGAAACTGTGCCTGTAACATACTGCATTGGGTCTAGCTGGGTGAGGTTAATTTTCCCCATAGCAGCCCTCACAGTGCTGTGGTTTTCATTGGTAGCTGGAAAGGTGTCGAGAACACACCAGCGTTTTGGCTGCTGCTGAGCAGTCCTCCCACAGCGTCAGCACTGTCTGTCCAACATTTTGGCCCTTCATCAATAGGCTGGGGGTGGGCAAGATCTTGGGAGGGGACACAGCTAGGTCAGCTGACCCAAATTAGCCAAAGGGGTATTCCAAACCATATGGCATCAGCTCAGATATAAAACCTAAGAAAAGGAAGAGGAAGGTGGGGCATTCCTTATGTACAATGTTTGTCTTGCAGAGCAACTGCTACGCATGCTGAAGCCCTGCCTCCCGGGAAATGGCCAGACATTGCCTGCTCATGGGATGTAGAAAATAAAATCTTTTTTTCCTCTTTACTTGTGCACATTTGCTTTAGTAAACTGCCTTATCTCAACCTACAAGTTCTCTTCCATCTTATTTTCTCTCCCCTTTCCAGCTGAGAAGTGGCATCCACCTTAACGACAATCCAGCACACCCACACCTACTTTCCAAAGGAGCTTGATAGCGCTCAACAGCTTTCCTCTGTCGAATGGAGCGTCGTTGACCAACACCTTCTGCTTCATGTCCTGATGAAACCACTGCACATCAACATAATGTTAAACTGTGTAAGTACTGCTGCAAATGATAATATATTCAAAACACGCTACACGAAATGCATTTCCACCTGTCCACAACCTTTTACCTTGTAAGTGTTTTGGAAAAAAACTGGATTTTTTTTTCTCTGAATACCTGTTCTGAGTTTTCTACAGTACAGCCCTAGAGCCCATGGCTTATAATGTCAGTAGCAACATAGATTTTTCTAATAGATGGAAAACAACCAGTAGTTCAGCCCATCTCAATTGTTTAAGACAAGGCTTTTGGCTAGAATATAGTCAAGAAAATTTAAAATAGAACTAGCCTACAATGATACCTGGATTGTTAGTTTTTTCTGTGTTAGTTCTTCCCATATTGAGGCTTTCCTAATTAAAGGAAACAAGAAAGATCAGTCACAGATATGCAAAAAACCTGTGGGCATATTTGGTGCTTTTACAGTAATATTACCAAGGCACTCTATATAGACAAAAGATGAAATGAAGGCATGAAAGGAGAAAATAGGAACATCATTCTGGTACCAAGATTAATAACAAGTATTACTACTCTAAAATAGGGTTTAGTAAATATGATAGTTACATCTAGCCAGATACAAAATAGAGTGTATCAATTAATACCAGGTAAATAATCCAAGAGTTTAGTAGAACCTGGGACAAAGCAATTCCTAGCAGACAAAAGAAAATCATCCTGGGATTTGGGAGAGGATATACAAAGTACTATGGACAATTCTGGTTTCATAAGAAAAACCAAAAACAAAACCCACCCAAAACAAAAACTAAACCACGAAAGAATTCAGATCTAAAAAACACAAACAAGCAAACAAACCACAAAAAAACCCCAAAAAACAAACAATCAAAAAACCCTATCAAAGAAGGTTATGAAGACGTTTAAAAACTAAAGCACCTGTGATTCAAAAGGGCAGTGGACTAAATGTAATAGAGCAAAACTAAGATAGAGGGAATATGGTTGCTGTCTATCCTTTTAACATGAGTTCCACTTGGGACAAAGGACCACTTGGGCTCACAGGCAAGACTGGCACAAGACAAAACACAGATAAATCAGGTATCAGTGAATTAAGTTTTTAGTAAGATTTGAAGTGAAAACCCAGGCCCTGAAACTGTTGTTTGTAAGCAGAGTCCACTCAAAAGTCATAAGGCAATTCAGAAAGCACAGTGGAAGACGCATTGCAGCATATCAGTAAATATCTTCTGAAGAAGATGTTTCTCCCACCCTTAGAGTGTAGTTGTGGCATGACTGTAAGAAGTTAAATTATAATTGGAGAGCAAAAATAGCTTTCCATGCTTTGGAAGAAGTTTGTTCAGCTAAATTAAAATTACAACTAAATAATTTCTCTGTGTGAAATACCCTGCTCATCTTCTCTCTGTCATCCATTTTTGGTGATGCTGCTTCTACAGTACTAAGATACAAAGTGGACAGGCAAGAGCAACAACAGGCAAGTACAAAAAAATCTCATTGAAACTAACAAACATAATCAGTGCAACATTTCAATATAGTGTGCACAAAATAAGAGTCACTGACTCTTAGCCGAGTTTTTCAACCTTACTTAAAAGTTAGGTCAAATGTTGACTTTTTTATAGCAAGAGTTAAGAACAAGTGTTTGAGCATTTAAAAACACGCACTCTTTTCAGGTTTATTTTTCCCTCTTGCTAAACACAATAAAAAAAATCTCAAGTAGTAGGAAAAAAATGAGTTCTGAAGATCATAGGAAGAAACCAGAAAGAAATTATGGAAGTTTTTCATAGCACTTGTCTGCATGATTGCATTAAGTCATTTTTAGTTCACAGGCTTCTTTAGACAACAGGTTGCTTATTCTTCTCTTAACTGGAAATAAGGTCTCATGCTGATTTTCTATGACTATATATGCTAGAAAAAGCATCTCACTGCTGTTACACTTTGCAAACATTTCAGAAAACAATGTTAATTTGGGCTTCATAAAGAGAATTAAATCATGGAGACAAAGACAAAAACACTAGGGCTGCTTCACTTTGACTGTATCCAACTTTCCCCTGTATCTTAACTTGACTAGGCGTTAGAAAATTATTTGTAAGCATGAGAGAAAGGTTAATTAAACATGAAGGCACTTCGAGGACAAGTTAAATCTACTGAAAGTCACAACATAAAGATTGGTTTTGTTCTCAAGAAGCAGCCCACACACAAAAGATGCTCCTACATGAAGATCTCTCTGCAACTGGCAACCCCAAAATGAAGATACTAGTGGCCAACTAAAGCTTTAGCTGTGCCCAAATTCTTTACAGGTGAAGCACCTGCCAAATCCACCTTTTGGCACACACTCTGACATGGAAGTCTTAAAAAGCCACAAGCACTTGTTTCAAAAAAAATCCTCATGTTCAAGAGCTTGGCTGTGAAGTGCAAAGGCTCTCACCTTACATAAATCAATACATTAATAATGATTACAGGACATACCCATGCAGGCAGAATGACAGGAAGGGATACTGTGTTACCAACTGCAGTGGAGTGTTTACAGAGATTCCACGAGGTTGCTTGGCAACACCCCCTCACCAAGGTTCCAGGCTCCATCACATCCAATCCTCGTGGGACTCTACTGTGGAGGGCACCTGCAGCCCAGCACTTCATAATCACAGAATCATGGAATGATTTGGCTTGGAACAGACCTTTAAACATCATCTGATTCCAACCCCCCTGCCATGGGCAGGGACACCTTTTACTAGCCCAGGTTGCTCAAACGCCTATTCAACCTGGCCTTAAACCCTTGTAGGGGTGGGGTATCCACAACTTCTCCAGGCAACCTGTTCCAGTGCCTCACCACCCTTACAATAAAGACCTGTTGTATACGTGGCAGCACATGGGGAAGTCTCAGCCTAACCACTGTGAATACACTTAGGTCTTGCTGCCAGAAAAAACAATACCTTTTTCTGTTGTCAAAAGAAGTAGAAAGTCCCTAGCCAATATTACGTACATAAGCTTGCTAATAAGGTTCCTTTTAGTAGCTTTGCAAGATGATGAAAAATCCTACTTTCTTAAAAGTTTGCCTAATAAAACGGATTGATTTGTAGTGGTGTAACTACTTTGTCTAAGTCTGCAACTTTGGTGGACCTCCAAATCCTATTTTCTTCATCCTTTAATCAACCTATATTACAGAAACTATAATGTGAAGCTGGCCTGATAGGATTATTTTCCAAAACACAAATGAACTGGCATTAATTCTGCCACTCGCTTTTAATTCTTCTTTAATTCAGTTTCGTATTATCTATTCCATTATTTTTCCAAGGATTTATGTGACACTGACAGGTCTATAATTTCTTGGGTCATTTCTTTTATTCTATTTAAATATTGGCATGTTACCTTTCTTTTGCACTCCTGAAATTTCCCTCATGTAGCAAGAGCTACTGAAAATCAACATTAACAGTCAAACTCTTCAACAGTGCCTTTAAACCAGTAGGATACAGGTTGTCCAACTTCCTAATTTAAAAATGTTTCATTTCCTGTTCCAAAGCAGAAAAAAACCAGCTTCAAAGTTCCTGAAGCACATATATAGCTCTTACCCCTCCAAATCAAGCCAGCAAGAACTGGGAATGCCCAAGATCCCCCAGCACTTGGAATAAGACACAGAGGGCAATGACAAGAATAATTTCTAACTGTGATCCAGAAGAGGTCACAAGCAACTACTCTTTGACCTGTAAGTTGTTAAAACACAATTGTTTCCATTTTAGCAGATGTGGAAACTAAGATGTGGAGAACCCCATTGCTGGGGTTTTTTTGTTTCTTCTGTACAATTGCTGGGTTTTGCCTCAGAGTGAATTTTTTTTTTTTTTTGGTAAAGCAGTTCAGCACATATGGACTTAGCATGACATATAACTACACGTAATTTTCAAAATAAGACTGATTATCATTTGATATTTACATTGTCTTTTTAAGGAGATAACAAAAAAACCCCAGGTGATGCAGACATAATAACAAATATTGTGTTAGAAACCTATAAAAACAGCTAAGGAGATTACATGTCGAAATGGGCCAGTATAGTATTGAAAAAAATTATCCACATTCTATCTCTATTTAGCAAATATATACATATTCTATCTTTATTTGTTTTAAGGTTGAACTTCTGAAGCATGCAATAGTCTAACACTAAAACAGTCACACTTCCATGTAGCATTTTCTTAGACATATTCAAGTAGGAAAGCAAGGGAGATCAACTAGTGTCACTGAAAGAAGCCATAATATTAAAATATTTAATTGCTCTTGGCCAGAGTAGCTAATACAAGTTATAAATTTGAATTTTGTTCCTTTATGCTTACTGCTCAGAAATATAGAATGATCCAGCAACAATAAGAAATCTTTATATATTTAATAGTGTATTTGCTTCTTTGTGATTTAGCATTCTAAAACACTCAGGCAAAAGAAAGGCTGCATTAAGAGAACATCAGTGACTGATATTCAGGAGATCAGCAATACCATGTCTGTGATTGTTTTTATAATGCTAATTCAGCCCAGCTGTGTAAGTCCCTTTCCAAACAGTGGGTCATTTAGTAAGATCTGGGAATAAGTCAACAATTTGTGTTGAAGAAGATGCTAAATGTGAGCTAACCAATCCCTCATTCACTGTAGAAGAGGAATTTGATTTAGTGAATGAGGTAGCATTTGCAGAATGGTTGCTAGATTTAGGAATTTGAGTATTGCCTGGAAGAATTAAAACTTCTTTTTCTCTATAAATTCCAGGGCCATACTGGAATAATTTAAACCATAATTTTTAAAAATTGTCATTAATTCTATTTTCCTTATTTTCTATATCAAATTTTAAATCCTCCCAGCTTGATTTGTGGAATTTTAAAATCTCATAGCTTTAATTTAACATTTAATAGACTGTAGGTCTTAAAGGAATTGCAGCTGCCAGCCAGTTAGTCAGAAGTAGGATACCCGCTGTTCCACTAAACCAAAGTGACTGTGATAATTTGTCCTTCTTTCCTTTTTTATTATCCTTGGACCTTAATTCCAGGGGACTATAGGAAATCTGAACTTAATAATTACTGTGAAAAATCAGGTCTAAGGTACCCCATCTTAGGCAACCCAAGTTAGTGAGCAATTCTGGCCATACTTCCTTTATTCCATCCAAAAGATGGAAAGAATGGAAACTGAAATCTGTATATGGTGTGTGAACAGCCATATAAGATGTATGTTCACTGATTCCCTGGCTCTTTGCCCTGCTTCCTAAGATAAAGAAACATCCATAGTTGAACCTGGATCTCCACCAATGGTTCTCTATTCAGGTGTTTGACATGAATTGAAGGATTTCAGGGAACAACACAAAATGCACTTGTTGTGCAACCTACACATCAGCTTAACTCACTTTCTGCAAGCAAAGATGATACTACTGTCTCAGCTCATGAGGGAAAAGACAAATTAGTAGTTGTTTGTGAGGTGGTCAGGTGCTGCCATGAGTAGCACCATAAAAAAGTCTGTAAGAAGTTAACAATGTTTGTCAAGAGCAGCATCTGAGCAGATAGCGATAAGCAAGGTGCAAGGTCACATATTTAAATGGGAGGAAATTAATAGTGAATTATCTGGGCACCATCCATTCTATCCAATAAGTGAGGTAAGGGTATATAAAAGAATAGTTTATGATCTGATAATGCAGGGCCATCAAAAGATGCCTTCACAAAGGGGCTTAAGCTTGCATGGACATTTTTAATTCTGGCCTGTTCTAAACGTTCTCATTTTTGCTGATCCTTTGGCAAGAACCATGTACATGCCTGTTTATGTGCCACCTCCTAGATTTTTGTTAAAAGAAAAACTATCTACTTCACATTACAGATAGATGCAATTTATTTCATATTACATTTCAATGGGACTTTTGAGTTCCCTAATTCCTTGAAACTGCTAAAGGTCTACATTCAAAGTTTGTATCATTAATAGATACGTGCTCCAATTACCCAAACATATCCTGATAAATATGATCACTAGGTACCCAACTTATTATGGAATTAAAGTGTAGATACACTGACAATAATTACATAGAAATAACACATCCAGTTGAGCAACTTCCTCCTTATGGTTGCTTTTCCTAACCATCTAGTCTACAACACAATAGTATTATCACATATACTTTTTTCCCTTATGACTTCCAGGTTTTATTTACATATTAAAATATGGGTTTAAATAAATTACTTGATCAAGCTCAGTTGAAAATCTGTGGCACTGCCACGCCTGCATTTACAAATCACTGATGGGTGCTTTGGTCACAGTAAAATCCTTCCTTCCTTTTACAGTTCAGTTCTTAAAATATTGCTCCTATAAAATGTCAGTGAGTCTCATTATTTTTAAAATTTAAATAGCAAGAGAAATGTTTTTCCAATAGCACTATTGAGTGAAATTAAACATTGATTCCTGCCTTGCTTTCAGCAGCAGGATCCAGTCTCCAGCTCAGCTGTATTCACTGCTCTCTCAATTGTAAGGACTTTTCTTCCTACAGCATTTTAAAAGGTACAAATTTCATTCTGTGTACACCATCACCTATAAGAAAAGCCACTTTTTCATGTACTTGTTTGCATCTGGGGACTCATTCCAATGCAAAGTCAAATCCTCTTAAACCTTCAGTTGGTTCCTAGCTTTATTGATGGGTACCCTGTACTTAGGGTAGCTACAAATAAAGATTTTATCGATCATTCTGACCTCTAAAATTTTGATATATCAGTGAATCGAATATTCTAGCATGAATTTTTTCATTCTACTGTGTTATAAAACTGTTTCACCAATACACCATCCAGCAGACCAGAGTATCATGGTGTTAGAGAGATGTCAGTCTGGGGCCATCTGCTGGTTGTGTCGCGGAGCTTTCATCGACAGATTTGAAAAAACACTTTACATATATAATTCTTTCGTAATTATAAAAGACCAACATATATTAATAAATTAATCGCTTAAGTATGTGATGTTTCCTGTGTACTTGTTATTTGTTTTTAATTTTAAATATTCAGTGAACTTAATATGGACCAATTATCAAAAGAAAAAATAATTAATTTGTCTTGCTTTCATAAACATAATAAAAATGGAGGCAGGGAGGCCTAAAAAAGCTCTTACTTCACAATAACACCAAAAAGAAAGCAAGGAATAAAGTAATGTTAATGCTAGTATGTAAACAATTTAGTAAAGTAATCCACATATCTTTAGTTTTATTGCTGTGATAAAGAATATAAATAATTCTTACTGCCTTACTTGATGCTTTGTAAGATTTCACCTTGAATTTTTATGTTCTGGGCTAAAAGAGGTAAGATGCACCATGTGCTGTTTTCTTGGGATAAAAAAGGTCTCAGTCAGTTTTATGATGTTCTTCAAAGGTTTTTATTGAAAATAAATTCAGGGAAAAAAAGCAGATGAACAGAAGTGTAAAGGCTTTAAAACCAGAAGTTCTAACAAATGAGCTTCTTCAAACTAAGAATAATCCAGACAATTTAGTTCAGATTCTAAAAGTATATTTATATGATGCTGCTAAGTATGTATTTACTCATTTATTGTATTATAATATTGATAATTATGTATGCTGTAATTGAGTCATTTTTATTATTGCAAGACTATGTGCAACTTTTAAGTGTGTTTTCAGGAGCAAGAGAGAGCATTTTACAGATTTTACAAGTTTAAGAGAGATCCTTTGCACCTATTATGTATATACACAGACACACACGAATATCTACGTATTAACTTACTATGCTAATGCCCATACATATATATATGTGCATGTATATATATATATATGCATGTATATATATATAAATGCATGTATGCATATATGAATGCGATGTATGTATATTCATCTATGTATGTATATATCTATACATGCATGAACACCTGTTTTTCACACCTAACATCTAACTTGTACTGTTTACACTCTCAGTTAAACAAAATCCTGTGTTGGCTCTTAGTTGTGCCAGGATTCAACATCTGCCATTATTCACATTTGCCCTCAGCAGATCCATCAGCAGGAGAGACTTCTAACAGCAGCTGTAAGTGACAAGTAATTTTATCAAGAAATGCAAAATGCAATTTAAAATGTATAAAAGGCAGATAAACAATAAGACTTCCCAGCATAAACAAGAAAGCGTAAATATATTGCAGATTGGGAGACCAGACTATGGGAGCTGAAACTAGGAAGAAAGACACTGCCACCATCACAAATGGAACTGGCAGAAACACCTGCAAGAAAAGGAAAAAAATGGTTTAGGAAATAAACCACAGACCAACTGTGATTTTAAACCTCATTCATAAGAGTAACAACTCTTTCTTTGCCACAATAGAGTACCATTTCTCACACTGCTATAAACTCACTCAGGACAAGAATCATCTGACCTCAAATTGCCTACAAGATAGGCATCCTTTCTAAAAAATTTGTTTAAGCTCCTTCTATCACAAGGGGTAGCGATAGGCAGTACCTGAAATGCATTTATTGACATATGATATTACAGGTTCCTAAAAGACACTCAGGGCTAATTCTGGTGCCTAGAAGAAGCCTTCACAATGAGTATACACTTCTAACCCACCTTTCCAACTACTAGATTAAGAGGAAATTCAACCTATCCATAATGTCTATGGTTGTGTCAGGAAAGATGAGAGTAGATCAAGGTTTAATTAACTGTGAACGGTCAGCCAGGGTCCTACACTGTTCATGGTACTGCTCCACATTGGTACATATCTGGTGCACATCTCCCCCATTCTGCATATAACCACCTCCTGTTTTCAAGTGCAAGTTCTCCAGGGCACAGACCATCTGTTTCACTTCCTTCTACCCTGAAGCAAGGTTTTTGAATAAGGCTCTAAGCACCGAGATTATTATTTGTATTTTCGTAACTATCCACTTTTGACTTGCAGTTGTTCTGAAACTTTTACACACTACTCAAAACAAATCTGTAAAAATATTTTGCAATTTAGGTCCATTTACTTTGTATGGTCGATGTAGATGAGGTTCCCGGTATCGAAGTACAATCAGGCTTGCACAAGTCAGTCCAATCATAAGCCAGGCAGAAAATCCAAAGTAATTTGTTAACATAATAAGGTCAGAGGGGATGATAAAAATGGATGCAATGGTGGTTGAAAAAATCATGGCTGGTGCTGGAGTACAGGAGTGGACATTAAGCATGGATATTAAAACAGGTAAATGTCCTGACTGACTTCCAGCATAGCTTAATCGACCTAGTGTGAACATGCTGCTGTTGAGGGCACCAAATATTGAGACAGCAACACAGAGAGGAATGATCCAGGCCACAGAGGGGATAACTCGATCAGCCCAAGTGACTGCCACAGCAACTGCAAGAAAGTAAAGCATTAGTGTAGTACAGGTACCATGTTCTGAATTGCTGACAGACTCAACAGAAACAAAATTTAAAAGGCAAGAAACACCTGTATTTACCAGCAATTCCTGTATTTTTTTATTACAGTAGTCAAACAGTAATCTAATCCTAAGGGTATTACATTCATGAGCTAAAGATTTCCTGGGAGAATGACAGCTAGGAGTGCTACCTGCCAGAGCAAGTCAGGTGAACCTGCTGGGGCAAATACCACAGTAATGGACTGCCCAGCAGGAGAGAGCTGCCTTTCATAGCTGTGCATCACAAACACACACACATGGTCAAGGAAAGTAAATGAACACCTTAGGCCCCAGCATGCCCATGGTGGTCACACAGTCTGCTGTTACAGCAAAACTGCCAACAGGAGCACAGGTACATTCAGAGATGGGTCGGCGAATGTGCTGTTAATGAGATTTTGCTTTGGGCAGAACTGAGAAATGTGAAAGATTATTTCTGAACAAGAGATATTGAATACTGCTTGGAAATTAACTACAGCCCATATTGTAGCGAGGACTAATATGTAGTGTGTCTACAACCAAATGCCATGAGGAACATAGATCGTGCAGTGACCTGCGCAGCATAGGAAATTATTAGAGATGGGGAAAACCCCCACCACACCCTGCCTCCCCCCAAAAAATGTAATGAAAGAACAAAAGCCACAGCAGCACATAGCAATGTTTGAAAAAGAGCTATCGTTTGAAGGCCATCTCCTCAACTGGCATAGATAAACACAACTTCCTGGTATGTATGGAGCTGGTTATGCCAGCTGGGCAGCTGCTATTCACGGATGGTCTGATATTTGCTGCTTCGTTCATTGTAGGATGGATCTGCAAACGTGTCCATCTGTCCCAGCAGATAACCTGACAATGGCTGAGTGATAATACAAGGTTGCTGAATGACAGCTACACTGCTTCCATTTATGTTAGTGAGCTGTTTTCGCAAGAAAAAAATAATTGATCCATCCAAATGAGGTATGGTTTTTGTCACACCTGTATGCAAGGTCTGACAGCTTAATCTCATTACAGAGGGATGTAAAAGGTGCTGTTTGGACAACCAAGATGAAATACAGCTCCCCTTGGACCTTTTAATAGGCGGTTTATTGGTACAGGATCTGAGAAATGCTTTACGTACACTAGACTTTCGTATAGGTCTTCTGAGGAATCACAATATTTATCATGACTAACCCACAAACACCCACCCAAAATGGCTACATTTTTGTGTCCATAGTCTTTTCCATATTACTGAACATGTTAGACTTGTCCACCTCCTAAACAGTAATGGCTCTGACCTGAGACACTATGAGATAGGGAAAGAAGGAGGAGAGAGGATTAAAACTACAGGAAAAACTAAGGTTGTTGCTATACTCAGGACCTAACTTTCAGCTGATTTTTCAGGTTTTAATACACTTCTGATTTAATTTTTGGCCAGTGCAGATATAAACCAACATTTTCAACATTTAATAACATCTGTCTGCATTCAGTCGAACTTGTGTCATACAGTGAAATTAAAGAATTCTCTGTTAAAAGAGAATGAACCCAAACTTCTGGACTGTGAAGTTAGGTAAGAAGAAGTAACCCAGTACATTGACATCAGATGGGTATGCTAATGAACCACGTCTTTTTAATTAAAAAAACATTAAATCCATACCTGAGGAAACAATTTCCTTAGGTGTGAGGACAGTCAGATATGAGATGTTCACCAGTAAATAAAAAACAATTACTGCAGGAACCGCAGTCATCACAGTTAATGGGATATTTCTGCTGGGGTTTTTCATCTCTTCTGAAAAATACAGTTTAAAAAGACAAATAAAGCAAGCAGTGCAGCTTCAGCAAGTGAATTTCAGTGGTGAATCTGTGCAGAGCTTGACAAGACTGACACCAAGGTCCTACCCCAATCCCTGATCATGGCTGCTAAATTACACTGTTTGTGAAGTCCTATAGTTGTTCTCAAATAGGCTACTATCAAAGATTCTTAAACAATTTATTTTTATTTAGCTATTTATTAACTATTTTTGAAGGAGTGCTGGATGAACAGATGATAAAAAAGATTACAGAAGGATTGATAATTTCTCTTTGATTTAATTAATCACATATTTGACTTACATTAGAAAATTGATTTGGTAAGAAATTTTCAAGTAGTTTTACTTGTAAATCACTACCTTAAACATGAGACTCTAAAGCCAGATTATTTATTCTGACATCACCTCATGAGTCCTGATCTTAAACTTCGTAATTGCCTATTCCTACTCAAAACCTTTTTCTTTGCTCTTATATCAGGAAATACAGAAAAAGTAGAAAAAAAGACTAGATGGTATAGACAGAAGAGCAATAATGCAGTGGCTTTAAAAGAGGGCCATTCCCAGCTGGATACCGATGATTATTACCTTTTTCAGGGCAAAGTTGCTGGAGAAAAACTGTTTAGTCCTAAACCTGATAGCTTAGAACTATATTTATCAAATAAGAAAAAAATTCCAGATTTTGCCAGGGAATAATTCAGGCATTGGCACACATTCCTGAGCACATGATATTCCCAACAAAAGATGGAGCTGGTTTCCAGAAGCCTAATAATTCATCCTCATCTCAGTCAAAAAGGGTCTTTTTCACTCACTCCCTCTCCTCACTTGCCTCAGCACTTACAGAAGATCTCCTGAGTATTACCACCCAATAACTCACAAGAAGGAAGAAGTGAAAAGCCAAACATGCAGCTTACTTAAGCTCTTTTTAGGAGGTTGAAATCTCTTTCCTCTTTAATATACGATTCCTATCTTCTGCCCAGAACATCAGCCTTGAGCCTGTCCCAGCGCTGTCTGTAGCACACAGAGCCGGGACCAAAGGAGCACAACAGCAGAATTCAAATACTGACTATCAGAGAATTTTGGATTTATTTCAGATGTAAGAAATACACTCGGTAATTTTGAGCCCAGAAATGGACAATCACCTAAATTGCCAATTTAAATTTATCTTTTCATTTGTTTCTTTGGTCATTGCAGTCCTGCCATCCAGCTGGCACCTGATGCTTTAGCTGAAGCTCACAGAAATGAAGTTATTGTTGAAGAATAGGAAACTCAGTTCAATTCAGAACTATTGCATAGGTTGCATCTGTCTAAACAGCTGTGCTGCCCAGTGTATGGTATTTATTAGTACTGCTAACTGACCAAAAAATAAATTAATATTTTACCAATAGTCTTGTATTTTCTGAGGGTCACAAAGCCAAGTGCTTGTCTTTAAGGAATCCTTAAGATTTCAAAACTATACTTTCCTGATTTATGTCACCTTTTTTTTTAATTGAAACACATTTTTAATGCTGGAATAACCGGATTGTAATGATAACAGTCAGGTTTTTAAACATTAACCAAATTTCACATTGTTCTCACCATTGAACTTTGAGTTATGCATTTAACACATGCAGTTTAATTAATATTTTACATGATAGAGGTTAATGGATACATACAATTAAAGATATAAGAGCAATATCAACCTGCTTCCAACATAATTCCATAAATCTGATCATATCATAAAACTCTATTAATTTAATTTGTGACATGAATAACTAACATTAGGAACATCATCTCTGTACGTTTCATGAAAAACTGCTCTATTTCTTATTGCCACATCATCAGATATAGAATAGGGTGAGTAAACAGGTATTCAAAAATGTTTTAAGTGTTTGAAATTGAGTACAAGGTCTATGAAAGTATTTATACCACTTTCCTTAGATCTCTCTTCACCTTCTGTGCAAAACTCTATTTTCCCAAGAAAATATATCCCATAAAATTGCTAAATTTTAACAAAATTCAAAATTAATTTGTCGATGTACAAAACAACTGCATAACCTCAGAGAAGGTACAGATATTTAAATAGAAATTATCTATGTGCACATAGTTTGGCATGGATAACCTAATCCTTTCCTAAAAATACACTGGCACGGAAACAGAGAAAGACAAAATGCAAATTTTTTAGGTATGAAAAATTCTGTTTATGCATAAGATTTTAAATTAACTATTTTGATTTCTCTTGTACCCCATTGGAAATGTCAGTTTGATTTTCGAGACTGGACAAAAAGCAGGAAACTTCCCTAGAGAGGAACACTGCCTCTTCTACCAGCCCCAACAAACACAGGACTCGCATAAAACATGAGAGACCCTGTGGTCTTGAAGGAGAGACAAGTTCTACCAACACAAGTTGAGGAACACAAGAATGACAACTGCAGAACAAAATCTAAAGAAGAGGAGTAAGATACCTGCCATATAATTGAGGGACCACCAGCCTCCATATGCGTACAGTCCTTGGAAGAAGGCTTCAGCAACCTGTGAAGCGTTGGGGATCTCTGAGCTGAACAAGTCCTCAAATCTGGCCAGACTCTCCTTTTGCCTTGTAATGAGGAGAACAATGCCGCCGACAGCAATTACAGACAAGGCCATCATCTTCAGCAGAGTGAAAACTGTCTGCACCCATGCAGCCATTTTGACACTGCAGCCATTCAAAATCCCCAGGGACCAGAGAACAGCCAAGGCCAAGCATTTTTTCAGCACTTCTGGTGGAGGGCAAATGCCATAGAAGGGCTGGGTGGCGTATTCAGCAAACAGCAAGGCTCGAGCAGCATTTGATGCTGGTTTGGTAAATGTTGACGTCCAGATAAACACAAAGGCAGGGAGGGATCCAAGGCCTCTTTTAATATGGCTATATTCTCCTCCAGAGAAGGGCAGAGAGGTTCCAAGTTCTGCATAGCAGAGGGAACCCATCAGAGAAACCAGCCCAGATGCAGTCCAGATTATTAGTGCGATGCCAACATTGAGTAAGGAATGCTTTAACACCCCTGTGGGAGACACAAAGATACCTGCCCCAACAATTGTTCCTATAATAAAACTTACCCCATCAAAATAACCTATATTTCTTTTGAGTTGAATCTTCGCTTTTTCTTTTCTTTGCATATCTTCGGAATCATCGCTTTCTCCTTTTCCCATTTTTTTTCTGTTTTTTCAAAGCAGAATTCACTTTGTTGTTAGCAGTCTGTCATGGCCCTACCCGCTAGTGAAATGTTATGAGAAGCTTGGCTTAATCATTCAGAAAAGAGAGCATACTCTGGGTTTTGATGTCTTCTGTGTGAAGATGATTAACCAAATACTTCAAGAATCACTGGCAAATCATGTACATGTTGGTTTAATATGTACTTCAGAAATTATTGAGGTCTGCAAGTATTTTTAAAGAACACAGCATAACAAATAATGCACAGCAAATGCTCATTTCTCAGCTGATTTTCATCAACAGATTTCCATTTCTTTTTTGTATGTCTTCAGAGACAACAGTGAGAGGTGGGTAAATGTGACTTCTACATCAGACCTAGGGAAAGAGATAGGATATGACAGCATGAAGAAAGAAGTCATCCCTCCTTATGTCATTGACTGTGACGTGGACATTAGTTGAACAGCCTGGCACTATTTTTCCACTGTCCATACATAAAATTGACAGTGATAACCAGTGATCACCAGTATATTTTGCCAAAACTTCATCAGTCACTGAATATACAGGAGCTTGTTTATACTTCACTCATTAAACAGTGCACTAGAAAGAAAATTACCAGTTTATTCCTAGCTTTTTCTTGAGTGCTCACCATTAATATAGCACCCAAACATGTCCTAAGAAGATATTAATCTTCGGACACTACTGTGAGGGGAAGAGTCAGTGTTATCATTTTCACTGTCTGCATAGGGCTATTGAACAGAAAGATAAAGGAGTCATTATTCCCACCAGTTTGGCCTGTGTCTTTTAAGGTGCAGCCACTGATTTTTTTTTTTTACATATTTAACAATCTGTGGTGTATTTTGTGTTCAAAATACAGAAAAGGAGCTTCTCTTTAATCAGATGTGGATATGCCATAAAACCATGACTTTTGTACAAGAGAAAACGTATTTATTCTTTTTAAAATATGTAGAGTAAAATAGGCAGAAAGGGAGACTAACTAAAAGAAGTTCATCATGGACCTTAGGGGTTTTCTAAGTTCCCAAACTAGTAGCAGAAAAGTTCTTACTTTTTGTCACTCAACTTGCGGAACCGGTTTTGTCCCAGAAGTCAAAGCTCAGTAATGCAATGAACTGAACTCATGCTTTCACAGAGCCCAACTGTGAAAGACACAGTGGTTCAGATCAGTACTGAAACATAGGATTTTCACTCAAGTACAAAATAAATTCATCTGAAAAGTTAGGTTTATATAATATGCCATCATGTAAAAGACCTTTAGCTAAAACAGGCATGTGCATAAGACTGTAATCTTTTAACTTTTTCAATGACTTGGCTAAAGTGAATTTCCTTCACCACACAAAAGCTATGCAGCACGGTCAGTGAAAGAATCCACAGCTCCAGAGCAGCTTTTAACCATAAGACAATTCTTCCATCTTCTCCAAATCACTATGGCACTTTCATCTTCAAAATAACAAGACTACAGACTTCTGTAAAAATGTTTTTGCAGGTGCTGGGGTCCATCAGTGCTGGTCGCTTTTCAATCACCTCCTAAGGGCACAGGAGCAGGCAATTCCAAAATGTCAGAAGTCAAGCAGACAAGGTAGAAGGCTGGCTTGGCTGAGCAGGGATATTCTTTTGGAGGTAAGGCAAAAAGGAAGGTGTATGCCAAAATGGAAGCAAGGGTAGGAGACATGGGAGGAATAGAGAGATGCTGTTCATTGCTGTAGGCAGAAAATTCGTGTAGCCAAAGCTCAACTAGATTTGAAGCTGAACAGTACTGTGGGGGACAATAGAAAGAGTTCTTTTAATTATATTAATGGCAAAAGAAAGTGCAGAAATGACATTGGGCTATTATAGGATGAGTATGGTCACCTCACAAACAGGGACATAGACAAGGCAGATGTTTTATGCTTTCTTTGGCTCTGTCTTCACACGGATGACAGGCTAAAATAGCCTGAGCTGCAGGACCATGCTGTGAGAATTATAAACTCCCAGTTGACCCTGAACTTGTGTGGAATCTGCTGCTCCAGCTGGATCCCTATAAGTCTATGGGGCCTCATGGGACTCATAAGAGAATACTCCAAGAGTTGGCTGAAGTCATCCTTAAGGCCTCTCTCGACGATTTTTGAACAGTCTTGGGAATCTGGAGAGGTCCCAATTGACTGGAAGCTGGCAAACATTGTCCCAGTTTTCAAGATGGGCAAGAAGGATGACCTGGAAAACTACAGACCCGTCAGTCTCACTTCAGTGACTGGAGAAGATTATCCCAGGAGGTATTGAAAAACACCTGAAGGACAGTGCAGTCATTGGTCACAGCCAGCACAGGTTCATGAAGGGAAAGTCCTGCTTATCAAACCTAATTTCCTTTTATGACAAGGTAACCCACCCAACTGATCAAGGGAAGCCAGCTGACATAATGTTTTTGGATTTCAGTAAAGCTTTCAATACTTTCTCTCACAGGATCCTTCTGGACAAAATGGATGGATAAACACATCATGTGATGGGTAAGCAACTGGCTTATGAGTAGGGCACAAAGGGTAATAGTGAAGTGGGTCATCAGGCTGACACCAGTGACCAGTGGGGTTCTGCTCTTCAACATCTTCATAAATGACTTGGATGCAGGACTCGAAGTGATACTAAGCAAGTTTGCGGATGATACTAATTTGGGAGGAGCTGTTGACTCCCTCAAAGGTAGGGAGGCCCTGCAGAGAGACCTTGACAAATTAGAGGACTGGGCAATCACTAACGATATGAAATTCAACAAGGACAGGAGCTGGATTCTGCAGCAGGGATAGGGCAACCCTGGTTGTGTGTACAGATTGATAGACTGGGGAATGAGAGGCTGGAGAGCAGAACTGTGGAAAGGGACCCGGAGGTCTGTTGATGGCAAGTTGAATATGAGTCATCAGTGCTCTGGCAGCCAGAAGAGTCAGCTGTGTCTTGGGGTGCATCAGGCCCATTGACAGCTGGTACAAGGAGGCGAGCAAGATTCATCAGTTGTGGCCAGCAGAACATCCCAGCAGCTCAACAGTGCTGGGATTTTCCTGCTCTTCAGGATCCAGTGAGGGTCACGCCATGCACAAATTCCAGGGTGGGAGCTACAGATTTCAGCACCCTGCGCAGGCAGGTCTATGGGCAAGAACTAAACCAAAGCTCCAAGTGCTGCCACGACTTCAGTGCATTAGGAAATGCCTCTTCTACAGAGTGAAATCTGTGACTCCAGCTGAGCCCAGGCCAGGCCCAGTATGCCTGAGACAGTGGCAGGCTTTGAGGTTTGAGTGGTGTAAACTGGCATCCAGGAGGGCCAACTGTATCCTGAGGGGCATCAGGCAAAGCATCACCAGTCAGTTGAGAGAGGTGATTGTCCCGCTCTGCTCTGCACTCGTGTGGCCTCACCTTGAATATTGTGTGCAGTTTTGGTTACTGCAATAGAAGAAAGATATTAAGCTGTTAGAGAGTGTCCAAAGGAGGGCAAGGAAGATGGTGGAGGGCCTTGAGGGGAAGTCCAATGAGGAGCAGCTGAGGTCACTTGGTCTGTTCAGCCTGTAGGAGATGGAGGGGAAACCTCATTGCAGCCTTCATCTCATTGCAACTTCCTTGTAAGGGGAAGCAGAGAGACAGACACTGATCCCTTCTCTCTGATGACCAGTGACAGGACCCAAGGGAATAGCATGAAGCTGTGTCAGATGTTTAGAGTGGATATTAGGAAAAGGTTTTTCACCCAGAGGGTGGTTGGGTACTGGAACGGGCTCCCCAGGAAAGTGGTCTCAGCATCAAGCCTGACAGAGTTCAAGAAGTGTTTGGACAATACTCTCGGGAACATGGTGTGACTCCTGGGGATGATCCTCTGCAGGGCTAAGAGCTGGACTTGATGGTCCTTGTGGGTCCCTTCCAAATCAGGATATTTTGTGCTTCTGTGATTCTGCTGAACTCTTAATACTGTGTGAGCTCTAAAAAACTCCAAAGCTCCCAAACATCCCCCGAGAAGAATTCAAAGCAGTCCGGTCTATAAACCCTGTCCCGTCGAGGGGCGATCCCGGGCGGCAGGCAGCGGGCGGCAGGCAGCGGCGGCAGCAGGCGGCCGGCAGGCAGCGGCGGCAAGCAGCGTGCGGCAGGCAGCGGCGGCAGGAAGCGGCGGCAGGAAGCGGCGCAGGAAGCGTGAAGCGGCGGCAGGCAGCGCGGCAGGAAGCGCGGCAGAAGCGGCGGCAGGAAAGCGGCGGCAGGAAGCGGAAGCGGGCGCAGGAAAGCGGCGGCAGGAAGCGCGGCAGGATAGCGGAAGCGGCGGCAGGCCGCGGCCAGGGGGTCCATGCCCACGCTGCCCCGCGCCGGCCGGCCGCGGGCCTGCTCCCGCGCTTGCGCGGGCTCCGGGGGCGCGCCCCCCGCTGGCTGCGGCCGCGCCTCCCGCGGCGGGAGTGGGAGAGCGGCGGTGCCTGACGCGCTTGTGTCCCGGCCGTAAGGCGGGAGCGTCGGCCGTGGGAGGCGAGGGAGGTCTGACGCGAGGGAGCGGGTCTGCGAGCGGGACCCGGCGGAATGGCAAGGGGAGCCGCGGCGGGATGGCAGGGGAGCCCGGCGGGATGGCAGGGGTTCCCGGCGAGCTCAGCCTCATGGATAGGGGCCTTAAGAGGTGAGTGAGGAACGGGCCGGAGGGTGAGGGGCGGCCCGGGAGCGGAGCTGCCCGGCTGACTGAGGCCCCTCTCCTCCGCAGCCTGCTGGATGTGTCCCTGAGCTCGGACCTGCACACGCTCAACGCCCACTGCAACCGCATCGCCAGGATCGAAGGGCTCGGCCACCTCCGGAACCTGCAGCATTTGGATCTGTCCTCGAACCAGATCCGCCGGATCGAGGGGCTCAGCTCCCTGGCGAACCTGCGCACCCTGAGCTTATCCTGTAACCTGATAACCAAAGTGGAGGGTCGGCAATGTTTACTTCTGTCCATTTAGAAACTCACGAAAGTTTTCTAAGATTTGTCTTGAAGGTTGCTTCTGGAATGTTTGCATATAATGAAGGTTATGCAAAGTTAGCATGGGCTACTAACGATATTATAATGTGAATTTTAAAATGTCTATATAAAATGTGGTAAGCTGTATCATAACAAAATGCCTTAATTAGAAGGAAAACCTGATTTTTATTATTATAGTTTAATATAGTCGTAATATAATCATAGTAATAATAATTATGTGATTTCATAATTCGTAGTTATGATCTTTTAAGGCTCACTTTGCAAGCTTGGCGTTTGAAAACAGAGCATTCTTCTGCACATCTTATGGTTTCTATGTTTTTCTCATTTTACTTAGGACTGGAAAAACTCTTTAATTTAACTGTGCTGAACTTGTCATATAATCGCATACATGATCTCTCTGGTAAGTGTCTTTGCCAAGTGCAGTGCAGTACAAACCATTTATCTCACTTAAATTTTGAAGAACTTGACCAAGTGTATTTTGAGAAGTTTCTAGTACTTAAAGTGCTAATTCACCGAATAATTATATTAAGAGTGGCAATTGCTGCTCCTCTCAGGTTTCAAGTTTCTAACACTACAGATTGTTCTAAACTGGAATTTATTCTCCTGTGTTGGGCAAGGCCAAGCTTGTTCAGAAAGTAGCACAGTAAACATTTCAGACTTATTTCCAAAAATGCAACTTATGGAAGTTCTCATCTGTGTCTGTTTGTTAAAATGGTCAGTTGTTGCTTGTGAGATTTTATGCTACAGAATCAAGAGAATTTGTAATACAAAATTAAAAAGAACATTGGTAACAATTTTGTTAATGAACTGAGTTATAGAATGAAACTTCAAGGAAAATGTTTATTTTTACAGACTTTTTAACAGCCAGAAACTAATGTGTTTCTTTACAGTTAGCTCTCATAACTAGCTTAAGTGTTGTACTATGTGGTAGAGTACCACAGCTAATTAACATGTATAGGCAAGGATATGGAACAAGTGTTCTTCTGTCATTTCCAGTTATGATATATTATTTACTGAATATTTTTCAACAAGCTGCCATTTGTTCTGAACCCTGCAGTCTAGGACTGCAGCACAAAACATTTTTTTTGTGTTTTTTTTTTCTCAAATTTCCAGGATTTCGATCCCTTCACGGAACCAGATATAAGATTAGCCACATTGAGCTTCACAGCAACTGTGTAAGCAACATTATTCACTTACTTCAGTGCACAAAGGGGCTGCACTGTTTGACGAACCTCACACTGGAAAAAAACGGAAAAGCCAATCCAGTTTGTCACAAAGCAGGTATGGATCTCATGTTAGGTGGATACTCTGTGCTCATTAGGCAAGTCATTTCCTTTAAGCTGTAAGCCATGTTCTGAAGCTTGCAAATTCATTCATAAGCTGGCCAGCCTGTGAAATCTAAATTCTGTCAAAAGTAATTCATTTTCCATGAAAAAAAATCTTTCCCCCCCCCACCCCGTGTATTCTTAACATGAGGCTCAGCATTTTCACTTGTGAATCCAGAGGAGTGCCACGAAGATTAGAGGGATGGAGCACCTCTCCTGTGAGGAAAGGCTGAGAGAATAGGGATTGTTCAGCCTGAAAAAGAGAAGGATTTGAGGTGACCTAATTGTGGCCTTCAAGTACCTGAAGGGAGACAAGAAGAAAGATGGAGAGAGACTCTTTTCCATGTACTGACAGGACAAGGGGGAATGGCTTCAAAGTGAAAGAGAGTAGGTTTAGATTAGATATTAAGAAGAAATTATTTACTGTGAAAGTGATGAGACATTGGAACACGTTGCTCAGAGAAGTTGTGGATGCCTCATCCCTGGAAGTGTTCAAGGCCAGGTTGGATGGGCTTGGAGCAACCTGGTTTAGTAGAAGGTGTCCCTGCCCATGGCAGGGGGTTGGATAACTAGGTGATCTTTAAGGTCCCTTCCAACCCAAACCATTCTATGATTCTATGATATTATTTTAGGTTAAGGTTAGCATTTGTATCAAAATAGTAGGCAGGGGTTTCACATAGTAGGCAGCATGGAGACAAGTTGGAGATTGCATGTGGATATATCGCTTTCAGTTGGGTTGCTTAGAGCTTCTGCTTTGGGGGTAGGTTTTTCCTGCCATTTAAATGTTACACTCTGTTTTCAAACAAGTTAAATTGTAGCTCCTGTTGTGGTGTCGGGGGTTTTTTGTTTTCTTTCTTTGTGTATATTAGAGGGGAAAATCTATAGAAGGGAAAATATGTAGAAGCAGAGGATGGATACTTCTGGGAGAGCTCAAATATAATTTCATTACAAAGAGTAGAACAGTATGAATAATGCAATAATACAAAATATCAGCTACATAATGAGCATATAACTGATACAGGTGTAATATATGTACAGTTAGAAAGAAACCTCAAAGGTAATTGAGGAAAGCCAAATTAGGTTTTAAGTAATATTTTCAAAAGCAAATGTTTTACAAATGCATTCAGGCACTACGGAAACAGTAACAGTTAAAGTTATCTGGATAACTCAGAAGATTCCAGTAGTTTTCTTCAGCAAGTATTTATGTGACACTAACTTTAAAAACTGCACTGCTCAGAAGCCCAAATTCCATTAATTTAAAGAAAGTTAACTTCAATGCTTTACAGTTTTATAATGCCTTATTTCATTCACTGACAAAGAAGTTATCTAAGCTGTTTCAGAACTGGCCTTTCCATTACATTTGTCTGTCCTTCCATTTGATACAACTGTTTTTGTGCAGTTGTCTGATATTAAAAGGTTGTCTGTGCAACTGCAGTGTGCTGATGATGGTTGGGAAATCCCAGTGTAGGCCAGGACCAGGCAGACAGCTTCCAAGTTCATTTAGTTTTGTAATGTTATCTGTTGAATGCCATGGATGGGGAAAGATGAGACAATTGTAGATAACTCGCTACTTTTTTTCTTGTATTAAAAATGCAGTGAATCATTTAAGATGACAGGGTAGCTGAAATACACTAGACATCTTGGGAGATTGATTTCAATTTACATGTGGTCTTTTCCTCAAGGTTATAGAGAAACTGTTCTTCAGTCGTTGCCCCAGCTAACAGCTCTAGATGGAAGAGGTATTTCTGGTGAACCAGTGGACCTGGAAGAAAAAAACTGTTCAGATTTGCAGTTCTTAGAAGACGTTTTGGGCTCTTTGGTTTCATCTGGGTGCCCCTCACCCAGAGATCAGGTGCCATAGTTTGTGTGTACTGATTTTAATAATGATATGCTTAATTTTTATATTGCATGCCGCTCATTAATGCTGCAAGGGTTGTCTTTCCTTCTGATAGAACATTGTTGCCTTACCGCTGGCGACACCTCATATCGACCAGGCATTGGCTCATTTTCGTCAGCGTACAAGAATACCAGTACAAGGTGCCACCAGCTCCTCCACAGAGCTTGTCTCATCTTCAGAACCAGAGAAGACTGAACTTGATAAAATACACAGTGAGATGAGGATTAAAAGAATAGAAGATCTGATTTCACAGATACTGCAAAAGGTGATTTTTTTTTCTGTGATCACACAGGAAGTTTTGTTTGTAAAATCAGGTGTACATTTCTGATAATGCAAAAGTTTTCTGGAACAGACTGGAGCATTTCTACTGGTGTTTATGAGCTTACGATGCTAAGGTGTTCTTAATCATTTTGAGAAGCTGGGAATAAAATAAAAACAAATCTTTAAAACTGAAGATTGCACTTCGAATCCTGACAGCTTTCATACTGAATAAAAAACCATAGTGCATGGGACTAGCAGAGCTATGTGATCATGTTATGTTAGAAAATTCTTGTCTGGTTTTTTTACCCTGAAGCCATCAATATAGTAACTGAACCAAAGTAAAACATGAAATGCACCAAAACACCTGGATTATACAGTTGGTGAAAATTAATTTTACCAATAAGTCAACTTGATTTGTTTGTCAGGTAACATAGTTTGTTTTGTTAATATGTTTTGTTAGCATAGGTAACATACAGGTTTGTCAGGTTTAACAGTTGGTGGTGTTTGCAAGGCTTTTTTGGTTTTAAGTGCTGTATTTGTTTTACATTTTGCACCAACCTCTTAGACCTAAGGATTTTACCAAACTTCAGGAATTTCAAAAAGATATACCTATATATTCTCAAGCATGTTGGGTTTATTTTATCTTTAAAACAATGAAATATTTTAGGAAGGAGGGAAGGGATTGTAAAAGTAAAAAATTGGAAGCAATTATTTACTTTCCTATCAAAATTATTTTGTGTGAAGTTTTTTAAGAATAGCACCTGAATAAGTGTTAGAAATTAGCCAATTAGAAATGGTAAAATTTATAGATAAAATTTTGATCTCTTCCTAGGTATCTGATAGCTCAAGACAGGAAGCTCCTCCAAGTTGTCTCAAAGCTAAGAGAGACACAGATCCAACTTCTGAGAGTGAAAATGAGAGTGGGAAAGAGAACAACAGAAAGGTCACGAAAAGAAGCAAGATCCCTCCTCACAGGAGAACTACCTTATCTCCTAAGTGTCATGCGAGTCATCTTAAGAACAAAGTAACCAACAGGTATCCTGATGTTTGCCATATAAAGCCAAAATGAATTAAGCTGAATATTGTCACAATGAACATAGTACTTGAAACATTTTTCTGAAAGTGGTAGGTTGGGTCAATTAGCTCTGTTAATGATACCTTGAAAATGAGTAGCTTCTGAGGCTTCTTTCTGCCACTTCTCTATATGAGCAGTTTCTGCCTTTAAGTGAGAACAAAATTGAACTGAAGATTCCAAAACAAACACTTTCAGAATTCTGACAGCTTATACTTCCATCTTTGTTTTAAATTGTGGTGACAGAAAAATTCTCCACAGACAGAACTGAGTCATTAAAAAATAAAAATAAAAGATTCATGCTGTCTGAACAATGATCAATAATTTAACTGTCCATATTTTGTGATGAAGCTGAGGATGCCATAGTGATTTGTTTGATTTATCAGGAGTGATGAGTAGAAGATGATACAAATTGGAATATTTTAGCATAGTTAGCCACTGCAGCTCTACAGCTACTCTGCTTCTCCAGAATTGTTTGATATCTGTGTGATCATAAGATGTCTTTCAGATACATATAACTAGTTTATGCTATCTTTTCGCAGCTGACTATTTGAATTTAGCTGTTTCTGCTATGGTCTCCTTGCAAATTATTTTCTGTGTGCTTTTGAACTGTATTATTCAAATGTTGCAGAGAACTGTAAAATTTCATCCTGTAAAAGTGTCTGAATCCCTTGTTACTGTTTAAACTCTTAAATATACCTTGATGTCCTGCAAATATAGGGAAGAGAAGAAGAGTTCCTCAAAGTGTTCATACTCCAGTCAGAGAGACTCTCATCTTAATTCATCATCAGATAATCAAGACTTGAAAGTAGTAGGAAGAAAAGCTGAAATACTGACTGGTAGACAGAGCAATATAGAAAAACTAGAAGAAAGTCATTCAAATCCCACAGAGGAATCAACATACCAAGTAGGTTTTGCATCATTTCATATTAAGTATGAGTATGTCTTCACCTGAAGCCAAGCATGTCTCCTGGTCAAACTAAAAGTGGAGGTGACAAAAAAAATTGCATGTAGGTAGTATCAAAAGTAGTGTTGTTCTTGTAGTGTCAACTGGGAGAGGCTTTATTTTGTTTCACTTTTATGGGAGTTTTTGGCCTGGTCGCTTGCCCTTTGCTCTGTCACTCATGAATTCCAGAAAGACAAAAAGTCTTATTCTACACTTATAAATATTATTTGTCATTTTTGGCTATGCTTGAACGTCTACTAGTAATTTGATGCTTACCACATTCTTGCGAAGGTGCTGATTCAAGAACTGGATCAGGAGAAAGAAAGGAGGTGGAAAGCAGAGCAAGCAGAGAAGAAATTATTAGAGCATGTCAGAGAGCTACAGAAGCATTCAAAAGAAGAAAAGAATATTCAGAGTATGGCTGTATACACTACAGACAGGTAGGGAAACAGTGCTGTAATATAAGAGTTTTGTTTTGGGTTTTGTAATTAATGAAAATTCAATTTGTAGCCTTAAGAAATGAGAACAGCTTTAAACAATATACTTGGAAAATAACACAGTAGTGTTATTCACAGTAGTGCTAGAATTTCTCTCAGTTTTACCTAATGAAATTCCTTTCTGTAGCTTTCTTCCTGTTCTAATCTTAGAACAATATCAGTGTGTTGCTTACCTCCATTTCCAGCCATTACTTTCCAACTGTATCATAACGGTACATTCAGTTCAAGCTCTAGTAGCTGCCTCATATCATGCTTTCACCTTCTGTTTCCCAGTCTCTCTTTCCACCTATACCTACAGCATTCCTTGTGTTTTTCCTGCTCAGTGCACTGGAACAAAGGTGTTTCTGGCCGGCCAGAGTTGGCCTGTAGGCAATATGTTGTGCAGGGCAGGCCTAGCAGCACATCTTTGGATAGTTGTCATCATTGGTTGTCATCATTCTTGTATAAGTTCTGAGCAGCAGCTTTTTTTCAAAAGGTCTCTCTTCTAACAAAGCATTGTTTGTCATCAGATATTTTTGGAGTTGTCAAAGACGCATTTTCTTTTTTGTAAGGAAGAAACAAGTCAGGTGCTTCCATGAGTGACTGTGATTATTTCCCTTTTTTCCTGTTTGTTTTAAGTTCACTTCCCACCTTTAATTGTATTAGAAGCTTATGTTCCTTTTCTGTTGAGATAGATCTTATATAAAAATTGTTAAAATATTTAAGGATGTTTCAGCACTTAGTGAAGGTAATTATTAAATTACAAATTGATGCTATATGTTCAACCTGTGTGTAAGCAAAATGATACTGGAATATCATTTCCTAAGAATCTATCTGTGAGGTTCTCTCCAGCTCAGGCTTTTTAAAATGAAGCTCTACATAGTAATGTTACACATGACTTCAGTAATAGTTTACATCTTTTTGAAGTTTTACATGACAGTGCTGGAAGTAGTAAAACTCAGTAAAGAACAAGATATGGTGTTACAACAGTTACTAATGTTTTTTCTCAATGTACTTGGCATCAAGCTAAAGACTAAAATGTTTGTAATACAACTTTATGGCATTTATTTTCAGGCTAAAGGAATTGATATTGAAAGAGAGAGATGACAAAGCAAGACTGCAAGCAGATGTCCAACAGCTGAAAGGTGAAACTGAAAGACTTACTAATGAGTTAAATCAGGCAAGAAATAAAGAAGCAGAACATCAGAAGGCCATGCAAGCTTTAGAAGAAACACTATCCAAGCTGGAGACACAGAGATTGCAGCAACGAGCAATAGAGGTAAATATTTTTCATGAGTAAATAACACAATGGCAATGGGGTGGCTGCTATAGTCCTAGATACAAAGAAACACTAGATTTTACAAGCTTTAAGTCTGAGTTTTCCACAATAATAGTAGTAATAACAGGTATCAATTTTAATTGTCAATTAATGTATTTTATAAATGGAAGTATGTCATGTGATGTGGCCTTAAGATAAAGGAGAACAAGTCCTATGTACTTAAAGAGTTGATATTTTCTAATAATATACAGTAACAAAACCAAGTTTTCTAAAAAATCGGTAAAGATCTTACTAGTCCGATGGAAACTTGGTGATTCTGTTTGTTTTGCTGATCTAAAGAATTAGATGCTTTTAATTGCAACCAGAACAAAACAGTAATTGCTGAGAACTTACTTTAAAGATTCTGGTTGTTTTGAGTGGGTTTTTTTTTGTTTTGTTGTTCGGGATTTTTGGTGAATATTTTTACAGCTGGAGAAGATAATGATGCTTTTGTTGTTGGAGGCACTTTTTTCAGTATACAAATGCATAAGATCAAGTTGCTGGACCAGATACTGCCACTATTTCTGTCTAAAAAGTCAATGGCTGAATTTTCAGTGTCCTCCAATATCTACACCTTTTGTTTATATTCCTATATTAGCCTGTTCCCGTGTCACTGAACTTACAGAAATTGAATCCTAACATATGCATCCTGAAAAGTCTCTCAACTTACAGTGCAGTGCTGTAGGGGGTGGTGTTAGTCAGATACCCTGAAAGGAATGAGACTCAGGGCACTCCTGCAAGTGCCATTCAAGTCACCCTCTAATTTAGGCTGCTGTTTGGGCATCTGAGTGGCTCTTCCATTTTCTTCCTTACCTGTCGGTACCCTGGAGCTATTACAGATCTAGAAGTGACCTTCAGTTTAGATCAGGTATCTGCCTATCACCTTGAAAAGTACTAAATTTAGTGATTTAGAGAACAAGAAAGAGGGGTTTGGGGGGTGGGGAGTTTTTTTCTATCCTATAAGAATGGAAATACTTTATTGATATATGAAGGGTTTATTCCTTTAATGAGTTTGTAGAAATATGTCATCTCCTTGGATAGTAATAGCATTGTTTTTAATTACAAAACTTTCTTAGGGGGAAGTCTTTGTTCCTGTCTTTAATATCCTGGAGAAAATACTCTTTAATAATTAGGTTTCAAAGAATAATCATGATGCTTTAGAAACTAAATTCGCTTTTTTAGTGTTCAGATTTAATATGCCTTTGGCCTATTTTATCGACTCCAAGAATAAGAAATTCTATAATATTTAATAGAGCTTTCTCATAGTACACATTGGCAGTTAGCTTCAGTGGTAAATTACACTTGCTCCAGGCAGTCACTATTTAAGGCCTTCAGTCAGCATTACTAGATGACTTCTTGAAGGGATTCAAGATAAGTCTACTATGCATCTAAATGCCTATTTTCTGCCTATTTTCTGGCAGTCTTTAAATTTGCATCTGCTCTTGCTTGACAGTTTTAAAGTGATTCAGTTTAGGTGAGAATTGCTTCTCTGCATCCACAAAACAAGAATACAGTGGGATGTGTCTAAATATTACTCAGGAAAAGGCTTGACATGTAGAACATGAGAACTTAGCCTTCTGAAGTGTCCTGATTTTGAATTACCACTTCATGAGTAATTCAGGACCTTTTTTATAACTTTTCTTTTTCATATTCTTTTTTCCCTCCTTATTGAATCAGGAAAGAGAGCTTTGTATATAAAAGGCTTAAGCTTATGAAATGTAATTACTCAGAAAAGCTTGGATCAAATGGAAAAAGTGGAGTATGCCATCTGGAGTTTACAGATTCTCCATTTTTTGTAAAATCATTAGGAAGCAGCTCTGTTCAGCAACTCTAAACTGTACAAATCAAAAAGTGGTTTATATAAGTGGAGTGCTAAAAAAAAAAGGTTTATGTTGAATACATCTAAAAATGTTTTGTTGGAAACTAATACAAGTATTACAATATGAGAGTTTATAATTGAGGAAATCATTCTGCCAATGCATTTCTTCCACTTCTGCAGGACACTTTCAAGTTCTTTATAAATTAGGTAAATGCCTTTGTTTCTTCATGAAGATTGCTTTTTTTGTTTTGTAGTAAGTTAAGCTAAGACTTAAACATTTGTCTTAAATTTCTTCAAGTGAAACAAAATGTATTAAGAAAAAAACAAAATAAAAACATAACCAATAAGAAACAAACAACAAAACTTATAAAGCACCTCTTCCTTTGTATTCCAGGATAAGACATGAAGACTAGATTACAGTTTTAAAAAAATCTTGTTCTTGTCTTTATGAATTCCACACAGATGAAACAAGTGCAAGAGGCAGAGCTTAAAGCATCAGCAAATGAAAGAGAAGTACAGTTACTTCGAATATCCTTCCGACAGCAGAAGGAGAAGGTAAAACAACTACATGAACTTCTCATATTAAGAGAGCAAGAGCAAAGGTATTGGGTCATCTGTTTTCTTTTCACAAGTTAATAGAGATGCTACTGTTGTAAATATACTGTGTTTAAATGTGTTCTAAAGTATGGATGTGTTTTAGTTTGGATTTGTTTTGTGGTTTGGTTTTTTTTTTTTTTTAAGTAATGTGAGAGCTGGTCGTTGTAAAAATGTAAATGTCTTCCCACACATTTTCTTGCTTGTTTAAGAATACCTTCATATCTCATAGATTCCTGACTCATAAGTTCATGTAAGCAACTTCCATTTGATAGGTTCTTGTCTTATTATATGGTTGAACTCTTTATTTGAAATACTTGATCTGTAATCCAGGAAAAATCAGATAAAAATAAAATTGTATCTGAATTACTGTCTGAGGAGTTAGATATACTACAATAACACAAAGTATTCAAAAAAAAATAAGTCAGCTTCTGCAGTATCCTGCTTGTGGGTGTGAGTTACTTCTGGCTGATTTCCTCTTCCAAAATTTCCCTGTGGTACAGTAATATGTGAGAAAGGGTACTAATAAAATAAGCTGGTTAAATTTGCTTAATTTTACATGGGTCCCCATTGCTGCTGCTTTTTGGGTTCTGAGTCTTGAGTGAGAAGCAACAGTTGTTGGTTGGGTGAGGGTGAAGAGAATGACTGCAAAAGAGGGTGTCTGGCTACTCAGGGCTTTTCTCTGATTCCAGTGTCACTTCCAGATGTTTGACAGCAAAGCTAATAAATGCTAACTAAAAGCAAAAGAGCAATTTAGTAATTTCTACAAAAGTTTGAATTAAAGAATAAGGATATTTCTTTGGGTGTTTTAACACTAGTCAACAGAATTTTCCTCATGGCAGTGTCATTGTCATAGAAGACTGAAATCTGTCTGTGAGACTAAGGAATTTATCCCATTTATTATGGAATTCATTATTCTTGTTCAGTAATACCAAGGAAGTGAATTGAAACGGCATTGTGAGATACTGCAGTTTATGTCTCAAGTGTATGTTTGGTAACTTCAGGAAAGAACTTGAAACCCGAGTTGCTTTAAATGGACCTGAATTTCAAGATGCTTTGTCAAAAGAAGTGGCTAAAGAGGAGCAGAGGCATGAACAGTGTGTTAAAGAATTTCAGGAGAAAATTAACATGTCCTACCAGAAGTACAGAGAGTTAGAAGATGAATTTCGTTTAGCTCTAACTGTTGAAGCAAAAAGGTTTAAAGAGGTAAGACTGAGAGAACATTTAATCTCACATTAGGTGGGGTTGTAGTTCTCTTAAGTGTGTTGGGTTTTGGCACATATTTTGGGGGTGTTTCGGTTATTGGTGTTTTGTTGGGTTGGGGTTTTTTTTGATCCTTATGGTCAAGCATTCATGCAAAAATACTGATAGTAGGCTTTGAAATATTAATGATTAGAGCATCAACAGCGAATGCCAAGTCAGCACTCAAAAAACGTAGCATTTTTGTTCATACGTACAAGTTAATCAAAAGAAAGGAGAATAAAACACTTCTGTCTGGTGTTATTAATTTCTTTTAAAGTATGTCAACATTCTCTTAGAATATATTCAATTATAGTAAAAATGCATGTGTTTTGATAAGGTTATAGTTACATATATACTAGTGTATTTAATAATGAAGTACTTTATTTAACTTTTCAAAATTGAATTTTGGTATGCCTTTTTTAACTCAGAATTCAGAACTTGTTTACTAAACTCCTTAGAGAACTTATTTCTTTGGCTAGTATTTAGATTATTTTATATTTTACCCTTCAAATCTTTCTGCTGGGGAAAAAAAAAGATTGAATTTACTTTAACTCCTTCTTTCAAGATTTTAATGTCAATCTTAACAATGAAATTAAATCAAGGCATTGTTTTCAGTTCCCAAGCTCTGCTTCCCATCCACTCATGTGGTTTTTGTATTGTTTTTTGAGGGGGGGGTTGATTGATTGGTTGGTTTGGCTTGGGTTTTTTGTTTGTGTTTGGTTTGTTTTGTTGGGTTTTTTACAAATATGGAGCTGGGCAGAACCAGTTTCAAGTTGAAGTATTACCAACAAACCAGTAAAAAACCAGTTTCAGATATTCACTAATTTGATATACAGTTGATAAATTTCTATTTTTTTCACTTGGAATTTAAATGTCACTTGTGTTTATGTATATACACTTTTTCCAAATGTTAGCATTTTTCAAGTCTTGTCTTACAAAACTTTAGGTAAAAGAGGGTTTTGAAAATCTTTCTGCTGATCTAGTTAAACATAAGCGAGCCCTCTTTGAGTCTGAACAAAGGGAAAAAGATATGGCAAGTCTGATCCAAGACCTGACAAGTATGGTAGAAGAACAGAAAGCAAAGATTGCAGAATTAACAAAATCAAATGAAGAAGCTACAGCAAACCTAAAGGTACTTGTTTCAAAACACTTCAACTACATATATATTTTTTTTCATATTTCATCCATAAAAGTTAATGATTCCATAAAAGGTTGACTGACTGAAAGACACATTTTCTGTCGCTTTAAAACCTAGTACTCCACATCAGCCATTATTCTTGCATCTTCAACTTCTATTTCTCAACAAATCCTGCTCCCTATATGGAAGAGGACTAGTCGTGTTTTCAAACGTGCACTCCTTGCCTTGGGAGCATTGGCAGTTTGTATATAATCGGATGGTCAGTCAAAACTACAAAACCTACATTAGTAACCCTGACTCCTTGTAAATTCAAAGGAATGGAATATGCTTCTGCATTGGTCACTGTACATGCAGTAAAAATTAAATTGAACAGATAATCCAGTGTAGTTATTAGCATCTTAATATCTCCTAGTTGCATAACATTAGCAGTATTATTCATTATCTACTAATTGTCAAATTTTAATGTTAAATACTGTGGGCACAGTTGCTTTGTGGTAATGTATTCTAGTACTATTCAACCAGCCATAAATAATTTTTAAAAATCTCAGGAACATGACTTTTAAATGGATGTATGATTCAGTCCATGTACGTATCCAGTCCCCCTTTGTGCCAAAACTTGGGTGCAGTACAACTGCTGCACAGTTGTTTCTAGTCTCCTCCCTCCATGTTGCTTGTTGGGGTGTCCAAACATTGTGTTGGTATACAGAATAGGATTCTGCCAGTCAGTGATGCTGCTAAGAACAAGATTGAAAAATACCTATATTAAATAGCTGTAATCTGTAAAACAAAATGTAGACTGCATAATTGAAGATAAGTATCATTGGAAGTGAAAATTCATCCCAGTTCTGTCTGTTTCCTTATGATTTGGTTTTTAATATCTTTAGTTTCTCTTTCTTTTTTTTACCTGTGAATTTGTGATTCTAAATAGGTTTTTATAATGGCATTGATAATTTAGGGTAGTTATCTAGAAATCAGCTTTACAGTTTTCTGGGATTAAAGTATCTCTACTTGAAGCAAATTTGAGTTTCATAACTGGAAAGAAATGCATATAGAACCCTGAATGCAAGCAGAATATTTCTCAGTTAATTTGCTGTATATAAGTATTACTTTCCTAACCAGGAAATCAATTAGTATTGATTTGAAATTTTGAATACTTGTTTTAAAGGATCTTATTGTCTTTTTCCAATGTTCATTCATACAGCGTCGAACTCGAGAACTTGAAACTGTGACTGAGGAGGACAAACAGAAGGCCATTCAAGTTGAACTTCTAAAAAAGGAAAATGGAAAACTTACTTCTCAGCTGACAGCCCAGGAATCTGTGATTGATGGGTTAAAAATGGAAAGAAAAATATGGGGACAGGAGCTGGCACAACAGGGTAAAATAGTTTTGGGGGGATTTTTTCTTTTGCAGAAAAAATGGTGGTGCTCAGTGTCTTACCTCTCAAATAAACACTCCAGTAGAGTGGTAATCATGACAAGGTTTCTGGCTCTTATCTAGTTGTAGAGTTGGTGTGCAAAAACAGATGTTCTGTGGCACATGGGATCTGTAACAGCAGTTGTGGGAGTTGGTTGCGAATACAGCTTATCTATTTCCTGAAAATATCAAAATACCACAGTGTTATACAAAGAGCTTTTAAATATGAAACTAGGAGAACAAAGATTTGTAAACAGAGTTATATAATGCTACTTTTCTATCAGATAAGTCTAATGTGAAAATTTCAGTATGTATCTTAAAAAAGTATAAAATACTGAAGGGGGGAAGAAAAACTTGGGCATTTTTCATTTTTCTCTATTCATGTGACTCAGCACCACCTTGTGGGCTCTTGAGATTGGCTAGATCTGTAAGAACTACTGCTGACTTTTTTCAGAGAAGTTTTCAAAGGATAAAACAGAGACCTTCAGTTCTACACTTGCTACCTAAGTGTTACCTACCTACAGATTAAATCTCTACAGTGTTTCCAATGGACAAAATAGTCAATGGTTTGGTTTGTAAGGTGGTTCTTACCTTCACCTCCACCCCATTTCCCAACATTCTACATCTTGAAGTCATCTGTAAAATGAGCACTGTAGTATGAATATCCTGTTTCATCTAGGAGCTCATCTTGCTCAAGATCGGGGAAAACTGGAAGCTAAAATTGAAGTTCTGACAAATGAGATTGAGATGTTAAAAAAGCAAAAGGAACAGGACAGTGATACCATAAGAATTAAAAACAAAATACTGGATGATCAGACAGAAACAATTAGGAGATTGAAAGAAGTAAGTGCCACATCTGACAATTTTTGTACTTTACTTTCACTGCAAGTCTTAATTTTAGCAATTGTAAAGGCTGTAATGAAAGCTGGTCCTGCAGTCCTTGTTTACCAACTCACAAATCACAATCAGGCTGTCAGTGGCAATTCATTTCACTGAGAGCAGAAGAGAGGTTTTTTTTTAAATTCATGTTCATGTACAGAAGTGGTACTTTGAATCTCTCATTGAACCATATTTATGTACAGACTTTATTCTCTTTGCCTTGCTTCAAATTATTCTTGAAAATGATTTTGAGAGAGGTGAAACCCAGATAGTATAATTCTTCCTGAAAAAGGAAAAACAATTTTAAATGTTTGCTTCATGTTTATTTTACAACAGGTAAATGTTTTTTTCTTTATTCTGTTCTTTTAAATCAATATTTTGGCAGCAGAGGTACTATGTTTTGTTCTATTAATTCCATTCATTCATTAAGAGACTTAAAACTTTAGCTTATTAATCAAAATTTATAGCATGTTATGTCAGTCACAGTTAGATGCATTACTCGTTACAGATTGTGAACTCAGGGACTGTGTAGAATAGATTGTTCAAAAGAATAAGTTGTTTATTCAACTGTAGAATAAGAGTTCAAAATAACTTTTTTCTTAACTTGCTTTCAACTTCAGATTTGTTTTGGTGGTTTTTTTTTTTTACTCTGACTTTTTTCAGAAGAAGATTGATCAACTGGCTATCACCTTACTGAGTGTTTTTCATACATTCAGAAGAGTAAACTTTCACATGTCCTTCTCTGCTTTATTCTACCGTAGACTAAACAAATACTCTTAAATTGTAACAATAAATTTAAGAGTGTTTATGTGTACTAAAATATTTATCTTCTAAAGGGTTTACAAGAAAAAGATAAACAAATCAGAAAACAGCATGAAGAAAATCGTGAAGCTCAGAAATTGTTTGAAGTAGAGTTGGATGAAAAAGCTGCTGAATGTGAAAAGCTAATGGAAAAATTAGAAAGGCAGAATGAAAGAAAAGAGGAATTAAAGCAACTGCTAGAAGAAAAAGAAGTAGAACTTGATGACATTAGGCATGCACACAGGTGATACAGACAAGTCAATAATTCTTTGGGATCATTGTATGCAACACTGCTCTGAAGTTATTCTATGTTCAGAGAGTATTTGCTTGCTATTAAAACCCACAGAAATGAGGAAAAATGGAAGTTTTTTCTGCCCTCCTAAGAAGTGGTATTTATAGTCGTTGTAAATACGTGCATTTTATTTTCAGCGCATTGAAAAAGAGGTGGCAGGGTAAAGGAGAGCTCTTAAGCCAGCTGGAGGTGCAGGTTAAACAAATGAAGGAAAACTTTGATATCAAAGAGAAGAAGCTGATTGAAGAGAGAAATAAAAGTCTTCAAACTCAAAGGTGAATACCTTAATAGTTAATCTTGTGACTACTCAGTTACTGTAGAGTTTCACTGTTAATAAGTATACAAAAAGGTTTGATTATATGGCAAAAGAATGCATAATAAGTACTTGTGAGCCCAGTTACAAACTCTGTGTGCCTAGAAGGAATTCTCACTATACAGATGATGTACTTTGTGGAACTGGCATTCACTTACAGCATTCGTCATTTAAACTTATTAGTTCTGTTTCCATTTTCTTTGATAATGACTGGAGCCTACACTCGTTCCTCCCTACTATACCCATTCCATCCCAATGCTTTTGATTTACCTTGTGAGTAAACTCCATGTCACTTACATAACAGAGACTCTTCTACAGCGATCACACATGCTGGCTGGAGCTGTACAGTGAAGATGTTTGTGCGTGTGAGGCACAGTCTGTATCAGAGTTTCTTTGAGCATGAGCCTGCCAACACTCTAGCTCATGACCAGGATGCATGGAACAAATTGATTGCAAATCAGAGATCAAGCCAAGCAATGGTGGCTGGTGTACAAGGGAGGCCACGGTGCTTTCACTAATTTCTGTGCAGGATAAAGTAAAAATACGTCATTCGCTGTGTACGAAATGGAGGACAGATCCTCAATACTTACCACAACAATATTAATAAATCATAGAATTATTTAGGATGGAAAAGATGTTTAAGATCCATCAAATCCAATCATTAACCCAGCACTGTAAAGTCCACTACTGAACCATCTCCCTAACTGCCACATTTACAACTCTTTCAAATTCCTCCAGGGATGGTGAAATCAGCTACTTCCCTGGACAGTCTGTTCCAATGCTTGACAACCTTTTCAGTAAAAAAATTTTTCCCAATTCCAATCTAAACCTCCCCTGGCACAACATGAGGCCATTTTCTCTCATCCTGTCACTTGTTACCCTCCTTTAGGTAGTTGTAGAGAACATTGAGGTTCCCCTCAGGCCTCCCCTTCTCTAGGCTAAACAACCCCAGCTCAGCTGCTTCTCATGAAACTTCTGCTCCATACCCTTCACCCGCTCTGTTGCCCTTCTCTGGACATGCTCCAGCACCTCAATGTCTTTCTTGAAGTGACCTCACCAGTGCTGAGTTCAGCGGCACAATCACTGTCCCGGTCCTGCTGGCCACACTATTTTTGATACAGGCCAGGATGCTGTTGGCCTTCTTGGCCACCTGGGCACCCTCCTGGCTTGTGTTCAGCCACTGTTGACCAGCACTCCCAGGTCCTTTTCTGATGGGCAGCTTTCCAGCCACTCTGCCCCAGTCCTGTAGTGCTTCCTGGGGTTGTTGTGTCCCAAGTGCAGGATCTGGCACTTGGCATTGTTTAACCTCATACTGTTTGCCTCAGCCATCAATCCAACCTGTACCGATCCCTCTGAAGAGCCTTTCTGCCCTCCATCAGATCAACATTCCTGCCTAACTTACTGGCTGTTAATCAGTATTCCAGTCCATGTCAAACGGACTGTTTCTAAGTTACCTGTCATTCTCTTTGCGTACAAGTAGCAACAGATTTTTAATTTATTTTCTTGTTCCTCATGTATGGTCAATTTTTTTGGATCAATAGTTAAATATGAGATGATGCAGAAACAAGTACTCATAACCCAAAAAATTATTTCATATGCTTCTGGTATTATGGAGAAGTGTGCTAGACTGCTGCCTGTGATAAGCTTAGATTCGCAGTATGATTTTTTTCTTTATTCTTTGGCTTCCTTCTCATGTTTTTCTTCCTTCCTCCCAACTATTCTTGAGAAAATACCAGCTAGTTAATAAGACTACATATTTATTATATTTATCTAGCAGCAATAACCATGTTACCAAAGGAATAGCTATGACTAAGGTTTTTTTGCTTTACATTTTAAGTTAAACACTGACTCATTATACATTAGTTGCTATTTTAAGGAAGGTTATCTGATTAATAAATGAAAGGAAATAGCTTGATGGTCAAGTTTGATTAAAAACCAAACAAAAACAAACGACAAACAAATAAACAAAAAAAACCCAGCCAAAACCAACCTCCTCAAATAATCAATAATTGTTTTGGAATAATGGTTTTGGAATTGTTAGACAATCAATAGTGGAACTGAGCTTTTTTTCCAAATAATTCTGGATTGTTTCAAACGTTTGTTGTAAATTAATTGTATAGTTCCAAATAATTCTGGATTGTTTCAAACATTTGTTGTAAATTAATTGTATAGTAGAAAAATTTGCCTTGCTTTTTGTTCCTACATATTTTAGAGTTATCCCCTAAAATTTGCTTGAGTCAAGAAAATGCTTCACTACTGTGAAGCAGACACTTTTCTGTTGCTGTCAGAGAGGGTCAAACGCCATTTACAGGATCACGCAGTTCAGTCATTCACTTCTTGGGAAGCAAAAGCATAAAAGTAGATATTTGAAAACATGTGAAGTTCTTATCTATATTGACAGTAGCAAGCCCGAATCTTCATAGTCCTTGCTAGTGATTAAATGCTTCTACTAAGAGGAATGCCAGAAGCCCTGAACACAGTGCATAAAACCAGAACATGTACTTGAGAAAACAGGACATCTTCTAATGCTGATATTGATAGAAGTGTCTTTGTGCCTATGTTATTAAAACCTTATCAAAGGCAGAACTGGACAAAGCAAAATACTTCAGTTGTTTGCAGGAGCATGATCTCTTTTTTTAATCATTTTTAGGATTGCTGTGGAAAAGCTTCATGAAATGGATAATGCTTTTAGAAAAAAACTTGAGTCAATGTTGGCAGCACATCAGGAAGAACTACTGCAGCTGGCAAATGAAAAGGAAAAACAAATTGAAGCAGCAAATGAAAAGGTAATTTTAATACTAAATGCATATGTTTATTGTATTTGCATTTTTATTCTACAGCCACTACAACAGTGGTGGTTGGAAGTCTGTTTGTATCTATCCATCTGATCTCTGAATGGAAACAGCCCTGGTTTGGTACTCAATCTTTGCACAGCAAGAAAATCTCTAGAACTAGTATTCCAGCAAAGTAAAGCTCCATGCTTTGTAGCTGTTACGAATATAACACTTCCTTATCTATACAAGCAAGAGTAATGATGATTAAGCCAGATAATCCTTTTAACTCACCTGTGCCAATGTTAACAGTTACTGTTCCTGTCGTATACTGCATTCTTCCTTGGCATGACAACTGGTGCTTTTTCTCCATAATAAGTTTTCTGTTTTTCATGCATTCTTGCTATCTCCTAGGAGGTTAATATTTTTTTTAAAGCAAAATTCTGCTACTGCATCCAACGTCAAGAGTAGTGCGTTGCATATTTAAACATAAGCACATAACTCTTGCATTGCTTATAAGTGTTAAAAATTGCCAAGATTTTATGGGTTTAGGTTTATTAAGAAAAGCAAAAATTTTATTTGATCTCTGTGTGCTCTTTCAGGTTTACTCTGTTGAAGAAGAAATGCGGGAGCTTCTGCGGGAAATGGCAAACAATAAAAAAGCCATGGAAAATAAAATACAACTACTTGCCCGTGCACTGAATGATATTCAACAAGATCTTTGAAGATTATTAATATTTACTCTAAAAACATGTATTACACAAGTTTAAGCAATTTCATACACTACAATGCACTTTTCCTTGTTTTCTAGAGAATTGTCTTTGTTGTTTATTTTGGTGGTTCAGGGATCAGACATAAATGTTTTTATGTCATATTCATAATAAATAGTTATTTCTAACCTTTGGTTATCTTTAATTGATTACAAAATGGATCAAAACAGGTATAGGTGAAAAGCATCATATGAAATTAGGAATTTGCATGTTTAATAAGAGAAAAGAAAGTTGGAAAGTTCTAAGCCAAGAGCTTGAAGCTTTGCTTCACTGGGGTAAAGAATCTTGTAATGAGAGATCCAAGAATGTTGAATCATAGAATGGCTTGGGTTGGAAAGGACCTTCAAGATCATCTAGTTCCAACCCCCCTGCCATGAACAGGGAACCTCCTGCTAGATCACGTTGCTTAGAGCTTCATCCAGCCTGGCCTGGAACACTTCCAGGGATGGGGCATCCACAGTTTCTCTGGGCAACCTGTTCCAGTGCCTCACCACCCTCACAGGAAGGAATTTTTTTCTAAAACTACTCTCAGTTTAAAACCATTCCCCTTTTTCCTGTCACTACACGAGAAATAGACTCTCTCCATCTTTCTTGTATCTGTGAAGTTTAATCTGCCACTGTTGAAGAATGCATGACTACTGCAACTTAGAGTGGCTCTCTTGGCAGCGTAGTTTGGTTTTCTCTACAGCAATAGGCTTCCCACCATGCTTTTGAAAAATAGGAGATAATGACCTAACAGCTTCTTATGGAAGCAAATCATAAGCCTTATGTTAATATATTGTTGTACTTCTTTCATGATGGAGGCTTAACCATCACCACTGTACTTAGGCATTTACTTCATTTGTTTGTTCTCAGAAGATCCTAAACTGTTACTGAACTACACTGTACTCAGAAGCGTTTCATGATGCACTAGTAAATAAAACAGTGAGTAGTAAAATCGGGTACTTTTTGGCAGACCAGGTGGAGCTGTTCCCACCTTGCACCTCACAGTAGTTGAAGTGCTGTTGCTCCAACGATAGAAGCTACTAAGCCGATTTAATCAGCTCGTTCAGAACCCGAGCATTCAAGCAGTGCCACTGCATCTGTATGTGCCTTTTTGTGCCCAGCAGTCCTGTAAAAGTACTTAGTGCTAGTAAAAGGCCCTGGCCTTTAGCTATGAGGCCCACTGGACTTGTTATCAACGTGTTAATGAAAGCTTGTTGTGTGAACTGGAGCTTGATACCAGCTGCCTCTTGTTATGAGGTCCAGCTTAAGTGTGGGATGTAACAAAGGCCTTGAAAACACAGGCACAAGTTGAAAAAGTAGAGGCCATGGCAGCAAAAACAACTTTCTGATGGTCAGTGACTGGTCTTTCACAAAGCACAACCTTGAGAGCTGGGAACAGACTACTTTTGTTTTTAGAATGGAAGCAGCAGCAAAGCAAAATAAAAGGCAGCCCAACACCTGAATGAGGTGCCTGCAACAGCCTGGGAAAACAACCCCCACTCCACAGGTTGAAGGTGGAGGGCTGGAAATTGTATAGAGATTATAAAAGGGTAAAATTCCAAACTGGGGGGGGGGGGGGGGGTGACGGGACATAACACACAGAGAAAACAGGCACCTGCTTCAGCTCTGGCTCCTTGCATCTGGAGTTCTCACACCTGACCCATGAGAACACCATGAACAAGCCATCAGCACTGAAGGGGAGGTGTCTGCACTGTGGTAGTCCCAGCTCAGGTAGAATAGAGCTGTTAAGGATTGTTCACTTGGAATCTGTGCTATTGGTTGATGATATGTAAAAATTAATACATAGTGGCAATGGTTAGCAAGGTGTAGGAACCAACTCTAATTAACCAATTGTGTTAATGAATGTTAGTCCAGTAAATATTGCTGTGAACTTTAAAATTAGCCTAATTTATTCTTCTAGCAGAATCCTTTATCTGCTAGGTGATCTCTTGATTCCCTGATACCAATATATCAGTTATCTAAAGGCAGAAGAAAATTATTCTTGTGCTCTACACACTCCTTCAGAAACTGCAGTATGTGAGGAAATACTCACTTGGAAAACTGGCCTATAGTATTTTCATGGGTATCACTGGTGCAGAAAAGTTGCACCACTTGAGAGTGCATTGTCATGTTTATCTAGTATTTCCTTGAGCATTTCTTTTTTCTTTGCTTATTATTTGACCAAGCTACACTTTGGGCGAAGTAATTGAGTAACTGGAATGCACCATGAAGTTGAAAGAACTTACTCTTACCCTAATTCAGTGTACTAGTATCTCCTCTGAGTTTTTACTCCAAAATATTTGTTCTGAAACTTTTCTGATTTCATCAGAGGGAGTTGTTACAATTTTTAGTATAAATTCTTTCTATTCCTTGCTCTTAGCTCAGAAATCTCATACTGCAGTACTTGAGTACATGCACGTGTTAGTACTGCTTGGAATGTTTGTTTTTCTTGTGGCTAACTGGCATCATTTCCCTCTTTATGCTTACATGGCTCCCTTAGAGCTTTTTAATAAGCATTTAAATGATTTCTAGCTTTGAAAGGTTAAAACAATAAAAATGTGGTGCAGGTGAAAGCTGTGCCAAATTTACCAATTCGTGAGGATGAATTTTAATCTGACATTACTGTAAGGTAAAAATTAATAAATAGATAAAAATATAAACAAATTGGAAACTCTGACCTCATCAGATGCAAGGCATGCTCTCATGCATTAATCGTGACAACTTAAAATCAGTTCTGCTCTGTTAAGAACTGGCTGGAGGGACGGGCCCAGAGAGTGGTGGTGAACGGTGCTGCATCCAGTTGGCAGCCAGTCACTAGTGGTGTCCCCCAGGGATCAGTGTTGGGCCCAGTTCTGTTTAATATCTTTACTGATGATCTGGATGAGGGGATCAAGTGTACCATTAGCAAATTTGCAGATGACACCAAGTTGGGGGGGAGTGTTGATCAGCTGGAAGGCAGGAGGGCTCTGCAGAGGGACCTGGACAAGCTGGAGAGATGGTCTTGTTGAACATCATCCCGTTGGAATCAGACCAAGTGCTGGGTCTTGCACTTTGGCCACAACAACCTCATGCAGGACTACAGGCTGGGCACAGAGTGGCTGGAGAGCAGCCAGGCAGAAAGGGACCTGGGAGTTTGGATTGACAGGAAGCTGAACATGAGCCAGCAGTGTGCCCAGGTGGCCAAGAAGGCCAGTGGTATCCTGGCCCGTGTCAGGAACAATGTGGCCAGCAGGTCCATGGAAGTGATTCTTCCCCTGAACTCAGCACTGGTGAGGCCACACCTGGAGTACTGTGTCCAGTTCTGGGCCTCTCAGTTCAGAAAGGATATTGAGGTGCTGGAGAAAGTCCAGAGAAGAGCAACGAGGCTGGTGAAAGGACTGGAGCACAAGTCCTATATATTAGGCTGAGGGAACTGGGGTGTTTAACCTGGAGAAGAGGAGCTCAGGGGAGACCTCATCACTCTCTACAAGTACCTGAAAGGAGGTTGTAGCCAGGTGGGGGTTGGTCTCTTTTCCTAGGCAACCAGCAGTAGGACAAGAGGGCATGGTCTTAAGCTGTGCCAGAAGAGGTTTAGGTTGAATATTAGGAAAAAAATTTTTACAGAGCAATCAGACATTGGACTGGGCTGCCCAGGGAGGTGGTGGTCCCTGGAGGTTTTTAAGATGAGATTGGATGTGGCACTTAGTGCCATGGTCTAGTAACCACGGTGGTGTTGGATCAAAGGTTGATGATCTCGGAGGTCTTTTCCAACTTGATGATCTCGGAGGTCTTTTCGAACTCGGCTGATTCTATGATTTTATGATTCCATCATTAGATTTTGTTTTCATTTCCTGACAAGGTAATGGATCTGTTTTAATCAATATTGAGTATGTAATCTGTTAGGAAATTCCTGTTACTTGGTACCAGGGGCACTGTGATTCCAGGTCCAGAGAGCATGTGTAACTGCTTGCTCCTATACATACCCATACTGCCCTGGACATGCTGTTACCTGTGCAGGTACAGGTCCTGTGTGACACAGCACCCCCGGTGTGATGTGCTCCACTGCCTCCTGTGATGGTACCTAAGGGTCTTCTCCCGGCAGTATTTCTTCCTTCAAGTGCATCCCTTGAATTCTTATGCAGTGTGGACTTTCACAGCTTCTCTAGTTTTATCTACTTTTTTTACTGAGGGAAAGAGGTGTACCTGCAGGAAGGTTAAGGCCGAGTGTATTTAGACACGAGTGCAAGGGACTGACTAAGCATCCGAAATTCCCTGTGCCTCTCGCCAGACCATCAGCGCGTCCTGTGCCTTGATCTCGGGAGATGTGAGAACACAGTTTACAATTAACCTAAGCGCTGCTATATCCAATGCAAGCGGTGAGATGAGTGACACGGAGCTGTCGTGCCGGGGACAGGCAGGCGCATCTGGCACTCGGGCCGGTCGCCGAGTCCCCGTCCCGTCCTGAGGCGGACTCCGGGCCTGCGCCACCCGTCCTGGGGGAGCCTGAGCGAAACTCGGCCCAGGCCGTGGCAGCTCAGTGCGCTCTCTGTCTGCGGGGCCCGGCCCGGCCCGGCCCCTGTTCCCCGGCCGCAGCGGGCCCGTCCCTCGCCCCCCGCGGCCCAACACGCCGCTTGTCCCGGCAACGGCGGCCGGCGTCACTTTCTTGCGGTGCCGCCCCTCCTCCGCCGCCGACTGTGGGCCGGCGGCGCGCTCCTCGCTCGGGCCGTTTGCTGTGGCGGAAGGCGGACCACGTGGTCCCCGCGGCGGCATGGCCGCGTGCTGGCCGAGGCGGAGGTGCGGCAGCAGCAAGCCGCCACAGAGAAGAGCCTGGGGCTGCTGAACCACCAAGTTTTCGTGTCGCTTGCTGCAGGATGGCCAGGACGGCGTGCTGGACTCAATAGCGGTTTTTGCGGGGCGGGGGGTAAGGCCCGCGGCACACGCCGTGCTGGGGGGCGGGCGGCGCAGCGCGGGGGCCGGGCTGGGCCGCCCGCGACCTCCACACCGGGACCTCCACCGGCCAGTGACGGGCTGAGGGATCCCGGAGGTGGCTGACAGCCGCCGCGATCGGCTAAAATACGCGTCCCGGCTCTTTGTCAGTAGGGTATAATGGGTACCGTGCATTAAATATAACTTATTGAGGGTGTTTTTATTCACTGTGTCCAGTTTTCGGCTCCTCAGTTCAAGAAAGAGAAGGAGCTACTGGAGAGGGTCCAGCAGAGGGCCGCAAAGATACTGAGGGTCTGGAGCATCTCTCTTATCAGGAGAGACTGCGGCAGCTGGGCCTTTTTAGTCTGGAGAAGACTTGAGAGCAAATTCATTAATGCATACAAATATTTTAAAGGCAGGGTACCAAGAGGATGGTGTGAGACTCTTTTCGGTGGTGCCCAGAGACAGGATGAGGAGCAGTGATCATGAACTAAAACACAAGAAGCTTCACCTCAACGTGAGAAAGAACTTCACACTGAAGGTGGCAGAGCACTGGAACAGGCTGCCCAGGGCAGTTGTGGAGTGTCCTTCTCTGGAGACATTCCAAACCCACCTGGATTCCTGTGTAACCTGCTCTAGGCCCTTGTTGGGGGTTGGACTAGATGATCTCCAGAAGTCCCTTCCAACCCTAATGATTTTGTGGGGTTTTTTTTACTGCACTACATTGCTCTCTGCACTGACTCTGTATGGACTGCTGTTTAAACCTGTTTCTCACCCACCCCCTTGATGTTCTCTTAGCAAGAGAAAACCATGTTGAAAACCAGACCATCTCCTTGTTATTTTTTATTATATGTGTATGAAAGATGCTGAATTGGCAGGGTAGGTGGCAAATCATCATCATCATGCCCCTCTGCAGCCAGCCTGCCACCTCTGATGCATGAGGGCATTTGGGCCGCGGTGGCTGGAACATCTTCCCAGTGATGCCAGGGGACCAGCCTGCCTTGGCCAGGTGCTTGTGCTAGGAAGTCGTTCTGTTGCAGGAGGGATTGTTGTGCAGCTTACTTTATTGTCTGTCATGTGCTGAGAGATGTTCCAGGTCAGTCTGAGAAACAAAACATACTCAGTTTGTAAGACATTGGGCCAAAAAGCTTGGCCTTAAAGTGCAAAAGAGGATTGATTTGAACAATGAAGTTGGGCTGAAGCGGGATGGAATAGTGTTTCTGGTTCTCTCTAGTGAGAAAGGTACCTACTCAGAGGGAATGGGTTGGTGGCACTGCAACCAGTTACAGACATTTCTGCTCAAGGCCCGCTGGAGACTCGTTTCTGAATTTGCTTTGTTGGAAGTAAATATGAACTACAGTGCATAAACCGTTGGTATTTCCATAAACAGCGAGTCAGAACATACATTTCTGTTAGTGCTTTTCTCATAAATAAGCTGCATATCTAAGGAAAAATAAAAAGCACGAGGCATGTGTGTGTTATGTCAGTGTGCTCAGGGAACTGAAGAACAACAGGCCAGTCTTGAAATGGAACGGAGTGTTCCAAGAAACAATCTGTGCAGTGAAAACCCTCAGGTGTCTCCCTGCTGATGGGTACTGACCATCTGATGTGCTGCAGGTTAGTATTTTCTGTAGCAAAACCAGCACTAGGAAAAAAATGTAATTTGGAAACAAATGTGTTTCCAGCTTTGTGATTTAGCAATTGAGAAGGAAAATCTGTTTCTGGGACATTTTCTGGTGATCTTTGAATACATCTATAAATATAGCTTACTGGTCTGGAAGAGGACACTTTGGAAATGTTTTAGTGCTGGACACTTCTCTGGTAACATCTGACAAATTGTGGGAGTGAAAGTGAGAATTTACTTGAAGTTTGAATTTTACAGTGTTTACTTTAAAATCGAACAGCTATTCTAGAATAATGATGTAACTGTCACTGAATAACCCTGTATAAAAAATCTAGTTATGGGATTAAACTTAAAACATTAAGGGATGAGATAGAAAAGAAAGAAAACAAAGTTCCTATCTGCAGCAACCCATGAATTGCAGGGAAGAGAGAAAAAGAGCAAGATGAGTGAATAAGGGATAAACCACCTGAAATGAAGCCCAAAAAATCATGTATTCTTTCAGTTCATAGCATACAGTTGCTTCTGCCTTGATTTCTTAAAGGGGCTTTGTTTTTGGCAGAATGCCATCCCTACTATAATGATGGTTAAGTAGTGTTCCTGATCATCAGTGCAAAAACATCAGGTATTCTAAGATGAACTTCTTTTTAGAAGTGTATTGATCAGGTGCAAATAACAACTTTCTTACACTTGCCCTACTCCACAGAAGAAAAACAGCCCGCCCATTAGATTTTACATTCCCTTAGTCTTTATGAATGCGATGATATTCAGTACTTATACTTACAGGTTGACAAGAACACCATCCAATTTAAAACTCCCACCAAACTGTTGTTAGCCTTCTTGGGGAGAAAATGTCATCTGCTAGTGGCACAGTGCAGAAGATGCAGGACCTCTTTCCTTTGACACTTGGCGAGCAAGCAGTCATTGCTGCCTAGTACTTTGTTAAGCTTCTTAATAATCACTCTGCCACGGTGTTCTATCCAATTCTTCTGCTCTTCGGATGTTAACACAGCAGATTTGCAGCTGATGATTCATGGTGCCTTTTGTCAGTTCTCAGGGAGCAAAGTTGTGTGAGGGCACAGACTCTCAGTTGCCTTTTTTTCTGGCTGGTGGTTTTATTTCTGGGCACGGTTTTGTGTGTCTCTGTGCATGCCTGCAGCTGGAACTGTGCTGAGCAGTGTGTTTTCTGTATTCCAGGAGCTGCACAAGCTGAATGCACACAGCACTGAAGCCCAGTGCTTATACGTTTTTCTTCTAGCTCTGTGAGACACTCATATAGTGTTTGTCTTGAATACATACGTAGTTAAAGTATGAAGAGATACTAGGAGAAATTACTAGAGTTCAGCAGTTTTACATTAGGAAGATTTTATGAAGGAACTCCAAATACAAATGATTCAGAGGAAGGAATGTGGAAGCTACATCCAGCCATGTTAGCAGGGCTGTTGTAGATGTCCCTTTCTTTACACAGGGTGAGAAATGATGTGTTTTAACAGTATTTTTGACAACAGGAGATTTGTCTCTTAGTTATTGAAGTCACTAGTGGGTGGTTTGTGTGGAAGACTGACCCATGTGCCTACCAGAAGGTGTCGCACTGATAACGCTAGAATGTCAAAGAGGAACTTTTCAATTCTTTTTAGAATATCTGTGAAACAGCCTGTTAAATTTTTAGAAGATCATTAGATTACAAGATGAGCACCAGAAAGGTAGTGAATGGCTGGATTAAACCTCCCAGTTTGGGAACTGGCCCCAGCTTCTTTGTTGGAATTCTTGTTTTAAGTAGTTGAACTTTGTAGCAGTGATTGAATTATATACAGGGCTAGTCACACCAAATACATATGTAACTGTGTCCTTCATTTTCCTATGAAATAAACCCCTGTCCTGGGGTTCCGGAGCTTGGTTTGCAGCAGTGGTAAATTTCTGCTGCTGGTGTTAATGGAGCTGTGCTTTGGGCATACAAAATGCAATAACATTTAGAGTAGAACAGTTACTCCAACTTTGAAACATCTGGAATTGGGTACTCAAAATTAGTGACTTTTATTTAAAGTCTTAAGCTTTGGTATCATAGCTACAAATTTATGTACATTGGTATTTTTTACTACCAGCACATCTTGAAAATACATTAAGATTAATGAAGCATTTACATTTTGTAGACAGGCCTTTGAGAAAATTTCAAGAGGCAATTAAATTTGTCTGCAGAGCAGTTTTTTCATTGTTCAAACTAGGAGCGGTAGACTAAGTTCTTGGTCAATATGTAGAGCAATGGGAAGAGAGCAGAAAGTTGAATAGCAGCTGTTTAAGTGTATGTTGTTCATTCGTTGCACTGAATAATGTAAACAGCGTATAAAAATTGTGCCTCTGAAGACTGTGAGATACATGAGGTGCTGATTAAACATTGTACAGATGGCATCAGTTTTGTCACTGTCTAGATTCTTAAGGTTCTCTTGCAGTCCTTGGAAGCAGTGTGTATGTATGCAGCAAAAATAGCAGGTTAAGATAGCATGTGCATACCTGCTGATACAAGTGATTGAAGAGCCTGTTTCTTTGGAGAGAACTGAACTGTGCGCTTTTTATGTATTTGCATGTATTCTGTTTGATAAGAAAAGATTTTAGCAGACTGTTGCAGAAGACCATATGAAAGATAAATGTTGCTAAGGGTATCAGTAGAAACACTGTTTAGTGGGGTACATCACTGTCAAGGAGATGGAGCAGTGTTTATATCTCATAGCTATAAGAGTATTTTTTTAAATCTCCATTTTTTCATTTTGTCCTTTCAATTTTACTTAAGTAGAAAAATGAAAAAAAAAAGTACTACTAAGCAAATGGATTTGTGGTTGTCTCTCAAACATACATGCTTACAAAAACCATTAATTTAATAGATTGTTGGAAAAACTGAAATAAATCATTATCTTCCTATAGTGGAAATTAGTTTACCTTATGCATTAGTTCTAATTTGGGATGCAGAAGTCTTTGCCACCTATCCTTCTCTTTATTATTCTTCTAATTTTTTTAATACATATAATCCCTTGTAATTGTTGTATCTAAGTGTCCTGAGTAGCTACAAAGTCAGACTCCTCTTTGCTTTCTCTCCTTTTAGCTAATGTTCTTTGAACTTGACCTACCTTTCAGCATCAAAGAGCTGAGGGTGTGGAAGGCAGGAGTAGCTCAAGTTTGCTTATTTTATCTTAACTCTTTGCATCAGGTGCATAAAAGTCACCATGGAGAGAGATAAGGCATGAAGCAGAGTTTCCTCTTCCTGGTGCTCTGCTTTGCTCTGAGAGGTGAGCTGTGACAGCCCTCAGACACACTGTACAGATAGCTGAGTGTCAGTGGGACATGCCTGTGAGCTGTGCTAGTGTCCTGGTGCCTGTGGAGCTGTTTGTGGTGCTCAGGGTGACACTGAGTGAGCCCTTGTACACTGTGAGGTGGATTCGTGTGAGGACAATGATGGCCTGAAGTACTGCAGCTCTCCTTCGGCCACTTTGTGAAATTACAACCCTGTTGATTTGTATCCCAGTACTCCTGAAGCCAAACAAAAGCTTCAGTACTTTGTGTCAGCAAAAGGGATGGTAAACTTAGCATGTCCTTGGCTCGAGAGGATTGCCCCACTGCAGGGTGTTGCTGTCTGCCTTCCCTACTTTTTCCTACCTTCCCGAAAGAGCACTGCAAGCTCCTTCATGCAGTTGAACAGCACATGCTCCAGATACAGAACAAGGTCTTGGCAACCCATGTGAATATACCCTCCTTCCAGGGATGGCCTGCTGGCCTTCAGCAAAGTGACTCCTCCATGTGGTTTGCAGCACTACCTGCAGGTGCTGAACTTTAGAATTAGTGGTGGAATATCTGGCTCTTGAAGAGTGGAACCTTCTCCCTTCAGAATGACATTACATGGCATTTTTCCCAGGGAGTGGCTTAACTGTCTTTTCCTGCAGCATGCAAGTTGCTGATACTTGTTCTCTTGACAGGCTGCTGATACGCTTGCTGTGAGGCAGAAGAGAAGGATCTATGATATCACCAATGTTTTGGAGGGGATTGATCTCATTGAGAAGAAGTCAAAAAACAGCATTCAGTGGAAGTAAGCCATGTTAATTCTGCAAAATTTTCATATGCTCGAGAGCAACAAAAATTGCCTCTTTCCACTTCTGACTAGATATGACACCACAAATGCTCATTTCCTTCATATTGAATGTTAGTAGATTTTAAAAATGTTGAAAATAGACTTAAGAAATTATCATTGCCTGATTGCTTTAGACTTTTACTTGTGGTTTCATGAACCCTTTTACCTTTTTAAGAGGAGTAGGTGCTGGCTGCAATACAAAAGAAGTCATAGACAGGCTGAGGTATTTGGAAGCTGAAATTGAAGATCTAGAGATAAAAGAGAAAGAATTGGATCAGCAGAAACTGTGGCTTCAGCAAAGTATCAAGAATGTCATGGATGATTCTACAAACCACCAATATCCTTTTAAAGTAATTGTGTGCCTCTTGGAACTAGAATTAAAGCAACAGCTAAGGTGTAGGTAATTGATAAAGCATAATGTAGTCTCTTTTATCCAGAAGAAAGGTAAGGCAAATATTTTTTCAAGTTTTTCTCAAAGAAAGAAGATACAAATTTTATTTACATGGCTTTTTAAATTCTGTGACTGTGATTGGTAACATGAAAATAAGTTAGCATATATATATGTATTTTTAAGTCTGTAGTATAATCCTGGTGTCTTACTTCAATTATATGTCCCCCATTCACTTAAGAATTGGACTCAATGATCCTTGAGGGTCCCTTCCAACTCAGAGTATTCTGTGGTAGTCTATACTGCTTTCCAGCACTTGAATTTATACCTTATTACCACTGCTTTACATGAATCTGTTTTGTGTTGCTTCGTTCTCCTGCAAAGATTAGGCTATCACCGAAAGATAAATTGAGTTGACAGTGTCCTGAAACTTGTTGGGCTTGAAACTGGGAAAAAAAATCCTGTGTTTAGATAACCCATGAACAGAGATTTCTAGCTGCATAAGCATGTGCTTAGCTATCTTGCAAGATACTGGGCAAAACAGACACCTGAGACTGGGAGCAGGAAAGTGCCCTTCTTATAGAAACTGTAGCACCAGTGATAAATATTTAAATATTACGGGACTTGCTATACAGAAATTGGTTGTGTGAAATGGATTTTGTAGTAAAGGAGATTGAGGTTAGATGTTAGGAGAAACTTTGCTTTAGGAGAGCTAGCACTGGAATTGACCTCCCAGGGAGGTAGTGAATTACCCATCACTGGAGGTTTTCCAGAAGAGGGGAGGCAGACATCTGTCTGGAATGTCTGAACAGTGGGTCCTACCTTGAGGCAGAGGAATGGGATGGGAGATGAACTCTGAAGTTCCCTCTAGCAGTCGTTTTATGTGATTATGGGAAGTCCTGATACATACTTGAATTCTGTAGTGTCAGTGAGATAAGTGGTGGTCTTCAAAACAAGATTTTACATGTTCTCCCTGTTAGGATCTCTTCTCAAGCAAGCTACACAACTTTTTTCTTTTTGTATTTTCTTTGCAACTACAGGTTTTTTTCTTTAAAAGACGGAACTCTTCTATTTTTAACTATTCATTCTGAAAGACAAAAATTATGCTTTGATTACACCTCTGAGTAACAATAGTAACTTTATAGTTTAGACTCAGTTTGGACAAACTGCTTTTAAAGGGCAACACGTACCAGTTCTACGTTGCTTCAAGAAAAATGTTCCTTGACATACATTACATTTTCATATGTCACCCATGAAGATATCTGCAACTGCTTCAATGGTAAGTTGCTGCTGTTAGGCTGTATTTCTAAAGCAAGGGATTTCCTGATCTTCCTCTTGAAAAATGACTTGCTTTTTCCTTGCAAGTATTTTGAATTTAGAAGTACTCAGTACTGATGTCTCATAATGTTCAGGACTACCAAGTTCCGGCATTTTCTAGTTGTAGTTACAGATTGTACTGAATAGAAGCTCAGTTGGAGTCCTGGTTTCGGATGCCTGTTTTGGTATTCATACTTTGCAGCAGCTTGCCTCAGGCCATTAATGGAACCAGAGACAGGACATGTGGGTCCAACCCACCAAATGAACCAGACAGATCCAAATTTCATACAGTTTCTCTGGTGGCAGTTGTGGTCAGAGTTCCTGATGATGCTGTATAAATGGAGGCAGACAAAGTTCAATGATGGAGCTGCTAAATCAAAAGGATTCCTGTACAGGTTTGAAGAAACTGCCAAGAATTGCTGGCAGAGGTTACTACCCTTGACATTCTTTCCCGATCCCAGGGCACCCAAGGGAAGATTGTTGTTCAGCCTCCAGCTAGGCTTAGAACCATCTCAAGGAAGGCTGTTTTTTAATAAAAATGCAAGATTAGAAAACTACTGCAGTGTTTAACAAAAAGGAGCTGTAACTAAAAAGAATTGGCCATTACAAAACATGGAGGCACCTGGCATGGCACTCAGATAGTACTTCACCTAAGTGTCTTTTAGGAGGCAGAGAAAGAAAAGTGTTATTCCGAATCAGTTATGGACAGAGGGGAAAGGCAAGTGACCTGCAGTGTTGTGCCAGTTCTGTGGAAGTAATTGTGATTCCCTGACTTCAACCAACACATTTTAATGTGCATAGTAAGCCACAGGTGAGTCTGATAGCCAGCTCTTAATATCGCAGTTGTGCTTTGGAAGCTGTGAGCTTAGATACTTGGAAGTGCTGGCTTTGAAGATGATCATTAATACCTTTTCTTCCTTCTATTAAATCTTTGTAGTACCACCATTTGTCAAAGTCATAAAGTGAGCTAGACCAGAGAACTGATTTAGCTGAAGTAAGTCATATGAGGAGCAGCTGAGGGAGCTGGGCTTTAGCCTGGAGAAAACGAGGCTCGGGAGAGACCTTATCACTCCATACAACTACCTGAAAGGTGGGGGTCGGCATTTTCTCCCAGGCAACAAGTGATAGGATGAGAGGACGTAGCCTCAAGCTGGATTAGGGGGGATTCAGGTTGGACATCGGGTAGAATGTCTTCATAGTAGGGTTGTTAAGCATTGGAATAGACTGCCCAGGGATGGTAGAGTCACCATCCCTAGAAGTGTTCAAAAAATGACTGGACGTGACACTTTGTCTAGTTGACAAGAGGGTGATCAGTCACAGGTTGGACTTGATCTTGGAGGTCTTTTCCAACCTAAATGATTCTTTGATTCTGTGAAAAAATTAATTAATTAATTTTCACCTTATGTTACATATAAAACTAAAAGATAAACAGGTAAAGGAAATGGTAAATCTTGTACTGCTGTGAGAAAAGGTTCTTGCAACTATGACCTAAGTATTGGAATTCTGTGATTCATATCATGCAATATACTTGGATCTTACAGGTACTATGCAAGTCTTAGCACAAGTTTATATATGCTGAATTATGTATTTTAAGTGGTCTTAGAATATTACCATCTCTCATTTGAGGGGGTACCATGCAAGACTTAGGAAAACTATGCACACTTTACACTTATTTAAAAATTGCTTTTTAACCAGGAGATACACTCCTAGCAATTCAAGCACCTTGTGGTACACAGTTAGAAGTACCTACACCTGAAATGGTATGTACTGGTTTCTTGTTTACCTAAGTGTTCTAGAGGAACAGTGGAAAAGAGCTATCTTAGAGTGGAGGATTTATCTCTGTCCATGTGCAAGGGGAGGGGGGAAATAATTAGGATTGTTTCGGTTGAGAAGGGAGAGGCCAGATGGGAAAAAGTGGGTTTTGTACACCTATATGGTAACTGTCTTCTATTAAAACCAAGATACATTAGTGGGTTTTTTTACCATTTCTTCTTCTTTTTTTTTTAAATGTTGCAACTTTCCAAATTGTGCATAATTGTCATGAATTCCCTTGAGAATTCATGGATAGAGGCTTTTATCTGTCAAGTTTCTCCTTTACATTGTTAAAACGGATCTTTTACAAAAAAGCCTTTTAGATTCAGTGGTAGGTTTAGTTTAGATTTAGTCTCATGGTAGTAGACTAGATAGAGAAACAGAATGCAGTCTCACTTTAGCCAAAAGACTTAAATGGGTAAGATTAAAGTAGGAGGCCAAATTATTTACCTCTGTCCATCTTTATTTTTTTTTGTTGTTGCAGTGCTCAGTTTTAAATAGTGTTTACATAGTTGGGAGAGATCATTGTATGAAGCATGATAGCCACTCTGCTTGTAGAAGGCTGAAATTCACCTGAGAAGTTTCACAAGCTATTTTTAGTGAGGCTAAGCACAGTCTAATATCGTAAAAGCATGCCAAGCTAGAGCCATGAAGCTGATCAGTGGTACTATCTTTGTCCGTCTCTGCCGAAATCAGTTCAGGCAATGGTAAGGTTCTCTGCAGGACCCAAGTTAGCAGCTGTGATGTTGGGCTTTATTTTTTTTTTTTTTGTCAAGGACCAAAACAGCTGAACTTAGTCTTCATCACCTTGTACAGTGTCGAGTTCTCAAGGAACAGTAACTTTCATAATACACCACCTTTACAGGGACAGAATGGACAGAAGAAATACCAGATCAATCTTAAAAGTAGTTCAGGACCTATCCATGTGCTGCTTATAAATAAAGAATCAAGCTCCTCCAAGCCCACGGTGTTTCCGGTTCCTCCGCCCGATGACCTTGCACAGCCCTCATCTCAACCTGCAGCTCCAGCAACTCCACTTAAACCCACTACAGCTCCCTCAAATCCACCAGAACATGACCTGAACCAAGGACGAGAGTTACCACAAACACCAGCTGCGGACACACGATCAGGTGGATCCAGGGTTTTTCCTCCCTCCAACGGGGTGGGGAGGAAGGCAGCTAGAGGGAAAGAAGAAACTGTTAGGAAAGGTGATAGACAAAGGAAAGTTCAAGAATTTGCACAGCATAGCAGCTGTCTGTTGACAAACTTCTCCAAGGGCTTACTAACAGCTCTCAGGAGGTTACAGAGACCCCTCTTCCTCTTCTGTCCGGTGAAACACATTCTTCCCTCGTAGCTTATCATCTTATATTGAACAGGTTTTGGATATAATCCTGTTGGTTATTCTGAGGTGCTTCTCCAGAATGCAGTATGGAGCAAAATTGCAAACCTCTGATGGAGGATATTATTTGAAACATGTACCTTTTAATGAGACTGATAATACAGGCATCAGTTCCAGCTTTTGTGCCACAGTGTCATTTACCTTCTTCCACACAGAGTGAGAGACTGCCTGAATATCAGGTATTTTTTTCATAGTAATGGTAGGGTAATAGAAAAAGATGTAAGAAAATGCTGTGAGTGGTACAACAGTTCTGAGGGTCCCGATTAACCTTTATTAACCTTTAATTAATTAACTAATTAAGTTGTGCCTGTGCCTGTGGAACGGGGAGACTCCTCGCACCTGATCCCAGACACTGGCCATGTTCCCAAAGACAAAACTGGGTGCAGATGCTTTGTGTTCCATGTCTCCATAACATGCCTTTCTGTACGCAGATGGCAGTGTGCAGCAGGACAGCGCGGCCCCTGCAGCCCCCTACTCCAACCTTCCGGAGCTGGCGCTGTACCCCAGCCTTTCAGGAGACGGTGCCCAAGCCTCAGCCATCTCCAGTGACTACCAGGGCTTGCTGCCTCTGGATGTCAACTGTATTCTCAAGCCAAACTCATTTGACATTGCAAAGATGGAGGAGCCCACAGGTAGGGAGCAGTAGTTCCTGTTTGAATGTTTATACTGGTTTCTTGAGCCCTTCTTTGCGACCAAGTTACCAATGAGTTACAGGCAAAATGACAGGCCTCTGTTTATCTCCTGGTGAAGCCACTGAGCCAGCTCTCAGTAGCAAACTCATTTTGAGCAAACGAGTTTCTCTGCCACCAAGTAAGCTTCATGTTGTATATGGCTCTAGGGTTATAAGAGATCAGTGGAAGAAGTGTAGTGTGTGTGGGGGGAAGTGAGGGATGGCATGCTATGTCTGCAGCTCCTACACTGCATGAGCCACACTGTTCTTTGCAGTTCAGTATTTTAATGCAGATAATATGTGTTGACTTCTATAAACACGTATTAAAAAACCCCTACATATATAAAGCATGTGCTCCTGTCTTTCACAGGAAATATCAGTGGGGATATTATTGATGAACTCATGTCTTCTGACGGTAAGTATTTAGCATCTTTTCTAATAATCACAAGTAGTAGCATGGGTTTTGTGTGAACAGCACTTAGGAGGCATATGTTAAATCTGATGACAAGACTCAGTATGAAACTACTTCTTTTCCCTGTATTGCCTCCTCTGTCATTCTTGTCTTTTCTCCCCTTTCTATTCCTTGCAACAGTTTAACCGTCAAAATATGAAAACCTTAATCCAACAAGCACTTACATGCATGAATAACCCACCAGTCCTTAATTCAGGGACAAAGAAAGAACAGGCTGATGACTAGTGTGCTGCCTTAAAAAAAAAAAAAAAACCTTAAAAAAAATCTGTTTTAATTCTTTTCTGCCTCAGGCTTCCTGCAGGTGCTTTAAATAAATATTTCAGAACATAGTTACATGCCTGTGTGCAGAGTGATACGTGGCTTGCTGCGGTACACTAACAGAACAAACGTTACCCTTTTCTGCTGTTGCACTCAGTGGCCATAAGAGTGCAGCACTGAACCACAGCTGCTAAGTTCATGTGCTCCTGCCTCTCTGCTCAGTCTCTCTGAGGTGCCAGGCAAAGAGGTGAGCTCAGCTGGTGTTGTTCCTTTTGCCCTGTGCTCTGTAAGCAGCCTGTGCTAATATCTGCCCTCCAAGCAGACAACCTCAGGCTCCTGCAGAAAGAGATGTGTAATTATAAGATATGAGGTACAAGATGGGATTCTGTGAATGTGCCAATATATGGTCAAAATGGAAACAGTCTCCGCTTCTAGGGCAGGTACAGCACGCCCAGCTCATCTACACTATGTCAGAGTTCCTGCGGTGCCACATGAGGGCTGAGGCTTCTCTTCTTGCATTCCCGCCACAAAGACAGCTTCAAGTCCATGCTTGAAATGCAGTGCACAGAAAAACTGCTAGCCTTCATTTCCCCTCTGTAAAATAGGGATAATAGTAACTTCCTGACTTATTTGAAGGCAGATATATGCAATATTGTAACAAGAAAAAGGAATATAAATTATGGCTTTCTCATGAAAGTTTTCAAAAGCTGCTCAGGAGCTCTTTTGCTGCAGGAGAAATTAAACCCATATTCCACAGCTGTCGCTCCATTCCAGCAAACTCAGTTAAAATACCAAGCAAAAAATGGTAGATAGGTCACTTACTGCCTTAGTTTGAGTGCAGTACAGATATTCACAGTATGCATCCTAGTGTGCTTTTCAGATTATCAAGACTATTTTAATTATGAAGACTAACCTTTGTACTGGTGATGACAAACATACTGAATGATGAGATAGGGCTGATATTCCAAAAGTGTTTTAATTTAAACTAAACTATTCCTGCTTTACAGTTTTTCCTCTCTTACGACTCTCTCCTACTCCCGGAGATGACTACAACTTTAACCTGGATGATAATGAAGGAGTCTGTGATCTCTTTGATGTGCAGATACTAAATTATTAGATATTGTGTCAACCAGACTACTTATCTACCTCTAACTATAACATTCTAGACTTCTTCATAACCTAAGTATTTGAATAATGAATGTATAACTTCTTAGTTCACTGACTCTGGGAGTATATTTCCTTTTGCTTCCTTTAACTACTTCACAAAACAAATTCAAGAACAAGAAAAAAGGGCTCTTATCAAAAATTCTGGCACTTTTTCACCCAAGTGTTCTCTGTGTAATCCAATTATTTGAAGCTTTCTTTAGTAAGAAAAGCAAAAATACTTTTTAGCCTTTGATCATTTTCTAAAAAATGATTAGGCTTCTTGCTCACAGTTAACAGCGTTTTCTTTGAAGCTTTACTGCCAAGAAGCTTTGTATATTCTTTTTTAACCTTTCAAACAATTTTGAAGCTTTCACTGCCAAGTTGAAAAGTGAAGGGTATCACCTTGAGTTATGCTAAATTGTTTCAGTGAACCAATTTTGTGAAGTGCCTTCTGTTTTAGCACTTTAAGTTTCTCACACTGACTTCTGACATTCCACTTTCCTAGATGACAGGAAAGGTCTGTTTGTAGTTTGTATTAAAGTGTGCCAATACTTGTATATTAACAAGATTTTTTTTTAATAAAATTCTTCAAATAAACCCATCAGTGTTTGTGATCTTTCATTTCTTGCAATCCCTTCATTGTCCATTTTACATTACAACTGAGATAATAGGTTTGTAGCAGCATCCACATTTGCTGGTTCCTCTTCCAGATTTGTGGAAACCTGAAAAAAAAAGTTTCAGTTTAAAGTAGAAAGCAATTTCTTTTTACTCTGCTTGAAAAAAACCCAAACTAATAAATACCCATTGTCTAGAAGATTAGTTTGTCTTTTATATATTTAATTTAGGCTAATTTTGCAGTCATACTTCAATAATTTGGGGGGATTACAGGATTCACTAAACTTAACAGATAAGCTGACAACGCTTTATGCAGGAGGAATACAAAGTGTCATGCCAGTAACAACATACATGGCACAGAGACAGGCTCACCTTTTAGTTCAGAACTGCTCTTGACATTTTTACAACTTTGGAGAAAATACTATTACAGCCCGGGTCATCAAACTAGGCATTGTCATGTACAGCCCTACTAGCACAGGAGCAGCAGTAAAGTCTGAATTCTTGGAGGAATAAATAGCAAGCCAGCAGGGACAGGGCCACTGGCACCAACTGCCTTGAAATCCTTGCTCAGCCTCATCCTGTACTGAGAGCACTGTCACTTATGTTTCATTTTTCCCTCAGCCTCTTCTTAACGTATTTGACACTTGTTTCATCACTCACAGCCATACAGAAATCTGATCACCTCAGGCACAGGAAGTAATAGTGAACTCATGTCCACATCTCCAAACAGCTCCTCCTTCTGACAGCCAGCATGGATTCATCTGTACCTCATCCTGGCCTGCTGCTTTCTCTCTCCCCAAAACTGCCCAGAGCATCAGAAGGAGTCAGCATAAAGAGTTTATATGGAGGAACTTGTCAGGAATTAAACTCTGTAAATTAATTCTTGTGTAAGATTGCATGTAGCCCTGTATAAAAAACTAAACAAAGGAAGGCAAGTGAAACACTGTCTTGAACCCTAAGCACTGCAGGCAAAACCTCTAGTACAGAAATTGCTGGTTTAGGTGTTGGTACTTCTGATGAGGGAACATGAAGGCCTAGGCATCAGGAACAGAGAGAGACAGAGCTGTCTGTTCCAAAGCACTGTCCGGTGCTTCAGGTTGGGAACATCCAGGTTCATCCTCTCAGTGTCTATTCATGGGGAGACATAAGTCTCAAATCAAAGAGCTGGGACTAACTTTAAAAAAATAATTTAAAACCAGCTGGAATAATTTAAAACTATGTTTTGGAAGCATGCTTCAGCTTGGCTGCCCACCCTCTTCTCTCTGTAGTAGTTATATAGCATTTGAATATGCTAACCAGGTTTCAGCATTACCACACAAATAAAATTAATAAAACTGGCTTTATAGCTTTAAAGCAATTGCACAAATTGCCTCTAGTCTTAGAGCCAGAATATAATGCTTTAAAAACACACATATTCCTTTCAGTCTCCTCAGATTTTTACAAAGGGAAATTACCTGTTGAGTCTTCTGAGGTTCTGCTGAGGTGCCTTTCGATAGCTGCTGCACTTCTTTCTGAACTTCAGCAAATGCTTTATTTATTGCACTAACTTTTTCAGCATTTTTAATGTTTATCTGGGAGGGAAAAAAATACACACATTGGTATTTTTAACAAAAATTCCACCGACATGTGAAATTGCACCATTTTTCTTCAAGTATTATGCAGACAGTATTATATTTCTCTCTTCCAGTATTGCTCTTCAGTATGTGTATCTGTTACTTAATTAGGCCACCTAGTCCTGCACTAATAAATTTAAAAGGGAGAAAGTAGTTAAACTTTATTCTATTGGAATGGGAGCCCACAATGATCCAGAAACAGAACACAGAGAAAACAAAAGCCAGGCTGTAGACAGGCCCTGCTATATTATATATAAATTGTCTCTGCTGCTCTTTCCTCCTCAGTGGGAGGACTCCTCACACTCTGCCCTTGGTCCAACGTGAGGTCCCTCCTATGGGAGACAGTCCTTCATGCCCTTGTCCAGTGTGAGTCCTTCCCACAAGCTCCAGTTCTTCACAAACTGCTCCACCATAGGTCCCCTGTGGAGTCCCACGTCCTGCCAAGAGCCTGCTCCAGCATGGGCTCCTCTCTCCATGGGCCCACAGCTCCTGCTAGGAGCCTGCAACTTCCCACAGGGTCACAGCCTTCTTCAGGCACCCACCTGCTCCAGCATGGGGGCTGCAAATGGATCTCTGCTCCATCATGGACTTCCATGGGCTGCAGGGACACAACCATGGTATTCCCCACAGGCTGCAGGGGAATCTCTGCTCTGACACCTAAAGCACCTCCTCCCACCCCTTCTTCACTAACCTTGATGTCTGCAGAGCTGTTTCTCTTACAAATTCCCACTCCCCTGTTCTGACTGCTGCTGGTGTTGCACAGGTGTCCCCCCCATTTCTTAACTACATTATCTCACAGGCACTGCCAGTCCCTGCTGGGCTCAACCTTGGCCAGTGGTGGGTCTGTCCTGGAGCCGACTGGCATTGGCTCTGTCAGACACAGGGGAAGGTTCTGGCAGCTCCTCACAGAAATCACCCCTGTAGCCCCTCAAACCCAATACAATTTGTAAATGATTTTACCATTTTGAATTTCTTCCAGTAGTTTGCCTTTCAACATCACACCTTGCATCCTACTTGTTGGTCTGGCCAACGCCTACCAGATTTTGCCACATTTTTTTAAAGAAACTCTATGGCTGTAGCAGACCAGGATGTGTATCTCTGGGCATCTCAGCCTCATTTTTAGCCTAAGTCTACCTTATAAGTTATTTAATCAAAGATGCTTGCTTTTAAACGGAAAGAGCTAAAATACGGACATGTGCTATGCTTTGGAGGCAATTATCCACGGTAGAGGAGCAAGGTGGATGCAAGGGGGCATAAACTCTTTCACCACTGCAGCTGGTCTCACCCCTAGCACCTGTTTCTTTCAATGTCTGGAATGGGACCATAGCCAGATAATGGCCTTTTACATTGCAAATGTTCCAGAAGCACACTCATAAGTTTTCAGGCAACCCCAAATTTCAGGATACCTACTGTTGCTAAAGGCTAACCCTATAATTCACCTCTCAGCATTTTACACAGGCAGAAGCAAACCATGCATACTTATTTTGCTTTCAAAGCCTCCATAACTTCAGAGCATGCTTACATTAACAATAATTCCATTTATTCTGAGTGACCAAGAGAACCAGTATTAAGAAAGCAGTGGCAAGAGGCTGATAAAACAGGCCTACTCAGATTGGCACTTTAATCCATAATAACTTGGACAGTGGCTGTAGAAATACAGACCCAGCTCCAATCGGAGGAGGGACTGTGGGTAACACAATCGACAAAGACCTTGGGCTTCCCATCAAGGCTTGTCACCATCTTCCAGCTTCACAGGGGTGTTAAAAGGATCCAGTCAGTTTCAATACCTAATTTCTCAGCTGCTCAGGCAGGACTCCTCCATAGAAAGAGGCTCTATAGCTGGCATAGGTATCTACATCAAAAGTTGTCTGAATAGTTATAATGGGATTTTAGCTATTAAAGAATAAATGTATTTTAACAATTTTTTTTCTGAGCGTCTTCCTATACTGCTTAATAAGTAAATCCTATTAAGCCCAAAGGCTTCATGCATTAAAGAATACAGCTTCAAACACAGAGAATAAAATTTTACTCCTAACAAGCTCCTGACTTTTCATGAATATGGTTTTAAACCTGTTTCTCCCTTTGTTATACAGAACACTCTAGACTAAGAGGAGATGCGACGCCAACAACATGAAATTGTTATTTCCAAAGTTTGTTAAATTCCAGTCTGTTCACCAGATTAATTTGTCAAGTGGCTTTGGCTCGCAGGAGGAAATCAGAAACAGCCTTTTCTTAAGAGCTGTTTAGCTCTGTTTGTCCAGCAGACTGCAACTGCATCGAACAGGAACATTAAGCCACTAAATGTTCTGCTTTTATTACTTTTATTATCTGATGCCTTCCTATAGGGACAGCTGAACTCTCAGAACACACACCTCAGGCTGGAGGCAGGGTTTGAGGAGAAGATACCACATAATGACTCACTGCTACCAATAGGAAAACTCTTTCTTAGATCACCCCCCCATTCCCTCTTCCCCTGCATCGCTCCCAGCTCTGTGACCCACTCTCTCCCTCCTCTGGGCTGTGCTCCTCTCCAGACATGAAAATGACAGAATAATATTTTTGCTTCTTTACTTTTTCATTGCTTTAGTGTGTTAACTCACAGAAGCATCTGCAGAGCATCTGCAGCCCATCTAAGCTGCAAGAAGAAGTCAAAGAGGAATTAAAAGCAAAACATACAACAGTGTGTGTTCCTAGATCTGTTCACTGCATCTTACTGACACGGTTTTACTTGACAGCTGAGGCAAATAAACAGCTACTGGATCAGAAGAAGCTCCATCCTTTCTAGTTCTCCCCCACCAAAATGTTTCTCTTTGCACTCATTCATAAATAAGCTTGTTCAACTCACCAACCCAGCCCATAAAAATCCAAACTGCATTTTTAATTGCTTTTGCTGCTGATTTAGCAAGTTGAATCACCTAGCAGGTGATGAGTTTCCGAGCTAGCATCAAGGAGAGCTGTGGAAACAGAGCCCAGAGCCTGGGGCTGGGTTTGGGAACATGATGGAAAGGAGCAGGACGTGCTGCTAATACGGCCCAGTGAACGTGAACTCACTGAACTGCTGATGCTCCCTTTAGCATCGCATTCTCTAGGACACGCCGAGATGCCATCAGACATTTCCCAAATAACACCTGTCAGGAAGAACCACTTGAAATCTTCTCTGGCAGATGCTGCAGATCAGTCAGATAAACTCCCTGCTCTTCTCTTTTTGCAGATTATGACATCCACATATAAACCTGATTTAGGGTGAAAACCGTGCGCTTTGCCACTCTGCCCGGACGCACACTGTCCCCAGAACAGCTCGATTTAATCAGTCCCGAGAACTTTCCGCGCCCCTCAGCGAGGCCTAACAGGAGCAAATCCCGCGGGGCCGAGGCCTCCCGTAGCGGGACTGGGCCCTCCCCCGCGGTGGGACGGCACCTCCGCGCCACTCACCTGCTTCAGCGCGGAGGTGACGGGCCTCGCCTTGCCCTTGCCTTGGCCTGAGGCGCCGCTGCGGGCGATGCGGAACACGCTGCCCGGCCTTGGCGGCCCCGCCGCGGCTCTTCGCCATGGCGGCGGCTCCGGGGGCGCGGTGACGTCACACCCGGGGCGTGGCGTCGGAAAGCCGCCACCCCCAGCGCTGCCAGCGGGGGCGCAGCGCCGGGCGCGGCCGCCAGGGGGCGAGCGCCGCCTCGGGCGGGCACCGCGGGAGCGGCGTGCCTCTTCCCTGTCCTTCCACTTCCCTGTTCCATTCCTTCCCCTTCTCTGGCCCTTACCTGCCCCTTCCCCTGCCCTTTCCCGGCCCAGCATGGCCCCGTCCTCGGCCCCGGTCCCGGCCCTGCCTGCCGTTCCCGCGCTTTCCCAGCCAGGTTTCCCGGCACGGAAAGGCTGAGAGCTCCGTGCGGCGCGCACGCCGCCGGCTGAGCGCCGAGTCCCGAGCACCGCGTTGCCCAAAGCACGTGCCCGCGGGCAGCACCCGGGGCGATGGTATAAAAGAATAAATGCCCAGTGGGTTGTGGGGACACTCTCCTGCCTCCACGGGCCCCGCTTGGGAAAAGGTGGAATCTTTCTGCGGCCGGTTCCAAAGGGAATTGGGTTCGCTCCCCTGGGAGTAAGGCGGGAGAGGATGCAGCGGTGCGCGCTTCGCTTTACTTTCGGGAGGGGCGGGGGTGAACCCAAGAGTGGAAACAACTTTCCCATCTTTTCGCACAACTCGTGCTGTAGTGGGACGGGGACTGGCGGAGGGACAGCACCTTCCCTCTGTTAGAGCGGGCCCTGGAGAGATGGCACTGCAATCCCGGGCGGCCCCGACGGTGCTGGGCGCACGCTGGGCGGTGGAGGCTTGGGCCGAAAGCCGGCACGGATGGGCCGGGAAGCCGAAGCGCCGCAGGCTCCTTATCAGCGCGCCGAGGATCGGGGCGTCGCCGCCGTCGCCTTCAAATCGGGCGCAGCCGCCTCTCCCGTCCCAGCCCGTCCCATCCGTCCTGTCCAGCCCGTCCCGTCCGTCCTGTGCCGGCAGGAGAGCAAGCCATGCTGCAACTGGATACGACGAGCACAACGGTAGGGAGCGGCAGGCGGGGGGTCGTCGGGCGGCCGGCGGGGGTCCCCCCGAGGGCACCTCCCGCCGCCGGGCTCGGCAGCTCCCGCGCCCGCGGGAAAGCTGGATGAGCTGAGATGCTGTCGAGGCTTTGCAGCGTGAGAGCGAGCAGATTTTTGTCTCGGCATTCTGCAAGGCAGGCGGCTGAGAGAGGTGTCCGTGCGTGAGGCATCGCCTGCAGAGTCGGGCCGGGGCTTGGCTCGAGTCGGGTCTGTCGCGTTCCCGGTCGCGATTTCGTTTGCTCGTGTACATGAACAGTTGCGTGTGCACATCGAGTACTTGTTGAACAGTCACACTGATCGGAGCTGCTGTATAGGCAGTGCCTTTCTGATTCCAGCTGTTTTCTGCTTCTGTTACACGGTGGGAAATCTCGGTTACTAGAATTGGTCATTTAAATGTATAACTATGCACCTAAGAGGAGATGCTTTTGGATTTTAGTTGTTCCATGGTTTCCTTAATCTTGCCGGTCTTTGAAGTCCCAAGATGTGCTCATCAGCTGGCTTAAAGACTTTGTTCTGGTTTGCATTTTAAGTCATGCAAACGCTGCTCCTGTGTGCAGACGGTCTCACAAGTCATGCAAGTAGAAGAAGTGATTTTGAAAATTGGAGGCTCGGCTCTGACAAAATACATGGAATAACTTGTATTGTCTGTACACAGTGAAATAAGACGCCGTGACAGTAAAAGGAGACAGCTTTATATTTGCATATACTAATGCCTGTAAGAATATATAGATTTCGGAATACTGTTTGTGCAAGTACTGCCTTTCCGTTCTGGCCCTCTTGTTCCATCTTTTCTGGATGGATGTACTTTTCCTGAAAAACTGGGTGGTGGTGGATCACAGTGATGTTGCAATGATTAGGTGTGTTATCTGCTGTTATGCAGTCTGCTCTACCCCTCCCCTGAAGACGTAAATGGGTCTTGTTTTTCAAATTTGTTTCTCCATATGTTTCCATGCTGTGAGCTTCACCTGCACAGTCCAGATAAGAAGCCCACTCTCTCTGCCTTATCCTATCTCTCCTTGTTTGCTATTCTCAACTTCTAGAGAGGGGAGGCCACCAGAGTTTCTATAGGGGTGGCCCTGGACCTTGCTTGGGGCCCAGTTTCTCCTATAACACTGTTTACTGGCTGATAACGTATTCAAGATGGAGTTTGCCTTTCACTCTCTCCTCTTTTGGAGCCCCCAGCAGCTGTGAGGTGGGTAGTTCCTCATCAGTCCACCCCCTTTCCCCTGCCTCTCACAGGGGACTAAAGGAGAGAGGCATAAAATAGGTTCCCTGAAACTCAGATCAACTTTTGCAACTCATGAGGCAGAAAAAAGTGAAATTAGTTAAATCTGGTGCACTTATATCTATAGTTGACTGCCTGCGGAGTTGAAAAGACATCTGTGTTCCCTCTGAGTTCTGCATTTGTTACTTGCAACAGCCGCAACATAAATCATTACATGCATAAAGTAAACTGTCAGATATTACATATACATGTCTGCCTATATGGTATATCTATATATAGGGCATGGGCCCACTGTTACAGACAGAATTAAAAGTTTTGGTGATTGACCCTGGCAAGATGCCAGGTGTTCACCAAAGCAGCTCTATCACTCTTCTCCTCAGCTGGACAGGGGAGCGAAAATAGACTGAAAGGCTTGTGAGTCGAGATAAGGACAGGGAGAGATCACTCACCACTTACCATCATGGGCAGAACGGACTCAACTGGGGGCAATTAGTTTTATTTGTTGCCTATCAAATCAACGCAGGGTAATGAGAAAATAAAACTAAATCTTTAAAACAACTTCCCTCCACCCCTCCCTTTATTCCAGGCTCAGCTTCACTCTTGATTTTCTCTACATCCTCCCCCCCCAGCAGCGCAGGAGACAGGGAGTGGGGGCTGCAGTCAGTTCATCACGTCTCTGCCTCTCCTTCCTCCTCAGCGGGAGGACTCCTCACACTCTGCCCCTGCTGCAGCGTGGGGTCCCATGGAGAGAAGCCCACTACAGACTTCTCCAATGTGAATTCTTCCCACAGGCTGCAGTTCTTCACAAACTGCTCCAGCATGACTACCCCACGGGAAAGCTTCTACGGCTTCTCACAGAAGCCACCCTTGTAGCCTCCCTGCTACCAGTAGCTTGCCATATAGAAGTTCTTGGTTGCTTTGATGCATGTATTTCTGAAATGCAGCAAGACATCATTTTATTTCTATGAAAACCTTGACCTTTGTTTTCTTGCCACTTTTCTTCCCTCATACCTTATTGTGCTTACCTATAGAGGCACAATATTGAAATCTTGAAAACTGGCTTCATTGTGGCATCATTAATGGTTTTCACTGCTGCTCAAGGTTCCTGTCAAGAGGGGAATGTTTTCACCCTTCACAGGAGCAGTCCTTTTTGTTTACTGGGGAATTCCCTTAGTTAAAAGGCAAATCACAGAATCACAGAATGAGTAAGGTTGGAAGGAACCACAGTGGGAAGTCAATTGCCTTCTGTTTACTATTTGTTTAATGAAATATATGGAAAATACTTACATGTATTGTCTTTTACTGCAAAAAATTTCTCTTGATCTAGTTACTGCTGTAACAGTGACACATTTTATAAATAAAGGGGATATGATTCATAGAGGCACAGAGAATCATTTAGGCTGAAAAAGACCTTTAAGATACTTGAGTCCAACTATAACTCCTTATAGATTTCTTTTCTCTGAGAATCATTACATCATTTTGATAACTACTTTAAAAAATGCACTTATTTTACCCATTACTATTTTTGATGATTTTTATTTGAGCTAATCTCATTGTAACCTAATATGCAACTAAATTACTTGCAAACCTAACTTTATAAATTTAAGCACTTTGTGTATGATGATAAACTGAACAATGGATTCTCTTTAGGAAAAAATAAGGATGTGATCCTGTCAAGGTCAGACCATAATAAAATAATACACTTTCTATATGTACTAGCAAACTCTAAAAAAAAAAACAAACAAACACTTTTTCACCTGTACGTGCTCTATTTATGCACATGTAGAGACTCCCTGGAACTGAGCTGTGTCCTGCAGTGTCTTGACTGGGCTTGTCTCAAGTTAGTCTATCCTTTTGATGAAATTCATGATCTTTAACTGCAGTTGGAGAAAAACATGACATTGTCAGGTGCTACAATGAGTTCTATTTCCTGGCAAATTCCTAACTACCTTCATTATGAGATCTGTGTCATGAACTGGATTTGTGCAGTGCTGGTGAGTAGTATATGCAGCGATAGTCTGACCTAAAAGTGTCAGAAGTGTGCATTGCATTTGGTAATGCTGTGTCCAAAATAAAGGCATGAAATCTTCAGAGCAAATGGTTTGGAATTTTGTCATAAATCTTGGTCACAATGGCTTTGATTATTAAGAGCTACTAGGTAATCGCCTCTAGCAACAGAACACTTTCCTGACAAAAAGAGAGCATATCATAAGTTCAAAAATTGGTATATTAATCATTTTCCTTCAGTAAATGAAAAAATGAAGGGAAGTGAGTAGTGAGTTATACTTTCCTGGATATGTCTTAAAGTACATATTTATGAAACTGAAGTGTACATTATGTTAATATGAAGACACCTAGTTCAGGTCCAAATTCAGAAGAAATTTTCACCCTGGAGACCCCATTGCTTAAATCCAATTGTATGACATGCATTTGAGCATTTCTTCCAACTGTAATGACTTTTTTCAACAGTCATATCCAGAGGCTGTGGTGGGGTAGGGTCTGTAGTAATGAATTGAGTCACAGTTTTCCTAGAGTGGCAAGAGTATAATAATTGTATTAGATTGCTGATAGATTTCTAGTAAGAAATACTGCTTGATATGACCTGGTGGTCAAAATGAGCTGAAGTTTCCTGATATTTTTCTGTATATTTTAAAAGATCATATTTCTGGTAGTCTTGTTTACTGATAGACGTTTAATCAGCATAGCAAAACGGTATTTTGCTCATCTGAGCCAAGAACAAGTACAAAAACAACTACCATGTCTTTTTAGAACTGAAGTTTACTGTAAAATAATTAGCTAATGATAGAAACACAGCCTTGGGTCCTCTTTTAGGCACCTTTGTATTATTTCTGAATGCAAACCTTTCATATTATGTAATGTACAATAACTGTAGTTATTTTGGAATTAGAGCAAATGGACCAAGTAGTTAAGCATATAAATGTATTTTACCTTTTCTCAGTTAAGGAATATTGGAAACATTAAAATTAAGTAGCAATAAGCTTTTTTTAAGCATCCCAAAACACAGTAATTAGGTATAAATGATGGAATGATGGTTCTTATGAATAAAACTTCGCATTGCATCTCTAACTACAGGGTACTAGGATCTAAATACAATTAAATAGATGCTAAACTGTATGTAATTAAAGTATTGGGTAGCTTTGATGACCATTTGTGAAGTGAGAAAAATTAAGTTGAAACAGTTTTATATTTCAAACCAGTAGGATTTTTATCTTCTGCCTTAGAAGCGATTTCCTTAATGCATTTAGTTAATGCAGTCATTAACAAAAGGACTTTTTAACAAATTCAAGACGAAAGGCCGTTGCCTTTCTTCTGCCTGAGGCTGAAGTCTTAGGCTGTTCTTTCAAGTTCTCCTTCTCTCCCATTTTTCGGTGCTGCTCAGAGGAGAATCAGCCTCTGCCCAGATGGCTGTGCAAGCTGCTGCCCCACGGCGCTGCAGGCGCTTCCCTCGCTGATTTACTGTTGGGGCGCCTTTAGCCACCTGTGAGTTTCTCAGCTGTGTTTACTTCTGTTGAAGTCGAGGAAAGAAAAATGTCTAACAAGTTTTGATGTTAGGCTGTTAATCATGGTGTCACACATTTTAATCCTTTTTTGTCAATATGTTTATTTAAGCGCTAAGCTGTCAAAAAAGACCCAAACCAACAGGCTAATTTTTACACTGAAATCAGTTATCTTCCATATAGAGAGTTACAAAGGTTTCCAGTGATGCAGATTTTGTAAGATTAGGTTCCCATGCTTATATTAAGGTTTTCTTGTATCTAGTCTCTCTTAGTTGATTTATTATGCTTCATATCCATTATAAGCCTGGAGTACTATACATTTATTAATACTGAAAGATCCTTTGTCCTGCAGACTTTCCCCTTTCACTTTTCTCTTTTTCCCTTTCCTCTTTCTCCTTACTTTATCCTCTTTTCCATTCTAAACCTTGTTTTCTGTCTTTACTTACTGAAAATATTCCCCAAGCAACTTATTGTTCATATTTTCTTCTTTGGCTTCTTTATCTAGGTATGGTTAGAAAATGGAATATATATTCTTATTGAGAACTCTGGTGTTTAGTGGATAACAGATAACTCACACATCTCATCAATGAAGCTTTTCTTACCATTTTAGAATGGCATTTGCCATTTCTCATATCCATATTATTGATTTATTAGCTTTTCAGCTTACATTTGGCTTAGCTTGCATGGAGGGAGGAAGGCTAACTTGAGATCACTGTGATGTGATGCAGCAAAAGTAGCTGAGTATTTTGATCTGTGTTTTCCTGATTCATCCTTTTTGAATTTAAAAGATACAAATGAGAACAATTCAAGCAAATTTTCTTTCATAAGAATGAGGGTGCTGTCATCAATTTAGACTTCTCCTCCAATGTGTTGCAGGGCCTGCCCACTGGAAGGAGGTTTTTCCTGTCGCTAATGGAGACCGTCAGTCACCCATCGACATCAAAACTGAGGAAACCAAGTATGATCCCTCCCTCCGTCCTCTAAATCCCAATTACGATCCAGCTTCTGCTAAAATCATCCTTAACAACGGGCACTCCACCAGTGTGGAGTTCGATGACACCATCAACAGATCAGGTTTGTTCCTTTCCTGTTGTACTGTGTCTTCTATATAGAGTGCATAGAGCCTGGGCACATCTCACTATTGGGTATGAATTCCTCATGAACGATAAGGCTTTGCTTCTCCAGATGAGAGATTCCTTTTTTCCCTGTCTTTCAGCATGACACAATGTGGGAATGTATTTGTACATGAGTTCAAGATTGTGTTTCTCAGGAAGTGCTGGGATTCTCTATTCACAGAGGTGGTTTGATCCACCCCAACCATCTGGGTAGTGCCAGCCATCATGTCTGAACAGTGTTGTGTACAATTTTTCAAATGCTGCTCTCTCTCTCACTGCAGATGAATCCTTTGTGTCTCATTACAGGTTCATTCCAACTGAATCGCTCAAATCTCTTATCTGAATTTAGCTGCAGGTTTGGTTATATGTTTTTCCCCTTTTTACAACCCATACTTGGACTTCTTGTGTCAGGAAAGAGCCAATACAGAACAAGTGAAATATATCCCAAGTGATCCCTTTTCTTCTCTGAAAAGTGTTATTGTCCCAGTCTTTTCCAGGAGTATGTAGCTTCCCTTTTAGCAAGCAATAGTTCTCTGGTTTAGCATAGTCTTTGTAATGTTAGTACCTTCATCTTTTAAAACCTTGTCTTAGATGTTAGACAAGCCAGCACAACCCCCCTTGAAACTGTAGGAGCACAGAATCTTCAAGCAGTAATATCATCTTGTGGATGCCTGAGGCTTAGCTGAGGATCCAAGCCCATATAATGCTTTCCCAAGGGTCCAAGCCAGAGGGAAACTAATTTTTGCTCACCCTGTCCCTTAGTCCTGAGGACTTGTTAGCTTATAGTGTCAACAGGGAGAGAAACAGATGGAGACACCATCGTGCTTTGGTTTCCTGGACAGTCTTAGTTTTAAATTTTCTGTCAATACAAGCAACATTGGATGTTGCCTGAGGGCCACCAGCTGATCATCAGTGATCGGTCTGACCTCGTGTGTGCCAGATGCCATGGAACTTCCCAGAATTAATCTCTGCTTCAAGCCTAGTAGGCACTGGTGAAGTAAAGCACATCTCTTAGAAAAACACACAATCTTGATTTCAAATTTTCCAGCGATGATGACCCTACCACAGCCTTTGGTAAGTTGTTCTAATTGTTAATTACCCTTACAGCACATCAGCTGATGTGAGTTGTATCAACTTAGCCTTAAACTCTTTCTTTTTGAAAAAAAAGGCAATGAATGTGTATACACCAAGAACCTCTTCCACTCTCTTAATTCCATCCATGAAGTGACAGAGCCTGAACATAGCATTTCTGTAGGCTTACCATGGTACCAAAGCAATGGTAATGTGATCCTCCTTTATTCTGGCCATATCTCCAAGAATATAGTTCATGTCATGACAAAGCACTGGCAAATGTAGATCAGATAATTAACAGATGTAATCCCCAGTCTCCTTCAGCATAGTCCATATCTTCTGTGTATGGACTAGATTCTTCAATCCACATCTATAAACTGAGTAATTCGCTATTTTCCCTAATATTTGTCACTGACAAACTTTATCAGTAATGTTTTTGTTTTCTTTCAGGTCATTGCTCAAAAAATACTGAATTTTCTAGGGCCCAAATTTGGCTTCTGGGGCTCCCCTGTGAAGTAAGGACTCCTGCTATGTGTTGGTTTCATGACAAAAAAATCAAATTAATTGGTACTAAATACATTAGCATCTTTTAATGCATTATTAACTGACTTCCATATGAACTATTTCTTCACTTTGGTCAGCATTGAAACTGGGCTGTCAGGTCTGCAACTGTTTGTTTAAGTCTGTTTATGCTCTTCAGTACCACATTAGCTCCATTCTTTGAAATTAGTCTATTGATCTTCTTCTAACATTTTTCAAAATTTGAGATACTGATATTTGCCCAAAACGCTTGTGACCAACATCCTCCTTAATTACGATTGGAATGAAAGGGATTTACCATCACTGTATGACGTGGCACAAATACATCATCAGGCCGTTTTTCACATTTTTCAGCAGAAGTATTTCACGCCAATGCCTTTCTACATAATAGTTTTCCCTCAGCCAGTTACAACACCAATCTTTACACATTTCTATGATCATTTGCTTCCAAGTTTTCATTCCTTGAAAGAAGGAATTTGTTTTAGGAGTGCCATTTCTCCATCCCCTCTGTCTGTAGGCTGTGTAAAAGCATGGGTTTGAGTTGAAGCTTTAAGGAACTCAAATATTTTTCCCCCCATATAAACAGTCCCAGTTCCTTTTCATTAGCCAGGCTACTTGTGTTAGCAAATAGGCAACTTAAAATTCTTTAATCTTTATTTGGTGTATTTTGTTCCTAAGAAAGTTTAGGTTTGGGACTAAACCTAGAAGAGAGAAAAAATTGCCATTGTCCTCCCTACTGCTCTTAATTTAAAAACCATCTGGGTAAAGCTCCCCTCATTTCCCCTTAAAATTTCTATAATGAGCCAGAGGATAAATGGAGCCCAGAGAATGGAATGATTTGTTTTACAGGGAATAAGGAATCTTTCTGAATATGATTCGCATTCGAGTCTCTGTGCAGAGCTGGTTTTGTTCTAACTCTGATGTGCAAATGATGAGCACTTGCAAAAGCAAAACAAGGAAAAGCCTACCCGTATGCATGTTAGGTTGAATAGAATTAGATCAGAACAGAATAGAATTAGAGCAGAATAGCATTAGAATAGAATAAAATAGAGCAGATTCTTTCAGTTGGAAGGGACCTACAATGATCCAGCTGCCTGAGCAATTCAGGGCTGACCAAAAGTTGAAGCATGTTGTTAAGGGCATTGTCCAAACACCTCTTGAACACTGACAGGCTTGGGGCATCGACCACCTCTCTAGGAAACCTGTTCCAGTGTTTGACCACCCTCAGTAAAGAAATGCTTCCCAGTGTCCAGTTTAAACCTACCCTGGCACAGCTTTGAGCTTTTCCCATGAGTCCTGTCACTGGATACCTGAAAGAAGAGACCAGCAGCTTCCTCTCTGCTTCCCCCCCTCAGGAAGCCGTAGAGAGCAGTGAGGACACTTCCCAGCCTTCTTTTCTCCAAACTAGACAAGCCCAAAGTACTTTGCCACTCCTCATAGCACATGCCTTCCAGCCCTGGCTAATTGTCAGTAATATTGCCGTTGTACAGTGCATATGCAGCATTGGTTTATTTTTATATATGTTAATATAAGCTCCTTTTTCTCCGACTCCAATCTGATGTAACTAGATCTAACTGCAAATGAAGGAAAGAGCCTTGAAATTTTTTTAGGCTCCACCTAATTTCCTCCGAATTTCAAAGAGAAGAAATTGTACTGACATTACATTTTTATGATCACCCTTTTTTTTTCATAAAATCTATATTTTAAGCCTAATTTCTTAGTGATTCTTTCAAATTTATTCAAGAGAGGAAACTCTCTTGAATGTTGCAAAATAGAAGTATTTTCCCATTTTCTGAGAAATATTCAACCCATAGCAAGACAAACCTGGAGATAACAACATACCCTTTGGTTGCCCATAACCCACTAATCTACACATAAATGCAATTTTGATAGTCATATCCCAGACAAGTGAGTGTTTCTCTAGTACTTCCAAGAAGTGGGAAGCCATCTGAGAGAGCTTTTTAGAAGGAGCAAAGGACTGTCCAAAGACTGAAGTTTGGTGTGAGGTTAGAGGATGTGGGTAGAGGCTCCTGTTCCTGCAGTGAAGCCTTTTCCTCTGCTTGGGTTTCCAGTGCTGACTGGGGGGCCACTCAGCGGGACCTACAGGCTGCGCCAGATTCACTTCCATTGGGGGTCCAATGATGAAGCCGGCTCTGAGCACGCGGTGGATGGGATGAAGTATGCGGCAGAGGTAAGGCTTTGCAGGGACTCATCTGCACCTCTAAGCTTGTGACTAGTTTTCCATTGTAAGAATAATGTTGTCCCTCCTCTTCCCGCTTTTCATCTTCCCTGCATTTTATCAAAAGACAAGCAGTCTTCCTGAAGTGTTGCATGTTTGGTCCTTTCTCAAAGGAGAACCTATTTGAGAGCTTTGGAGAGGATTAAAAAAGGAATACAGAAGACAAGAGCTTGATAAGAGCAAGATTTAATGTTCAAGAGCTATTTTAAACTTTGTCTTTCACTGTCTCTTCCTTGGAGAACATTTTCAAAGTCTACTTCAATGACAAACAACAGAATTATTTGATTGGGGGCTTGTGCAGTGTAAAGTTTATGCAAGACTTAGAGTGTTGCATTTTGTGGTGCACTTAGCAATGTGGTGGTTATGACTTTAAGAACTGCACTTGAGTATCTGTGGGATGCCTGCTATCTGTGGGGTAATGTGTTTCAGTGGAGGTGCCACAGGGAGACATGCACCGTCTGCTCTGGCATGGAGCTTTCACTCCTGCTCTGCCTCCTTTGGTGCATTTGAGTAATCTGCAAGAAAAAGTATTCAGTATGAGATTCCTCTTTGCAAATGGAAGTAACGTGGAGTATTTTGATGAGACAGGTCTTTAACAACAGGTAATTCAGAGAGTGGAAGAGTTTTCTGGGGTTAAAAAGAAGTAAAAAGTGTAAAAATAACTGGTAATGGACAAATAAAAGGCATAATACTACAGAAGAAAAAAATGCAATGTATGCACTGTAGTGTGATCAGATTTTGCTGGAAGTGATGTAAGAGAGCAGTCAGGAAAAAAAGATCAGTTTTCTAACACTAATGGGGAAAAGTGATATTTGCAGTGTTTAAAGGCTTATGTTTTCCACAGGAACCAGGTGAGATGGAATATAAAGAATTAATAGAGGTGCTTTAAAACCATTAAGTACCAACCCCAAATTTCTAGCTGAGAAAATTATATGTTTCCCATCTAAGAAACCAAACAGAAGGAGAAAATATCTCTGAATCTCTAGCCAGTCTAAAAACCTTTCTGTTACCTGTTGGTTGGGTAACCCTCCACAAGAAGCTCTCCAGATGTCACTTTGGCTTTGGGATAAGAAACGCAGAATTAAAATCAAGGCTTCTGAGCATTGTTCATACAAAAGAAAATACCTCAGAAGGAGACGTGAAAATGGTTTCAGTGCTCACCTTTGTAAGGAAGATGTACAAGATTTCAAGAAAAAGCATCAACTGAGTTGAAGAAAGAACTAGTGTACAGGTAAAGAAGGCTTCAAGGTTTGGCCTCTAATCCCACCGGGAAGCAGAAGCAATCCATGGCTCCATTCTTTGTGACAACATATGGTCTGATCAAGATCTCTTCACAAGCTGCAGTGACAGAGCGGTGGTAAGATGGGATATATTCCTTACAGAGAAGTCACAAGCCATTGAGAAGGGGTCTGTACCCAAAAGTGTTTCACAGCTCTGTTTCTTTGGGGATTTTGTTTTTTTGGGATGGTGGGCTTGGGTTTTTTGGGGGCAAAGCTATGAGGGAGTGGAGTGGGCTGTTAGTAGTTGTGGGAATTTTCCTTTTTGTTCTTTGTTAGCTTTTTTTCCCTTTTTTTTTTCAAATCCACAATAAAAGTCATTTCTGACTGAGAGTATCTGTTTCCTTTTTGTGTATGTTAAAAGGTAATTGTTTAAAAGTTGTTCAATGTAGCTTCTGTGAACTTATAATAGTGAGTGATGCAGACACTATGAGCTCCAGGACACTAGTGCAGTTGTGAAAAGTTTAGTGGACTATGTTCTCTTCCTGGTTTAATTTATAATGTTTTTAGCAACTTTCCTTCAAGGATTTCTGAAGCTGTGAGCCAGCATTGTGTCATCGTGGCCATACATGTATTATTGTTGACTACAGTGGGTTTTTTTACTTGCTGGAAGTAATGTTTCAGCACTTTAGAGCCCAAGTGCTTAACAAACATTAACATAAAGTAAGACCAAGTAAGAGATATGAAAAATTGAAACTCAGAGAGGTTAGGCAAGGATTGAGATTTAGGGTAAAAATCTTCATTCTCCTGGATCCCTATTTCAGCCATGCAGCTATGTTATTTCCCATAGGAAACCTTTAAAGCAAGTTCCAGCTTTCCTAAATTGCTTTTACTTTAGATGTCTTGTGAGTGCTGTATTCCAAAAGGAAGCCTTTTTTTTCAGAGATACATCCCAGTTTAAGTCATTTGATGAAACTGCTTTTCAGCACTCCTAAAGTTCAAGGTCTGAAAAGATGGCCACCAATTTTAGAAAAGCCAATCTCATGCCCTGCTTCTGAGCATCTCTGTCTGAAAACTGTGGGTAATAAGATTTACTAATCCATTGGGGATTTGTGAAAGTAATTAATGTTTGTGAAGTACTTACATGTAAGTGCTGTGTGAGTGTTTATGCTCTCTCCAGAGGCTGGGACATTCTGGAACTTCGTGAGAACCAGGAGCTTCCACCATGAATTGTGGTCAGGAATTAGGAAACCTGGTATAGCAGGAGGGACTTAGGTGACATGGGAGCAGAGATCATGGGCTTTTCCTTTTTCCACCTGGCTAGGTGGTGTCTTTAAGCTGCTTAAGCAAGTACAAGAGGTCAGTTCCAGAATAATACATGTTGGAAATGCAAAATGCTCAAACCTGAGATAATCAAGCTGCTTGTAAGGGCCTAACTACTGGTGGTCATAGAAAATAACATTTGGAAAGTATCAAAAATGAAATGTTGCTTTTTAGCTTGAACTAAACAAGGGACAAGGGGTCAGTGCAAGTTTAATGTGTTCCTCTGCCCGTTTTCTAGCTATTTATGTGGCCGATTAATGTTGCTGAAAGCTTGATTAAAGAAAAAGATGAGTAAAATACTAAGGACATCTTCATGAATTTCAATCACTTTTTAAAATCAGCTGTACTAAATATGGATTTAAAACCTTTAGTTATATAACCTTTGGCTTTCTTGTCTTAACTCCCAATTCAAAATCTGAGGGCCCAACAGCAGTTTGCCAGGCACTGTGGTGTGCTGATTCCTGCTAAATTTTGAATAATCCCAGCCCCTGAAAATACTTTTGCCATTTGTGTGAACTATATGTTTACTGATTTCATGAAATATCTGCACTGAATGGCTCTGCATACAAAAGAGTGGAGTATCTACCCCAGAAAGTTGTAGTATTCATTTGCCACTTCTTCAGTTCAGCGAGAGTTGATGCTGTCTGTGTCTCTTGCTTTTCAGCTTCATGTGGTCCATTGGAATGCAGAGAAGTATTCCAGCTTTGTTGAGGCAGCTCGTCAGTCAGATGGATTAGCAGTCATGGCTGTATTTCTGAAGGTAAGAAAAGAATGTTCCAGCCCTCCTAATAAATCTGCATTATAAGCTCAAAGAGATAATCGTGATGGTTGGTGTAATTATTGCTAAAAAGATACTTGTTTTATACTTGTTTCCTTCATAGTGTTTAGCTGCCAATATGGAAAGCTATGCTTCCTTGAAGAATAAAAATATCAGATTAAGAGATTTTTCAAGACAGTGAGAGTCTGTTTGCCTAGTTTGCACTCCAGTACAACATAAGATGTGAAACTTAATTCAGCTGCCCCTATATGGATCCAAATAACCTGTACTTGACTAATAGGTTTCTTTATGGGGACAATCTGATTTGATTCAAATGTTTCTTTAACAGTTTGTTTCTGAGCTGGTAGTTTCTTCTAGAAAATAATAATAATAAAAAAAACAAAACCAGAAACTGGAGAATTTCCTTATAATTCTTATACACCTTTTTGCCATTTGTACCTGTTCTAAGATGAATTAAACTTGTGCAACAGCTTCATTGACTTCTGTATGAAGAAAGAGATGGAGAATTCACACAATCCATGGCAAAAGAATAGGGCTTTGGTCAAATCTGTGGTTTCTGGTGGATGCCACAGCTTCCTGAGCACAGCTAGTGCTGGTGCTGGCACAGTCAGGAAGCCATTCCATGCAGCAGTTGCAAAGAACTGCTTCAGTAATTCAGTCTTTCAAGTTTGCATTATAATGGTTCAAGGGAAAGTGTTACTGGACTTCTGAGCAGACAAATTCTTCTTGGGATACATAAGAACAGTGTTTTCAATGTTTTAAGTAATTTAAATTACAGATGCAAGCTTGCCACTTTTAATATCTTGCATATTAAAACATGAACAATAATGGTTTCTGTTCTCCTGTAGTGAAAAGTTTTTGATTCATTTGTAGCTGAAATAATTACTATGGGTAACCAGAATAATTATTATCAGCAAGGGAGCGGATCTTCTTTATGACCAGTACTATTTCCAAGGACCAGCTAGTTACAGGCTTCTTCACAAAATCCATTGGCTCTCACAGTCACTTAAGGAGAGTTATAAAACAGTTTCATTATGCATTTGCTTTTTGATTATTTATTTTTGTTATTTTCCCTGGAGCTCCAGTGTTTCTCTTTTCTCTGGTTTTAATAGATTGGTGAATGCAACCCTCAGCTGAAGAAGATTACTGACCGCTTGGACACCATCAGAATCAAGGTAAATGAGTTTTTCTAAAAAAATACTAATATTGGTAGTTGCTTTTGTTATTTTGGTGCTTTTTTTTTTTTTATTTTTTGAAACCTGGCCGCTACTCCCTTCACTTTCACGTTCCCTGATTACTGGTATCATAGCTATCCACATCTGGTTTGAGACAGTTTAGGAGCATTTTTCTTAGGCTGAAAACTAAGCAGACAGTTTTTATACAGTAAAAGATCAGAAGAAAAGACTAATTCCTCACAGAACCCAGTCTCTGATGAATGTGTTGCTATGAGAATAGTAGCAGGGGAAGAACATACTTTATGGAAAACTGTGAAAAAGATGAGGGAAGTATTTCCCCTGTTTTGCTGGGGTACAGGGTGAGAAATAACAGAGGTACAGAGTGAGAAATAATTCTGTTGTTTGTGTGATATAAATCAGCCTGATTCTCAACATGATGTCTTGTACAGTCCTCTCTGGCCTGGTAGCTGGAACACAGAGAAACAGTAGTAACACGTGGACCTGGGAGGAGCAAATGGTGAAAGGAGCCAGTGGCAGTAACCTGTGGGGTTACTCTGCCAGCCCCACAGAGACCACACTGAAAGTCTAACATCTTCTGTCCTCTCCATTCAACTTCCATCTCACGGTCACTTGTAACTCAGGGGAGCCTGTGCTAAAATGACCTCTTTGATGGTGTCTTGCCGGCAGCAGGGACAGCAGCAGCAAAGCTGTCACAGAGGTAAGACCTCGTCAGAAGGTCTGACTGATGAGGACCTCCATCATCCAGGATGCTGCCAGCCCACCTGATAGTGGAACAAGCTCTACCTCCTTTGGCATGATTTATCTTGGCCTTTTGCTTATAAATAACATTAAATAACATTTCCCTGTTTTTTTCTTTTTCTTTTTTTTTCTTTGAAATAAAATTCTAAATATAATTAAACTTGAATACAAATGACCTTTTTTTTTTTTTTTTTTTTTTAATTTCCAGGGTAAAAAAGCACTATTCACAAACTTTGATCCTAGCTGTCTGCTTCCCAAGTCCCTGGACTACTGGACTTACTTTGGCTCTCTTACCGTTCCACCTCTTCTTGAGAGTGTCATCTGGATTGTTCTGAGAGAACCCATAAGTGTTTGTTCTGAACAGGTACTGTTTGGTTTGTCACCACTATCAAAATGTTGCTTTTGTAAGACTTGAAATTGTAAATAACATCCACAAATATGTCATTGCAGAACTTATTGGATTTTCAAAAGGCAAAATTTGTATATGAAATTTATCCTCACTTCCTGTTGCTTTTCTTGCTGTAACACCTATTTATTATTCTTTTTTTAAAAAGAATCTGCATACTCTAAAAATTAATAATCAAAAATAACCCATAAGGAACTTACATCAAAAAAAGAGTTCTGATGACACTTAGGAATTCTGGAATTCCATTTGATTTGATTACTTGCATATCCTGCTCAAGCCTCTTCTCTGGCATTTTTATCTGGCAGATGAGTAGTAAATTTATTCTTGCATTCCAGATATGTAAAACTTGATGAATTTACTAGAATTGCAAAAAGCAAATACAATCGTAATAAATTGGGGTGTTATGTTAGGCTGTATTAGGAAAACTGTGATACTTCATAAGAGTCTATTTACGTTTCTTATTAAATTGAGCTTCATGATGTATCTTAACGTTGCAACAGTGACACCCAGCGGGCTGATGCTCTTGAGTGTAAAGAGTTTCTCTGACCAGAGACCACATACTCAGCAGAAATGGTGACTTCAGTCTTTATACTAAATGTTAAGACAGGTTCCTGAGTGGGATGCTTGTTTGTCAGGAGACCTCAGACTCTGTTTGCAAGTGATTTGAAGTAATTTATTTGCTCAGCGTGCGCATTTTTCTCATCTGTATCTCTTCCCCACTCCAGTCAATCTGGCTTTGTAAGACTCCCTGCAATGTGTAAGGATCTAGGATTGAAAATTTGCGTTAAGGTATCAACTTTCTAAAGAGAAGCCATCGTTCATGTTAAAAGCTTCTTATTTGGGCAAATATATAATTAATACATTCTAAAATGTTAAATGCTGTATACAGCCATGTGTAACAGGTTCAGAGGACGTGGTGTGGGAAACTGTCAATTACAGTGATTCTTTACTAGTCATTTTTCATAGACTTTAGGTATATCTTATGTAGTAAAGTAGAATTATGCTATATTCTTATAAATATAAAGTTGCATGTAGCTAAAAGTGTGTATTTCCAGTAATGTCCACCACTGTGATTGATCAGTCAGCACTATGACTGATACTATTCTGCCATTTAATTTTATTCCTCAAGTTTGTATTTCTTTGGGGCTTTAGAGTTTGCTACTGACTTTTTGTTAAATTTTTCAGGTTGAAAGAAATTAAAAATAGCTTTTGAGTTTTTATAAATTTACAGGGAGCGTGAATTCCAAATGTTAGCTTTAGAATGGGGTGAAGCAAGATAGCACTGACTTTTTGCTCAATGCAAATCAGATGCAATGTGCCATACAACTAAATGCTCTATTATAATGTCCTACCTTTGGCAATCTAGAAGGGAAGTAAGGTGATATATAGAAATAGTGAATATTGGAAATACTAGAAATAAAACAAAATGCTAAACTAAATCAGGTTCAGATTTCCTGAGGTTGAGACATGGAGTTTTGCTAGGGGTTTCTGCTGGGATCAGCATATGCTGAGGTATGAATAACTGCTTGTTCTATGTCTTCACAAGGAAAGAATTTTGAGTCTCTCCTGATTTGAGTAAGTGCCAATTACAGCAGCTTTCTATATCACCACACCTGCAATTCCAGGTTAATTGTGAATATACTCTTTGAGCAAGAAAACATACACAGAATGTGTTTACTATAAGAAATGTAATGTAATTTTTGGCAAAAAACATTCCAGAATCTCCAAGCTATGAAATCCAACTAAAAAATATAAACCCTCCTGATTTAGATCAGGTTATGGAAGAAAAGTGTGAATATAGGAAACAAGTAATCCTTATGCACAATTTCATGCTGACATGTATTTTGGGAGATTTTCTCAGTAGTCATCCTTTTTCATTTACAAGGACAGAAATGGTGAAATTGCCATTCCCCACATGCCTTAGTAAAATACACTTCTGTCCTCCCAGGTGGAAAAAAGGTGACAAGTATGTTTAATATTTACTACATGCATTTTCACTGGTATCAATATGAGGGTTTTCTGCTGACCTTTATGTGTCTTTTGATCACAGCTGGCCAAATTCCGCAGCCTCCTGAGCACTGCTGAGGACGAGGTTGCCTGCTGCTTGCTGAGAAACTACCGGCCTCCCCAGCCTCTAAGAGGACGAGAAGTCAGAAGGAATTAAAGGAGTAAAGCCAGAGTAGTCTCCCTCTGAAACCAAAGGCTGAATTAATTTTAATAGTTAATATACTTTGTGATTTTTAATTTTTTTTTCTTGAGTTGTTGTAACAAATAGGTGTTGTTTTTTTACTGGTTATCATGCAGTCATTTCACACAGACAAGTATGTCCTGCCTGAGCTGTTGCAGGTTCATTGACATTAACAGGTCTGACTGTTTGAGTGCATTGGTTTGGGAGCACAGAGGTCACTGCTAATCATAAGGGTCAGATGTGGTAAAGGAGTTGCCCAGAATTTCCCACCAAATTATTAAACAGGATGCCTGGGATTATTGGCAGTATAGGATGTTCTGGGTTTATTCTTCTGGTCTCTAACATAACATTTAGCTTCTATATAGGACTTCACAATGTAATTCTCAAGGAAAAACTATTTCAATGATATTATTTCACTTTTCAACAAAAAGCAGTAATGACTAACAGCATTTAAGTAAAACAGATGTTTATATGATCCTGTTGTTCTGGCTGCTTCATAGCGGGAATCATGTACTGATTGATGTTTTTTTTTAAAAAGCAAAGAGTAAGGATTTTGTGTATTACCTGATCGTGTCAGGTGGATTAGGTATTCCTGAATTTCATAATGTGTAGTGATGAAATTGTCCTGAAACCTGAAAACTGCAAGGTAGAAAGGCATAGAGGGAATTGTTTGGGTCTAAATGTAGTCTGTTGCATTTGGTGAACAATAAGGGACTAACTATAACACTATATCCATGTAGCATCAGACTTTTACCACTTAAAATCAGAAGGCAGGGGTGGCTGTTGCTCCAGACTCTTTCATGCTAGACACTGCAGTGTGATCCACATGGTGCATACCTCACACTATGCAGTGGAGCACAGAACTGCTCAGGTCTGTAATGTCTCAAGGTACTGGCTGTCATAGTTGAACTTTGGTGGTTGCACTTATATGGTAAAGAGAAGACCAAAGAGAACATTCAGAGAAAGCCAAAGAAATTGGAATCAAGTCAATGTCTAATAAAAAGCTCAGCCCTCAATAGCAATATGTTGAAATGTCCGTCTTTATGAATTGACTTGAGCCTGAGTTTCTCTCAGGAGCTTTTGTTAGCTGAATATAATTGTTTGTTTTATGCCAAATTTATTTTTATTCTTTTTAATGAACTTGCCATAGGATGTAGCTTAGGATAGAATTAGATTTACTCTCAAACTGTGAGAACTACATAGTTACCAGTGATACCTGGAAGAGGCAGCTAGAGGTTTCATGGGTAGCAACTACCATCAATCTCTGTAGTACTCCTGACCAACTCATCTTCTATGAATTAATTTTTTATAGGCTCTACCTTTTACCTCAGTGGGTCTTTTGATCTTAGATGGACAAACATGAGGGAAATCACAATGAGGATTGAATTTATATACTATTTTAATAAATTAGACATAGAGATATTTTCGCTTAGTTTAAGACAGGTGGACTTTTTTGTTTTCTCCTCCCTAGAATATAGCTATTATATGCTGCAAGGCCTACCGTCGCCTTTCAAATGTTTTCTGAAGGAGCGCACAAATAGACCATTAGAGAAATGAAAGGCATTTAGCAGCAGCAGCAGGTACAAGTATTAAACAAAGGGAAAAACCCTTTGTTTTTTGTTTTCTGGCATAGGGAGAAGAATGCAGCTAAAAAGACCTCAGGACAGTTCATTCTTAAAGGGCACATCAGGAAAGTGTGCATGGAGAAAGCGAGAGTGTGTTGTATGTTTTCACACCCCTTTTTAGACTTAGTGTTGGTTTTGATATGTTTCCCTATCAAGTGAGTAGTCTCAGAAGAAAAAGCAATAAGGCTACTGCTTCATATCATAAACGAAAGTTTTATATGTTTCTTGCATATTGAAAACAATGGAGTTGATCCATTGCTTTGATATTTATAAGGATTTTATAAAAATAAAAAATTGATTTTATGAATGTGTCTTGTATTTTCTATTGAAGAGCTTGAACTTTTACAGAGAGGACTTCACTTTTGTATCTAGCTCCTGCAGCTCTAATTTTAGAAAAAACTGTCACCCATCATTTGAAGACCACCTTTGGGCAGTGTACTATTAGATATGTCTTTACGTTCTTTATGCAGTCTTGGGCAGTGGTAAGACATGCAATCAATTGTACAAGTTTCTGATAGTGCACTTTTGAACTATTGACTATTTTTATAGTTACAGTAATAAGTTTTAGAAGAAGTCATCATTCACAGTAATTCCCCTAATGCAGAGATGCCGTATTCATGTTAGATTGACCTAGATGAAAATTAGTGGTGGCATCTGAAAAAGACTAGAAACGCTCAGTTGCCTGAAATTCTTTGGGAACAGCTTCTCAGGTCATCCATCTGCTGCAACTCTAAAGTGAGAATGTGGACCCAGTCTTGGCTCTGAGCACTTGGTTGCATCCTCAATCACTAATTTCTTGTATAGTCAAGCTACACTGAATCTCAAGCAGACTACTCAGTGTGCTCCCAGAGAATTAAATCTCAGATGTGAACTCTATGTTGTACTAAGATGACTCTACAGCAAACAGGGTTAAAATATGTCATCACCACCCCTCACAGCTGCAGGTCTCTTTGATCAACTCTTAAACCTCTGACACACTTGGAACCTTTATACTGAGAAGAATGAAATGCTCAGTGACCAAAAAACATAAAGCGTATTTGCTCAAAATAGTAGCTGTCAAGAATTGTGTACTGTTGGAGAGTTGATCACTCATAAACTTATTCTCAGAATTAAAAAACCACAGAGGAGCCCTGGGGTCAGCTCTGCTGTTTTTGGCACAGGAGGGAAACAGTGTGTTCTGCTGTGCTCATAATCTTTGACAGTCATGCTCAGGATGTTTTTAATATTGCATGTGTTTAACATCAGCTGGGAATTTTCTTTGTGTCAAAGAAAAAACCTGGTAAGTAGCTGTCTTTGCTTCTGGAGTACAATGGGGTGAATATACAGCAGACACCTGTTTGCTGCCATAAACCCACTTGCTCTATACCTGTGCTTTCTCTACTGCTTTAGGAATTTGTCTCTGTTGCTTCCGCAAAAAGGACTTTGATGGCCTTACAGACATGAAGCAGGACCTAAAGAATTCAAGGAATCAGCTGAGGAAAAAAAACCCAAGTCAATTAATCAATTTCAAAATAACTTCACAAAAAAAAAGTGGAGTATGGCATATGAATAAAGTAAAAGAACTCTATATGTTATACAGTTTTTATAAACTTAATGGAAAGGAGATTTTGGATTTAGATTCTTGTAGCTTTACATAGGCAAGGACTAGATTGCTAAATTGCCTAGCCTTCAGTTGTTAAAAGCTGCAAATAATTGAGAGATTTGGAGTACCTTAGGGTTGTAGCCTCAACATGAAGGTATGAATGCTAGAGGAATCTTGCTCTAGAGATTCTAGAGTGGTCTTTTATTATCTATTAACTAGGCTAGAAAAACGTGGTGACAGTCTCCTTATCACTCTGCTGCTTGATAGACTACCTCTACCTTCTGTTGCATTTTGTTGTCCCCTTCCCCCACTCTGATCTTTCTTTCTAGTTATATATGTGAAGTTATATATGTTTGTTTCATTTTTGGGTTTAATTTCAATTGCTTACGTTTGCTCATTTTTCTTTGAGTCTTCTTCCCTGGCATCTCCTTAGGACTTGGGATAAAAACCTTAACTTACAAGACATCCTGCAAAAATACTGTAGTGTTGTACTTCCACCAATGTTCTGCACATATAGATAGCCTGCTTGGTTTTCATGTCAAGTCTTGCTATTATGTCCTTGTACAGATCTAAACTCACAGAGATTTGTTTTGTGATTTAAGCTCTTATGTACTGTTATTTCTATACCTTTTATTTGTGCAGTGTTTGGCTCTGTGGACAGATGGCCTTTTCTGTGTGTCTGCTGTCTTTGTGAGGCTGGAGATAATGATGAAACATTTAAAGAAAATGTTTCTAAAGTCATGTTTTGTTTTCTGTTTCTGTCAACTTCATCATTCTTCCCAAGTGCAAGTTTTCACTATGGTGAAACATTTGCATGTGTGATCTGTCTCTTCTCTGGAAGAGAATTTGAGGACAGGGAAATGTCTCTCGCAGGAGAGTACTGGATTGTCATGTGAAAAAAAAGATTCTCTGCCTCTGCTTAACAGAACTGATGTGCTGCACAGTCAATTCCTGTGTCTGTTTCTATTTTATCAAATTTCACCCACATACTTGGGTAGATAAGTTTGAATAATTTTTAGGTACTCCTGACAGTTTCATTTTTCAGATGTAAATCATGCAAGATACATGAAACAGGTAGATGAAATATATATTTTTATGAAGATCTGATTTAATTTTTTTTTCTGTCTCTGATTTGAAGGTATTTTGAATAAAGTATCAGGTGTTTAAATGTCAACATTTTGCTTCCAGTTCTTTTCTACTGCTGTATGAACACTGGACAGAAATGTTGTCTTGATAATGTTTGTATTTTTTTCTTTATAAGCAACACTTTGGTGATTTTGAGAAAAAAAATTAACCCAGTCATTCTCAGTGTTTTTCAGAGAGTTTGTTCTTGACTTCTGTTTTCCTTTTGTTCTGTTTAAACTTCAATTTCTTTTGTAGTTTATGACTTCATGAATAAACCATTTACCTGAAGTCACTAAAAACCTCAGCATCCAAACATATATTCCAAAATTGTTTTAAAATTCTCATGGTTACCTAGAAAGCATTAGTACCTATGCATGAATTAAAGAATGCTGTGTCCCCAGATCTGAAGATGGCAGAAGTAATTCAAAAATGAAAGATTTAAATAGTGTCTGTTACCTATTTCATTGCAAATACAGTTACAAATAAGAGCAATATCTTATTGTCATAACAAACTAAATAATATAAAAGTCATGATACCATGCTATTCAACAAAGTATTAATTTTGAAGTCTATTAAAATTGTCTGCAGAAACTACCCAAAGAACTTTCAGTCTGTTGGCCTAATGCCCAAAAGAAACCTTGAATCTCTCAAAATAGTTTAGCTTATCTTCATGACTGGTTCAGGGGACCTTCATGGGAAGAACAAAACTAGCAGCCAAGCCCAGAGCAAAGCACTTCACCAATGTCTGCTGCAGCGAACCTGTTTGACTGAATTAGTTTTGAATTGACAGATAAATAACTATATATGGCAAAATAAAAGCAAAATATTATTTATTAATGAACATAATTTGAGTAGTTATAACATGGTGTGTAGTATTTTCAGCAGGAATCCTGAGAAAATCCCTGAAATATTCTATTCTGTACTGACAGTCTCATGGTGTTAATGTAACTAATGTTCCTACATATTGTTCTTAAAATTTTTAGCAACTAAACTGTATATATAACAGACTCTCTGTAGATATGCTTATCAGTAGATACATGATATACTATGTTATGTATGTGTATATATACACACATACACTGTAGAATATACAGGAAGGGCTGGAGGATGTCCAGAGCACAGCAGATTCTGTTGAGTTCAATGGAACTGAACTGACACTGGAGTGCACCAGCCTTCTGGAGTCTGCAGACAAAGTCCTGTGCCCAGAGAGGCTTTTGTTTTGGTGTGTGGAAGGTGTCAGTGATAGCTCCATTGAGTAAGTAAGCATGTGAGTAAGTAAGTAAGTAAGAATGCTAACTACGTGATGTTGAGATGATGCTGCCTCAGCAGAAGCTGTGTCTCCTGGGTGTTGGAGATGACCAGAACTCTTACATGCACTGGCAAATTGTGCTGATGATATAAAATCTTTCCCCTTTTTTACATATAATCTGGAAATAGATGATTGATTGATTGAGAACAGGGATATTGGGTTTGAAAATATTATAACCAACTAAGCTATATTAAGTAATCTAAAATGTTGAACTGACTGTGAACAACTAAGTGGCGTGATGTGAAGAAAATTGAGAAAAATGCCAAAGATAGGAGAACAAACACTGAAAAAACTTCTAACAGAAAAAAGAGGCCCTTTGCAGATTGCTTTTGCCAATAGATGTCACTGTAAATAAGGCAATGGTCACCTTCACACTGACATAGCAGTCTGAATAAGACCCACATGTCCTGAAGGCTCAGCCTGTGAAAGAAGAGTACACAATATAACTCACGTATGAAGGATGTGTTGTTGATTGTGATTTACTCCCTTTCCTAAAAGTGATACAAGGATTGTGAAAAAAAATAATACTTTCTGATGCATAACAAAAGACATCCAGATTTAAAAGATCATATTTAGACGACTGTGCATTTAAATGCTCCCCTGCTTTCCATAAGCAATTGCCCCTCATATAGTTTGACACATGCCTAAAAGCTACATGCCATAAACAACCATTATAGGAGCAAGGTAAGTTTTTCTGTGTTCTCTTACAGCTTTAAGTTTTCCCAGGCATTAAAAAAGAATATCTAAATTATTTGTGTACAGGGAACCTGGATGGTGTATGGCCGTGTCAGCACTAACAAGCAGGCTCTGTAGGTCTGCTAAGCCACATTCTGACTTAGCTGAACTTCCCTGAGCATACAGAAAGCCACTGGGCAGAGCATGGGCAGCAAGGTCAGACTATGCTGATGCCTGAAGTTTTGGTAGCAAGCTCAGTGCAAGGGCAAATTCACACATACTGTAATTACAAATGAGTGTAGGTAATAATCATTAACCAGTTGGGTTTGGTTTTTTTTAAAGGGTACAGTAAAGATTCACATGGAAAATCTGAACAGTTATTTAAACCAGTTTCTGCTTTAGTTTCCAGGTTGATTCAGATGAATGGTGGTTCATTTCAGCCATGGCACAACTCTTACCTCACTCTCTCTGTGAGGTTCCAGAAAGTGTTTGCCTACCTGTCTTTCTCAGTTATGAGATATCTAAATATCACTGCTGGGACTCAGGGCAGGCTTCCGGTTCACACAAGCACACTGTAAATGTAAATGTGTGTTAACTGGTAAAATATCTTTGTGGTATTTCAAAAGCCATGTCAGTCAGGTGAAGTCCCCGGTGTTTGGAAAAAAAGGCAACATTGCACCCATTTTTACAAAGGGCAGAAAGGACTTTAGGAACCACTGATCTGTCAGCCTCAACTCTGTGTACCTGAGAAAATCATGCAACAGATCCTCCTAGAAGCTATTCTTAAGGCACGTGGAGGACAGGGAGGTGATTTGAGGCAGCCAGCATGGCTTCACTGGGGGTAAGTCCTGACTGACTAAACTAGTGGCCTTCTAGGATGAAGTGGACAAGGGAAGGGCTACCTATGTCATCTATCTGCACTTCTGTAAGGCCTTTGACACAGTCCCTCCACAACATCCATCTCTCTAAATTGGAGAGGATTTGATGGGTGAACTGTTCAGTGGATGAGGAACAGACCACAGTATCATCCAGAGGGTAGTGGTCAATGGTTCAGTGTCCTGATGGACATCAGTGACAAGTGCTGTCCCTCAGGTGTCAGTACTGGGACCAGTACTGTTTAGTGTCTTCATCAATGACACAGACAGTGGAATCGAGTGCACCTTCAGCAAGTTTGCAGATGACAGAAAGCTGAGTGGTGCTGTTAACACACCTGAAGGACAGGATGTGATATAGAGGGGCCTGGACAACCTCCAGAAGTGGGCCCATGAGAATCTCATGAAGTTTAATAAGACCAAGTGCAAGGTGCTGCACCTGGTCGGGGCAACCCTCTGTACCAAAACAGGCTGGGGGATGAAAGGATTGAGAGCAACTCTGCCAGGAAGGACTTACGGGTGCTGGTGAATGAAAGGCTGGGCATGAGTCGGCAATGTGCACTTGCAGCCCAGAAAGCCAGTTGTATACTAGGCTGCATATTTTTATTTTTTTAAATTTATTGCATAGCTGTCATTTTTACTGATCTGGATTTCGCCCTGTGTCAGTGTACAGAGGATATATGCAGCCTACATGGCCCCCACCTCTGGCTTATGGCAATTGGGATGTAATACAGTAATCTATCCCTGCAACGTGGCCATTTAATGGTGAAGTGGGAACACCCAGGATATCAGAGCTGAACAGCACTCGACTAAACACACTGCTTAGGTGTGATATTGCTTAAATAATACAGAAGCCTCAGGATGGTGCATTTCCCTAGGGACTGGTGTATTGCATCACGTCAATGTGTTCACAGGTGTTTGTAGAGGCATTCACAATAAGTTCCTACAAAAATGTGTTTAGATTAAAAAAAAAAATTAAACTAAGGAATTTTCTCTTGCATCTTGCATCCAGTAATTCATGCAAGAGGAAAACATGACTGACTGAACTGCCTTGTATTGAAATAGAGAAAGCTTCATTTAATTTTCTGAAAAGTGCGTAGTGCTGTTTATTTGCACTTTACATGCTGTTGTTTAGATGTGCATAGTGGAGTTGTTTTCTATTATGGCTTAAGGCTATATTCAATTTCTTCAGAATCAGTAATCATCCCAGGCTGGGCACTGAGTCAGCTATTCAGCCTGCACATATTTGAGTGCTAAGATGCGCTTCACTTCTAGTACTTAGCACTTTCGCAGTAGTAGGCACTGAACAAACATGAGCTTATGCTTCTTACTAGCACTAAGAGTTACCTTTCACATTTGGCAGTGAAAAAGCTACCCAGGCAGGGTATACAAGCCCTAACCAAAAGAATGGCTAGATGGTTAAAAAGAACTAATTTAGTTGCATATTCTTGTTTGCTGCCACTTTATTTTCTGAGGTTACAGAGGCATGATATCACACTCACAATGTAAGAACTCCCAAGTTACATGAGTGAAGAGTTCCTGTTAAAAAATGGTGTAGCTGATTCAAAGTCTACCCATAAAGGCACTTGCAGAGGCAACAGGGATCCCACAGGCTGGGTAGTGAAAAGCTCCCTACTTCTTGAATGAATGTGTTAGCTACCAACACACCCTGCTTTTTGGGAGGGGAGTCAAGCATATCTGCTCTGCTTTGCAGTGAACTTATTATCTGTGTCTCTCATGGTAAAAAAAATGAGCCAGAACTCACTTTCTGGTCCTGGAATAAGGGCCTAAACATGTCCTGAGTCTGTACAGCTGAACTTTCTTGCATAGTTAATTCCCTGTGGTCTATTGGAAACCTAGATCACTTGATCTAGGCCCTCTAACTGACATTTGCCAAAACCACACTGGGGAGCTTCCACTTGACCATGGCCACTACCTGTCCCTCTCCAGTTGCTAATATGGGCACGGCTAACACTCCTGGTGCATGCTTGGAGTGCCATGTACAGCAGTGTGACCCAGGGCTTCACCAGCATCTCTCTCCTTTTCTAAATTTCACTGGAGCAGGTGTGTGACAATTTGTCCCCAGTCTGTCTGGACACTTAAGTCTCCATAAGCTGGCTGCTGTGTGGGCACCACTGCACATGGCATTCCTGCACAACAGTGGTATTTAGATGTCTCATAAATGAGAGAGGCAGCTGGGTGTCTACTTTCTCGAGTTCTCTACTGAATTTAGCCACTGGTATTCATCCTAAGTTTCATTATAGATGCCAAAACGCATCTTCTGAATCCCATTTTAAGTTTTCTTGTGCCTTTCCTTACTTGCAAAATGGTTCATTAATGCTTGTTCCATTCATTGTTGTCTTTCATGTTGTCATTCATGTTGTCTTCCAGCAAAAATTCAAGGGTTTTGTGACTTTCGTGTCACAGAAACCAGCATTTAGGTGAATGCTGTTTAATGATGGAAACAGCCACCTGTGTCTTTGTTAGGTATGTAGTCAAACTAGAACTAACTGAACCTGTGGTCAGAGCCAGGAGTATGCAGGTGAGATTAAGGAGGATTGGAGCTCTTAGAAATTGAGTCCCCTCTTCTTTCTCTATGAGGAAAGAGGAGCCTTCTGTTTTGCAGCCTGAAAAACTGGATGTGTAGAAGGAGTTGACTTTATACCAAGGCAAGTCCTTGGCACAAAGTGTCTCAGGGAGAGTAGTGGAAGATGTTTTTGGAAAGCGGTGTTTTAGTAGTAGGTCTGTTCTAGGAGACTGAGTCAAGCATGGAAGCCCTGTGCAGGAATTCTGTTCTGTTCTTTACTTTGTACCACTTTTCTTTGTGGCTTCGCAATAGTCACATTGCATCAATATTTTCAAACTGATACTTGTTAACCATTTTCAAACTGATACCTTGTAAACCATTAAAAATACACTTTTAATTTCCTTGAAGTACTGACTACCTGAAAGATCTAGTTACTGGAAGCTGCAGCCCTGTGGCAAGTGGGTCACTTCTGTTGCGACGCTTAGAGATTTTAAAGCGTAACCTTTAGGAAAAAGGTCTCGGGAATAGCTGCTGAGACTAATTATTAGTCTAACCATCTCATTGGAATAACTATAGCCCTGTATGCTTGCAGATATACAGAAGAATGAGTATGAGCACTGTGTATGTCACAGCCTTGAACACAATTAGGTTTTAATATATTGTCCTTTATACTTACAGTGTTGTTCTGTTGAATAATTTATTTGAATTCAGTCTATGCTTCTTTCACAACTGACACAACTTGCTGTAGTATCACAGAAATGAGATTTCAAAAGTAGATCTATACTTGATGTCCCATATGTAAGTGCCTGGTCTTGCAGCTGCTTGAGCCAAATATCTGTTCTCCACGTCCCTCTCATCAATCAGATATTATCAAATGAGTTAAAATGTCGCTTGAGGAAAGAAATATGCATACAACAAATACTTGGAAGGAGGGATAAGGAATCACAGGATAGAACAGCAATGTTCATGCCAGGGGAACCTAGGAGGCCAGAAGCAGGGTACAATGAGTGAAATAGGAAACTATTCTGTAGGTCTTGGCAAAGCTTTCTTTTGCAATAATTATCTAAAGCTGTCTGGAGGCTTTTCCTGGAGTCTTTCTTTCCCCTGACCCAATAACAAAAGAATCCATGTTACAGACTTTGCTGTGAGATATATAAAAGAAATGCAAAATGCAACACTGTTAGCTTTGTAAAATCCTACCTTAACATTAATCCTGCAGGTATTGTTCAAGAACTAAAAGCACTCTGAATAGCTGGACTGTGGCTGTTTCAGCGTTTCAGGCATTCCTCTTAATTATGTGCATTTTCACAGACACAAGACACAATGGATCCATGGGACCATGTCTCCAAAATATGTTGCAGAAACAACCTGCATGATTCCATGAAGATAATTAAGAATAAGGTTTTTTGAGAGGATATTAGACCACACTTCACAATGGTGCAAATCAATGGAAAGAGAACACTGTTTCATGAGGGACAGAGTGGGATGTGCAGACCTGGCCTCCCTCTGAGGACTGCAAGGGAAGCTCAATCACTTGCACAGAAGGGGCTGTGGATGTCCCCCTCCTTGCTCTTCCTCATGCAGAACTTCCTGATAAGACAGAAGTGGTTCTATTGCATAAGTTGCTGATAGCTTTTTGCGCCACTACTCCCAAATCTGTCCTAACACATTTTTCAAGGGTAAATCTAAACACTTCCTGATGTCACATTGTTGGTTTGCCAAGGGCTAATGTCTCCTTATCATGAGGAAGCAGTTTGGTTTCAAGGAGCAGCCCAGATGACCAGATTGCCCCAGGCCTCAGGTCTCTCCCGGTTAACACCCTCCAGCTGAAAGACTGAGCACACAGCAGAGTAGGAGAGGGTATGCTCAGAGGTATCATTTATAAAAGTATTGGCAGAGTGTGATTTGGTCTTTTATGTTTAAATCACAAAATCGCAGAATCATTTCAGTTGGAGAAGTCCTCTAGAACCATCAAGTCCCACCATCAGCAATTCACATTGCTCTGGATACCTAATGTCCCAAGAAGACATGAGATTTAATTGTGTTAGGTTTAGTCATGCCAGACACTGATTTTTCCAGTCTTTCAACCTCTTTCACTGCTTTATCCCATTCAACTTCAGTCAACAGGCAGTTTGCTAAAGACTCCAGTGAGAATAAGAACAGGACAAATCATCACCACAATTCATATTTGTGGTGCCTCAGAAACACGCATCCTTGTGTCGTCAGGTTTCCTGTAAAGAGCTGATGCTTTTGTGACTAAAAGGTCAAAAATGGTGCTTAGGAAACTGTCTTACCTGGCTTTGACAAAGTCAGCACTAGTGCCCATGGGGGCGAGTCCAGCAGCCAGCATGCTCAGCTCAGGCTGAATTCAGTGCTGTGGGCCCGGCATGGGTCACCACACTGTGTTGCAGCATTTTGGCAGACACACTCTGCTCCCCTGCCCTGGTGTGTCTGGTAACTGAGGCATCACTCCAGCAGCCATATTCCTGCCAAGGAAGATGCACCAAGGGCCACTGGCCACGTGTCACGCTTGGTCACCCCTCTGCTGTTGTCTCGGTTCTCTTACTTGGGCAGGATGGATGTAGTCTCATTGGTGACATGAGAAGCAGTAAATGGCGTTCCAAGGATACATGAGGAATGAACCTGATTCTCCTTGGGGTGTGAAGAGAGAGAGAAATGTGGGGCTTTTTCCTAGCTCGATCTTAAATTTCCATTCTGGTGTGTACATGTGTGTATTTAAGAGAAATTAAGCAGAAGTTACATATCCTCCAATACAGTGAATACCAGGGACAAGATGGATATCTGTGGAAATGTTCAAGACCAGGTTGGATGGGGCTCTGAGCAACCTGGTCTAATGAAAGGTGTCTCCGTCCATGGCAGGGGGTTAGAAACTAGATGAAATTTAGGGTCCCTTCCAACCCAAGCCATTCTATGATTCTGTGATTCTAAAATATTCCAGCCTCTCAATTTCACAGATTTATCCAAATGTGAGCTGTAGCTCTCCACAGATAAAATGGGAAGTGAAGGTAATGGATATCTGAAAGGGGATGATCAGGTGGCAATAAATTGGTGGTAAGGGAAGTGTTCCTTTCAGGCTGCAGTTTTTACAGTGTGATCTCTTGGTTACCTCAGACCATTGCAAAAGACTTAATGACTTAAACAGTCAAAAAATAATGCATTTTATTTGAACTCTGTGCTAATGCAGAAAAATGTTAATAAGGCATTGCAAGGAAGCTAGGACACAATACCCTAACATAGGCAGCAGTATACCAGGAATCCTGGTGGGATTTTTTTCAGCAATTCTTTTCTTTGATAATAAATGAAATCAAGAAATTCAGAATAGTTAGTAATTGTGTTTATTTTACCAAGCAGTCTTGCTTAAAAAGCAGTTTTAGAAGTTTCAAGAGGTAGTATTATATGTAAATATTTTCTATATGATCTACAGCAACTGATTTCAGTTTTAAGAGTTTTCTTCCATTGCCCAGCATTGTTACTAGCTGCTTCCAAGCCCCACATTGCCCATCCTGTGCTGCCAGTCTTGCCCAGCACTGCAGCTCTGCAGCCCTTCAGTGCTTCACCTTTTATAGATGGGATTAAAGATGCAGAGGATTCCCAGAAAGTCCTATGAAGGAAGTGAGACTTTTTGTACAAGGCCTTTCCTTTCACAGATCCACAGACTATACAGATAAGAGAACTTTCCTTTACTGGTAGTCAAAGTCTAGATGTACTGTGAAATGAGCTGGTCTTTTCTTGATCATTTCCTTTGCCTTACTATTTCCTAGACTGTGAATCACTTATTCATTTTCTTGGTTGTCATAATCAAGTCTATTTTATTTTCAAAATTGTTTCTACTCAGTGTTTTCACTTATATTTTATTAAAGTAAATTTCTGAAGAAGTTGCACAAAAAGAAACAAGGAGAAGTCATTTATGTTGGAGATGAGCTTGAAACAAACTAGTAGATGCAGCTGCCCAATTCCTGACACCCTTTTGCACGCATGCAAAACTCTCCAATTGATTGAACCCACAGCTCTGCAGCTCAGGCCCACTTTAAATCTGAGAAATTACAGGACATAGCTCAGGACACTAGTTAGGGAGATTTTTAAAGAGATGCTGAATAAAACAGTTCTGTACAGAAAGCTACTGTTCTACCTAAGAGATTTGTTTCCATTTATCAGTGGTGTTCCCCTTGTGATCTCTTTGTGAAGTATAATTTTTTTTTGCCATCACAAGGAAGACAATTCCTCTGAAACCAGTCAAACTGATACAGCTGTGTGTCTGTTTTCACTTTTTTCACAAGCATCATTAGATTATTTTTTTCTGGAGAATTGAGAGGAGTGATTCTCCAAGATTATTCTCCTGTTCATGGCAGTTAAAGGAATGATGCAGTTGTTGCACTAAGGCAGAGAAAACAGTGTGGTTTGAGGATTGCTCATTAAGAATGTATCCATTACCTGACAGAATTATTGGCCTCTTCAAAACTTTTTTTGTAATCTTACAAACAGAAAGAGGCATTTTACTAGCTTTGCTTATTAAGGTAATAGGAATAGGTATTGCTGATGAGGATGGCAGGAGTATATGACTGAGTGTTGATTTGTCTGCCTTTTAATTAGCACAGAAGTGGGGAGTGCTGCTGAACACTGAGTTCTTCATTCCCATGTTCATGAGTGAACTCCCCTTTTGTTCATGATTCTGCATCAGAGATTGGTAATATTAGGAAAATGTGCTTTACTGACAAAAGGGAAATTTTCGCTCATCAAGGTGGAATTCTAAGACAAAGTTGAAGTATCGCATTTTAGCTGCCATGTGCTAATCTGCAGTTTGTGTTCACTCTTCTGCACTTTCAATTAACATTTTTTTCCTTTAGTTCCAAGGTAGGAGAATAAGACTAAATGACCTCTCCTCTTTTTTTTCCAGGTGTAAATTGTTTGTGACATCTCAAAGCCTGTTTCATATGGAAAGTTAGACATAAATGTAGTGCCTGTTTTGGAACGGAATAAAAAAAGGTCTTGGTATGATTTCATTGTGCATTGCATTGAATTAAGTTAGAGTATTGACTTCTGTCATCATGCTTAACAGGCTACACAGGCGTAAGACATCAAGGCTACACAAGCTAGCCAGGTATAAGATAATTGCATTTCACATGTTCTGATATACTTCTTGCTACTACATTGTGGTGGCAAGTGACTGACCAAGGCCTTATTGATCCAGTTGCTGAATACACACATTGATTTGCTTAGAAGGTGGTCCTACAGTTATGTCTTGCTGAAGGCAGCTGATTGCAGCAGAGTTGTATTTTGCATTTGAAATAATTCAGCTTTTTAATATGTTTGGAACATGAATTTGAAATTTCTCTGTACTTTATAGCAGAAGCATGAGTATCTGTAAATGTTAACTGCACTGCTGTATAGTCCAAGGCACGCAAATGTAAAAGAAGAAACTCTATCTGTAGCAACATGTGCTGTAAAACTCCAGCAGATAATGGTGACTTACATAATTTAAGGAAGGTACTTCAGTTAAAAAACATTTAAGTTACATAGTGGGGTCAACTGGAAACCTAATTTCTGTCCTAATGATTTACGTTGTTCCTTGTAGAGTCTGACTTTATCTTCTTCAGACCTTTGACACTGCTGGCCACTAAGTAATTCAGTTGTCATGGCTGGAGCCATTTGTAAAGCTGAGTATTGCTGTGCTTGAGAAATAGTGAACCTGGTGTTATATGTGTGTGACCTAAATGTACAGCCAGACCAAGGACCTTTATTTTTCCATGGACCTATGTGGAATAATTATTCATTAGATCTGCAGGTAAAATAAAACAGCAATTATCACACAATTTCCTTTAAAACACTGATAGCATAGCACTGTTACAATACTGTTTCATCGCAGATTCTATCTCTGCTTATCTTGTGCTTTTATGAGAGGTTTAGTGGGAATAGTCACTGCTTTACAAGACAACTTAAGAAAAGTACATTTCTGGTGTTATGTATTCTTCCTGGTTTTTCCTTCCCTTAACTGAGTGAAATTTCAGTTTGGTTATTGTGACGCTATGCTGACAATAATTACCTGGATAATTTTAAACAGACAGATGGATGGAAGCACAGTATTAGGTAGGAACCATGAACAGTGAACTCCTACACAAAAAGCCCATATCTATCTACAGTATGGAGCCCTAGCAATAAGAAATTTCTTTTGGGATCCCATAAACTCATACCCAGGATTACAGTTTCAGCTCTCACATCTCAACAGCCCCACTCAAATGAACTCCTGCATTACTTTGAAGTCTTCAAAAAGGCAGATGAGAGACAGTGTAGATTTTAATTTAACTACTATCTATATTTCCATGATCAGGTTGTGGTTATGTTTACCTTAGTCTTTACTGAATCCAAGGTCTTCAAGTTATCCTTCAGGTTTTCATTTTGTTAGCCAAGCTGTAAATAAAAAAGTACTTTAAAATCCTAAATATGTAACATTAGTTTTATTCTTACAGAATCAAGAATAAGAATATAATTTATGAGTGTTTATTAGTTGAACTTTGCAAACTCACTGTGAACAAGACAAAACTAGGACTCTTGAGAAAATAGCAGGAAGTTTTCCTTCTGCTTTGCAGAGTAATGCAAACAGTTGTGCAAAAATCTGTGGTTCAGAAGTATATGCTTACGTTATTCATATGTGCTTATCCTTGACATTCACTTTGAAAACATTTTGCTGGTATCTTTTTTCAGTATGAACTATGAGTAATTATACTTTAGCAGTATATAGTAATGTAGAATACTATGTTATGATATTTCCTTAATATAAAAAATTCCTTAATAACAAGGAATTATTTTTCCTGCCCCAGTTGGTTCTGAAAGGGTAAGTATGCCATGTACATGGATTCGAGATGTCTTGGAGTTCTGATTTAGAACTGAATTTTCTGACTGATAGACACAAATACCACATGTGACTCAAACCGTCTATCTGAGAAAGTTCACATTGTTGTAAACGAAGTGGAAAGCAACCACAAAAGGTGTGAGCATTGCCTGTTATGATGATGAATGAAACACAAGTTCACTAGCACCCATGCTTTAAAGCACAGCTCTTCCTGGAGGGTCTGTGGATTAAATGGGTATTTAGGTAAAACATCCATCTAGAAGCATGGGCCAAGTTGGAAATATGTGCTATAGCAGGATAAGAGACAATCATCACCACCTATTTAACATAAAGGCATATTTTTTCTAGTCCTCATCACTACAACTTTGATAAGGAAAGGGCAGAGAAAGATATGTGTTTTCAGTATGTCAGTAACTGACCTCCAGGAAAACAGTGGCAATTGCCAAGCCATCCAGCTTGTTGAAAGCCTCAGCTGCATTCAAATACGTCTGCATTCCAGTGCATGAAATGAAGCTAAAAAGCAACTGTCAGGATTAATTTTGCTGCTTCTATTACGAAGAAATGCCACAATTAGTGTGAAATAGGAAAACCAGTTTGCACTCTTAGGGTCTGACCATGAAACTGAGAACCTGCTTGTGAACTCCTGCAGATTTATGGTAGTCAGCTGAATTGCCCTGGCATTGTCCAGACTCATACACGGGCTTTACCCTGGGGTAGGAAGAACTGCACATATTCCTGAAAGTAATTTAGAGGTAAGTACTCAAAGATGTGGAAAATGTACAAGGGACATATAATTTTCTAACTTTATTGCTGACAGTCTCCTGTGCATGCCTTTATTTCCATGTCTTTAAAAATGTAGTAAATTAAATAGCATTTTGAGGAGTGTAACCACTTTGTTACAAATGGTGAAATATTTATTCACAGTAGTCCTATTTACTGAAAAGATTGATGTTATGGCCATATATGTCATGGCAGTGAATGGCTTATATTTAATATAGGTCTTTCAACAAGTATTTGACCACATTTGCTTTCATAGAGTTTTAAGGAACTTTCATTCAGCCTAGTGTTTTGCATATTGTATCTTGAGTTATTTATTTTTGTGAAATAAAAATTTCCAAAACTTACAGAACTTGGAAATTGTAAGAATTTCTTTAAATGCCATCTTACCTATGAATGTGCTTAGCAATTCCATATGAACTATGTAATTCTATGGCAATAGACTAGTCCCGGATTACTTGTATAAGGTTTCAGCAACATCACAAGAGAAAATATTAGAACTCATTAACATACAAGGAAGAGATTCTAAAATATAGAAACAGAATGTGGAAATTATCACATAATGCACATAATCTAAAAATTCTGATTTCAATCCCTTTTTTTCCTAATCCCTTGTAATTTTAAATCTGAATTTTTTCAACTTAACACCTTTACTGTTTCAACACATTTTAAACTATTGATTTAAAGCAAGTTTTTAAACACTTAATCATGTGCTGCTTAAACACAGTTTAAGCGCACTATCTCTTTACAACAGAAAGCAATTCTAAAGGAACACCCCTTTCTTATCTTGGCTGTATCAAGTGAGATAACTTCTGAGGGCAGAAAATTTACTATTAGGAAGACACTTCTGGCTGCGTATTCCTAATGCTTAGATTAAAAATGTGTAATCCATCTCCTTAGCCTGTCATGTTGTAATGTTCATAACCTCTAAAAAGCTGCCAAAGATAACATTACATGGATTGAACACAAATAGTTTGTAGCATGTTGATGACTATTAGCAGGGCACTAAAGCACTGGAAAAGAAATAAAGTCTGTTACTTTAGAGATGGGTTTTAGCTTTTGTAAATAAGATCTTGCTTCATTATCTGAAGACATTTAATGTACTAGACAGCTGTTGGGGCCTTCACTAGATAATTTTTTCCTCTTTCCTTCATTAATTTATTCTGGGTTTCTTTCTTATTTGGTGTTCTTGAAAAGCCAGGGATAAAACCAACAAACCCAACCACATTACAGTGACCAGCATGCTTGTAGCTTTGAGGAGCTCCAGCTACAATTATAGTGGATCATCAGGTGATCAGACTCTCTAAAAAGCAGCTAGAGTAGTATTAAGCTGATTGTACTTGTACAGCTGACCTTTTAAATATTTAGCAGATGTTACTTACTTTTATACCTGTACCTTACAGCCCTCTCATTATTTACATATGAATTTAGATTATCTAAATGTAGCATAATAAACACAACAACATAACCCAATTTGTTCTTGCAAAGTCAACTTTACACATGCAGAGCTGAGATTGCTTTTGCAAAATAAAATAACTATCAAAGCTATCTATATATCCTTTTTTTTACCCCCTAGGGATGATATATGTGACTGGACTTTGAAAACTTGAGTTTGACTTTTCTTTCATTGGCTACTTCTGAGGCATATTTCCTTCCATTCACTGTGTGCTCTGAGCTCACTGGTTTGGTCCCAAAGTATATGTTCCAGTGAGAGGTCCTCCTATTAGCACTGCACATACATGAAATATGGTAAAAACTTTATCAATCAATAAAGTCTTCCTGACAGGCAAGTTATAAATTTCAAAGATTTTTATAATGTGCAAGCAGTTTTCTCCATGTTAACATCTTTCAAAATGAGATTATTTTTAAGCATCTGAAGAAAAAAACCCTGACAGTTCATACAGTTTTAAGTCATTGAAGGTTTTAATTCTAGGTACGTATATGAGTGCATTGGTTACAGTAAATCTGCACTTCTGCTTGACACAATTCCAAAATTCAGGTGAAATAGATGTGAATACACCTTCTACTCTAGAGAGAAAATAACAGCAGAAATAATGCAGAAAACCAGCAGTTTACCAGAAACAGTAATTGGATTTTAAGAACTGCAGAACAAACAATCCTACTTCATGGAATTCACTTCCACTAAAATCTGTATTATTTATGACAGTATTTTAAAGGTTTTTTTTCTTCACAGAAGTTAACAGTTATAGGTACTTGATGTTTTCTGAATTTAGATTGTGAGCTGCCACAGGTGTACATGGATGTTATTGACACTGTTTCTTGGTTATTATCATTAATTCTTTGATTACAAGCACATAAATGTGTACTGATTTCCACTAAATGTGTACTGATTTCCACTGTAGGGATAGACACCTGTAATTGTTCATGATGCTTAGAAATACGTACCTGGAGTTCTCACAGTATTTGCAAGGTTATACATGAGCAGAAATAAATCTCCTTTGCTAACAAGGGAATAAGACCCTCTGAGGAAAAAAAACCTAGTCCAGAGTTATTCCATATGGAGTTATACTGTAATTGTTACATAGGTATAAATCTCCGCTGTAGATGAAAAAAGAAAGCACAATTGAATAACTGTGTTTAGAAAGTCTCCTCCTGATTTTCCCTCCCCAAATCAGTGATTATTCTGGAGGTTTCCTACTGGGAAATTACCAGTCCTTTTACTATTGACATAAGTACACTTGCTAACAAGTCTTAATTTTAAATATGGTAATTTGGATCTTCTCTGACATCTAAAGGATGTTGCCAACTAGTATAGCAAAATTAGCAAGCATATCCTAATCTATATAATTACTCCTGAAAAGCATATATAAATTTTCTATATAAATTAAAGAAAAAGAGAATGACAAAAAAATGTCTCACATCCCCCTCTTCAGGTCCCCTTTTTACTAACCTGATGGGTTGTCCTCATCCTCAAACTTCATGTGGAATGAAAGCCCAACACTGATGATCTCTTGGCATGTGGAAGGTTTACAAATGATCTAGAGAAGACTCAGAAATGGATATTTTTTTTATTTCCTTGTTTTTAATATTTATAGGAGATTGATGGTCTCCATTGGCAACAGAGTACAACTTGTGCCAGTGGTCAGGTCCTAGGCAAAATAAATAATTGAAGTTTTCTACTTCCAATTTTGTACCAGTACTGAAGTGATACCACTTTCCCTTGGAACCATAATACAAATAATTGATATGTTAACAATCCAAGTAAATGATGATTTTTATAATTAAAAGAAATATATTATAAATATATATGATTTTCTATTAAAGATTGCTTTTACCATTGCTGCCTTGACAACTCCTGGTCAAATTTGCGTTTTTTTTTCTCCTTGTGAGGTGCTGTCTTCTTTACAAAAAAACCTGCTGTTGCAGATGAATCCTGTTCAGAAAAGATCTCTGATTTTCTTCTGATTTTGTAAATTACATCTGAGTTTTTATATGCCTGCTTAAACAGTAAAGACAGTAACATTTTCTAACCAACCTTTGTTAATTCCATATGATTTCAGAATGGCATGAGAAACCGGGACAAGGGAAAGGATTGTAATAAGGAAACTGTGTTTGGCAATCTGCTTACTTTTTGATCCAGTACATATTAAGACAGATATGAGTTGGATGCCGAATTAAAATATAAATCATTATGACTGTTCAAATGTGGTCCAAAGACCTTTACACTAAATACTCCAAAGGACAATTGTGGTATAAAAATGAAGACTATCCAGAAAGCAATGGATGCTCAGTGTCTTTGAAAATCCATATCAATGATTTAAGAAACCTGTATGTGGATTTTAGAACATTCATTTTGACAATCACTAAAAAGTAGTCAATCTCAGTAGCTTTTACTGGTGGAAAACAACAACGTCAGTGTTCAACAAAATAATATACTTATTGTTAAATACTACATTAATACAACTAGCAATGCTCTCAATAAGAAAAGACGTCCAAAACCTACTATGTTCTACCAGCGTCAGATGTTTTGGGAATGACCTCAAGCCATTTTTGTACTGCTGGGAATCTTCAAGTCAATTTTCGTGACTCATACCTGACTGTTTTCGAGCTAAGTTCTGCTAACACATATAGGATTTTGCCTGGCTTAAACTCTGTCTCATATACGGTTAAAAGCAGGATTGCATTTTTAGGACTTTATGCTTGACCAGTACTGCAGCATAGTTAAATAGTTATGGTATTATCTATATTTCTAACCATTTGAACTGAGTATATGCATTAATTATTTCTATTAAAAAATACAGTTTATCATAGATTATGTAAGCCTTGCCTTGTCATCCTGCGTTGCAAAACTGGAACCTGTTGACATTTTACTGTTTTTCTTACAGGCTATTCTCAGTAGTAGGAAATTACCAATATCTGCCTTTGCAGATGTCTGCAGCTGACGTCGGGAATTTCAGATACCATTGTGCAAGTAGTATTAGAATCTGTAAAACTCCTACCATTGGTGCCTAGAAATATGGCAGTTTTCCAGTATGTCTCAGTCATAGGTGCATTGCAATTTTCTGTTAATTTTTTTGGTTGTTCAGAAATTATGTTTTATCAGAATAGAGAATATTCAAAGGAAAATTATCACCACAAACCTCTGCTGAAAGACAACTTCATCTGCTCATTCGCTGATCCAAGTCAGATTACTAAAATGATATCAGCTTTTCATGACGTCATGAATTTTCTGCTTGAAGTGAAGGGTGCACAATTTATGGTCCTCAGGGAACCTTGCTATGTAAGCTATGTGAGAAACAAAGACAGCAAAACAAACACATCAGCTGGAAATTTTAGGTGTGCCAGACCTGGCCAGTTATTAACTTGCAGTACTCCAGTCAGTAACCAGGCTTGCACCAAGTGTCAGGGGCAAGGCAAACCAGGCTGCCTGCCTGGAATGGCTGTGACAGGTCGCTGACGTGTTTAGCACTGGAACAGACTCAGGTTGGTGTCAGTGCCTGTTTTCAGGCTTCGGAAACAAAACCTAGCACCAGACTGAGAGCTGAGCCATACAGCAGGTAGTTCAGGACCCCCAAAAAGGCCATCTTAGTCCTGGGCATGTCTGCCCAGGACTTGCAACCTCTCTCCTGCTGCAGGAGAAGATTTGGAGTTTGATTCCAAGTTACAAGGTTACTGGTAACATTTAAGTCTCTCATCTTCCTGCCTGTCCCCTAGGACTGCTGGGAGTCTTGGAGGGATGTATAAGCCTGGTACTTCAGGGCAAAAGTGTTCATGATCCAGGAGTTTTTTTTCTTTGAGAATTAGAACTTTTAGAATTTATTTGAGGGGAGATTTAGCAACCATCAGTAAAATTTATAAATTCTCTAAAGAACTGTTTTGAAACAGTATGTGTTTCTTGCAGAACAGAAATCTTGACTTTTAGCCAGAACTGGTATCAATTGTCATCGTTCCTTTGGAACAATGTAGGAGATAAGTTCCTTCACTCCTATGAGAGCCAGAGCACCAAATCAACTGCAGTTGTTCACACAGCAGGGTGAAAGAGACCCCTCAGTTCCTTACCTGCCATCAGTTATCTGTAGACTGTGTTGGTTACTGTGGGTTAGTTATATAGATAATATCAAAGACTTTCTGTCTGTTGTCAAGAACTGTCAGCTGAACCACTGAAAATGAAAGTGACCAGTTAGATAGGACTAATCCAGAGAGATTTGAAAATGTGTTTATGGTTTGCGTGAAACAGATGGTGCATTACAGCATGATCTGGGGATAATATAAAGAAATTCAGTGACAAAGAATGCAGAAGAGTGAGTAACTTTGAATTTTCTAGGAAAGGAATGAAGTTTTAGGAAGAATAGCCAAAGGAAATATAAATCTTGCCTTGTTATACAGATGCAATGGGAATACAATGGGGAAATGTTCCCATAGTGTCTTTTGCTCAATCAGATAATCAATGTCAATTTTATGACTATGAAAAATATTCCTTCTGTGCGAGGTGAGCATGGCAGAGATTTGGTAAAATGATCTCCTGGAAGAGGAGCCAAGATTTTGGAATTGTGACCTTTTTACTGTTTATCAACCTGACTATAAAGTAATTCTAGACCTTTGGTTTAATGCATCAGAGTGTGTGTGACTGACACAACAACTGCTTTGCTTCTTGAAACCCAACACAACTGACTTATGATTCCTCCCATTACTGCCACTTCTAGCTCCCTAAGTGCACTTCAGCTTTTAACTATGATCCTATCACTGTTACTAAAATATTTAATAACTAGTATTTCTTAATCAAAGTCTAAGCTGCTAGTTCTTACAACGTTAAATAAAAATCTGACAAAACCTTTTTTTTTTCCTTCTGCATGAGTGCAAAGAATAAGGTTAAAGTTATGAAGGAGCTCTTGAGCTCATAAAGAGTTCATGAACCAGGATTCAAAAGAAAAGAATCCAGTGTTTTTTTGAATAGACTTCTCACTTTTTTCAATTCTTGAAGTTATGATGTGCCTGTACATCAAAAGTCATCAGCCTTTCTCCAGATGACTAAGAAATTAGGTTTGACTTTGAACAAAGTCAGCTTAGGAAGGGTGGCTGATATGTTACTGCTCATTGCAGAGCTCTTTCCATTTGGGTGACTTCTTTCAGATCCTTTTCCTAGCTGACAAAACCCATTTCAAAGCTTTTTTTAATAACAACTTCATGGTAGGAGAAAATACCTGACCTCAAAGAGCACTGAAATATTTTTCCAAAATAAAAGCTTTTTACAAATTGCAATAGGGATTGAAGTAAGTTATCTATAAAAGTAAGTTAAAATAATATGATTTAAAGCAGTTTATAATTATTTTTTTGGCTCCAGTACATTCCTCCATTGGACTTGTAGTCCAGTTGTTGTCATGTTTTCCCAGTGCATTAGAATTATTGGACTAAATTGCTGAGACAGCAACCACAAAAATGTCTGAGCAGCACAGGGCATAGGAAGGCTGAGGATCGTGGATGGTAATACACTTCTTAAAACACAACCCTGTATTCCATCAACCACTGATTATTGTCTACACATTTTAGACTATCCACACTGCAGGGAAATTTGTTAGCACCTTTCCAGGAAAATGGGATTAATGAAATGTGATATCCTTGGCAAAACCTTTACAGTATAAATAGAAGTGGAGCCATGGCTTTCCAGATGAATGTATACTAAGTTTTAATGTCTACAGTTCTGAACTTGCAAAACACTACAGATATGTCTGTAGTGGATACAGCAGGATACCCATTGACCTTATTCGAGAGTATGAAATTAAAAATAAACACAGTACAGGAATGAATATAAAATAATCTTAAGGACACTAGTCAGAAAAAAAAACCATAAAACTCTTCTGAAAAATATTAGATTACAAAAATATTCATCTGAAATTTTTCATTTTGTAAGTACCAAATCTACAAATTTGGATAGTGAATTGATTTGTGGAAAAAAAATGCTACAAATATTTTTACTAAATATTTACTAGCTCTCATAGTGATCCTTTTTAGTTAATGTTTACAGAGAATCAAGGTACTGCTATTTGTAATGCTCTGGTCAAAATTAAATAAGCTGTATTAGATAATCTTTCTATATAGCTATTGTAAGTAAACTAGTAGGAGAAAAGTTGCAAAACTACGAAAGTCCTGGAGTGGCCTAGGAGGGCTCTTCCAAGCCATCAGGCATTGTTTGAACTGAGGAAGCTCTGACCATCCTCGTGCAAAGTATTGCACAGGGTGCAAGAGCTAAAGATCACCTCAGAAATAAAATAAGACATTGTAAATATTGGCCTATGGCATAAAGGTGTGAGATAATAGGACCCCAGTGGCTGTGAAAGAGCTACTATCTCATATTAACTTGCACCTGCTTACTACAAAGGGCTTTGCTAATGGCAGAGGTACAGCTCAGTTTGTGCATGGCTGGTTATTGTGGACAGGATCAAACCTGGAGACTCTTTGAGAGGGAAAAAGTGTCATCTTAACTGAGGAGTTTTATCTGCTATGGGCTACAGTTTTAGGCTTTTACTACTAATGAGCATTTATTTTAAGTGATGATAGTATGTCAACGTACATTAAAAAATACAGAACTCCCTGTCCCAGTTACAAGAACAGCCAAAGTCTGAAGCAAAGATAAAACTTGTGTCCAAATATTGAAGTATTCATAATCTTTTCTTGTAACCATGTAGTAGGAATACGTAATCCATATTTTCTAGTCCAAATACCAAGAGAACTTTATAATTGTCATTATGCATCTCATATTCAGGGAATATATTGAATTGTAACTAATACATTTAGATACCAGAAGAGATTTTTAGGTGGACATGGCATAGTAATAAATACAAATTTTATTATGTACAGTTATATTGACACAACATTAAATAAATTGTATCAGAAATGATGGAGTAGTTGTGTTTGCCTTTTCCTTTTAATTCTGTACCCTAATATGAAAAAAGCATATATAGTGACAATAGACATATAGATTTATAGAAATAACACAGGAAAGAGAAAGACAGACTGCTATGTTGATACATTTAACTTGCCCTACATTAGGGATTTTCAGCACACAGGTTTGCTCTTCTTGCTTGTCTTTCATGTTTAAAAGAATCCACAAACCTCAGAGTTTAGGGCCAGAAGTTGAAAATCACATATGTGTGTCATGAGTCTGCTGAAAATTTTTACCTGCATGATACATTTTCTGGATCCGTACCCTTCAGTTGGAACTGCTGATCAGTTTGAATGTAGCTTTGCCAAGTATATATCTATATATCACTGCTATTGCTTGAGAATCAATTTGAACTGTATGTATGGAGCTGTATGCATGTATGGAGCAGATACATGCAGTCCAAGGCAACCAAATGTATTCAATTTTTGGATTTCCAAAAATTTTAGTTCTTTTTACAAGGGTGTGTGGTGATAGTATGAGGGGGAATGGCCTTAAACCAAAAAAGGGTAGATTTAGATTAGATATTAGGAAGAAATTCTTTAATGAGAGGCTGGTGGTGAAGCACTGGAACAGGTTGCCCAGAGAGGCTGTGGATGCCCCATCCTGGAAGTGCTCAAGGCCAGGCTGGATGGGGCCCTGAACAACCTGGTCTAATGAAAGATGTTCATGCCCATGGCAGGGGGGTTGGAACTGGATGATCTTTAAAGTCCTTTCCAACCCAAATCATTCCTGCAACAATTAGCTCAGTTGGTTAGAGCATGGTGCTAATACCACCAGGCTTGTGGGTTCAATCCCCATCTGGGCCATTCACTAAAGAGCTGGAGGATCCTTGTGGGTCCCTTCCAACTCAGAGTACTCTGTGATTCCATGATTCTATGATTCTATGATCACTTCAGTGATCTGAGATAACACCTGTATTCTGGAAATTGCATTAGGCATAACTAAATCTCATGATTTTGTACAGAACTGACTGTTGAATAAATAGGACAAGAGAAACGCCTTCTTCCAGAGGTGTCACTGACTCTTGAAACTGTTGAAACAATCAAAACATTGCTCCTGATAGAAAACATTTTATTCGGAATGAGGCATAGTCACACAGTCACACTCCAAGCCTGCTCGGAGTCTTTCAGCAGAGAGTTGTGCCCTCTGCTGCTGGCTTGAGCGTAGTGAAGGAATAGCAGTAAGAAACAGCCTGAATAATTTTGACCTGAAATATGGGACAGTTCAAAGACATCTGCTAACATAACTGTTTTTATAGGGTGAGGTAATCCAAAAACAATTTGTGATATTAGTATTTTAGTCAAAATGCTACAGAAAATTCGTGTTTGTTTGTAAGTTGCATTGGGTGGTTTCTAGTCCCCTGAAAGACTCAGCAGTGAAAACCAGGAGCAACAGAACTTTCAAGAAGGATTTTTTTTTCTTTTCTCAGTGATGAAGCATTAAAATTCATTATTTCTTCTGAAACAGTTGGTTTAAAAGTTCTAACTTCTCTATCAAAACAGCAGAACAAAACAAAATGGTATATGGTTACTGAAAAGGTGATTTTTTTTTATTATTGAACCTTTTTTTAATCAAATACTGCATACAGCTTGATTCAAAGCTTATTTGGCTATATTACTGGATGGTTATTCTGCCTCTAATTTTCCATTTTAATTTTACTGTCCACATTGGTGATAGTCACAGAGAATAATTCCCGTGAGCCAGGGAGGGATAGAGTGCTTCTCTCACACTTTCTCAAAAAGAGTTCTTAATAACAAAGTGACAGGGGAAAAAAAAAAAAAGTCATAACTTCAGTGTTGGTTGTTTTGCAGCTATTCTAAACAATTTTTCTCTTTGAACTACTGAAGTCCTGAAAATACATCTACACAAGTAACACATTAAAGTTTTGTTACAAATGTAAAATGCAGATACCTACCTATGGAAATAAGCATATTTATGCACCATTCTTAAGATTTTATTACACTAGCAGCGTTCTCTCCTTTTATGTTCCACATTAAATTCCACACACATAGTGCAAGGTGTAGAAGTAGGGGAGCAAAATCCCTCCCATGGTAAGAGATCAGGTTTGTGACCACTTCAGGAACCTGAACATATACAAGCCAATTGGATGATGATATACATCCTGAAGTCAATTGGATTATGATATACATCCCGAAGGCCCAGGGGAATTGGCTGACTTAGTTGCCAAGCCACACTCCATGGTATTTGAAAAATAATGGCAGTCAGGCGAAGTCCCAGGTGACTGGGAAAAGGGAACCATTGCACTCATTTTTATAAAGGGTATAAAGGAGGACCCTGGAAACCACCAACTTGTCAGCCTCACCACCTGGGAAGATCATGAAACAGAGTTAAAGACAGGGAGAATGAGTTAGAGATGTAGGCATTGCCTAGGGAAATTTGAACATTGTTGTGCAATAATTTTTATAATTCATTACATTTGAATTAAGCCATACGTAGATAATGGCTGTTCTCTGAATTTTTATCTGTGGTGAAATCAATCATGTGAATAAAGTAAAACAGTCAACAGTCCAGAATTTATCACTTTGTTCAAATAAACTAACAGAATTGAGAGTTCAGATATGTGTATTTATAGGAAAAAACAGAGTATCCAGTAAGTAACTGTGAGGGATGTTGCAAGCCGGGGATGATCTCAGCTATTACAAACAGGAGACTAGTTCTAAATGAAGAGGACTATAAAAGCTATAATTAGCTAATGCTTCCTGAAAGCCTAACCTAAACTGTTGTTTTTTTTCCATTCTGAAGTGTAGTACCATAGGGAGATCACATACCATGTAGTAAATTCAGACAGAAAAACAAATCTTATAAACACAGTATTATCTGCCATTATTTCAGGGCAATATTTTAAACTTTCTGAATCAGATACTTTTGCTTTAATGATGCTGTGATTGCTGAAGGACTGTTTACTTATTATAGTGGAAATAAAACAAACACATCACAATTAAATGTCACCAAGTTATGTTACTTTTATTTACATGCTCACAGGTGATGCTTCTTTAATCTCCAATGTGTGCTGTAAATTCTGAAGAAAGCAGATGGGTTGGTGAAGAAAACAGAATCCTTTGTTATGCAAAATCAAGCTTACTTCTCTTGGGAGTGGTTTCATTGCTGTTTTATTTATTGTTTACAAGTATTCATGGTGTTAACATAAAAACCTGATGAAGGATGGCTGTGTCTGTTCTGCATGAATCTTATTGTCTGTCCCCAGAGAGTTTTCAAAGTGTGCAACTATGCAACGGTTCAAACACTGACTGAGAATAAGTGAAGGGGCACAGGAGACCCTTCTCACAGAGGACCAGTAAATGTAGCCTGGCCTTTGTTGTTGACACGTGGGTAACAGACAGAACCATCAGAGAAGATGGAGGACTACTAGCAATGCAAAGGCTTTTCAGGAGTGTGGTTAACGCTGTCTTACAAAAGACAGGTGGTTTGTACCATCTGCTAGAGATGCAGGAGAACACAAAATGCCTTGCTGAGACACACGTTGGCTAAATAGGGAATCAGGCTTGATTCTCCCAAGTCCACCCCAGCACACCTGAAGAACATCTGGTAAGTTAATTCAGTAACAAGATCAAGTTCCATTAATTTTTGAAATAAATGCATAATTTCTTCAAATGCAAAATTTTATATGAGTTTAAAAATAGACAGCTCTATTTAGCATAAAACTCCAATATCTAGAGTAACAAGAAAATGTTACTCACTCAAACTCTGTCTACAAAGTGTACAAGCGTGAGCACCCCAACTGAAATCAAGGGGACTGGTTATAAACTCTAAATTCTTCACGTGCTTAAATTCTCTGCTAGGTTGGGCTTGTGTGCTAGGTGGATTAGCTGTCCAGCAGCAGTGCTTTTTTCTAGTTTGGGAAGCAGAGGAACATCTTGCAACCATTTTGTCCTACATGGCACAAATCTGTCACTGTAACAGTGTATCAGTGGTCCACTGAACTCCTTTTTTCTTCCTCATTGTATTAAATATATGAAAACTTTAGTTATGCCATAGAAGCACATGACTGACTGAATATCTGACTGTCTAGAAACAGCAAATCTTAGTTTTTCTGGGTGAATGCTAACAGTTATGATATGTTTGGATACTAGATGATAAATATATCATATATCTGTGATCCGTAAGGAGTTTTTCTCCACAGGGAAGATGTCTTGCCTTCATTGAGGCACTGGAGCTATAGTGGTGACTGCTGAAGGAGAAACATCAGTTTCTAATGCATCTTCTTTCTGAAAACCAGCAAAACTCTCATAATACCAAATGACTCATGATCAGCATCTCTCCTGCAATTGGGTTCTGCATATAAGCATGACTGACTACTAAAACATAAACCTTTTGAGGAAAAACACCTTGCTACAAATATAAACCTTTTATGGAAAAGCACATCCATAATGTCCATTTTCCAGTATTTCAGGATGCTTAGCAACCAGTGTTATTAGTCTGTAGACTACCACTCAGAAAAGGAAAGTCAAATAATAATGCCAAAAGCAAAAGACTGCTGTCAAAGTGGATAAATTCATCAGAGTTAATGAAGGTGTTGTCCTGCACATGATGAAACAAAGAGACTTAACATAACCTTTTAAAAAAACATTTGGGATTAGAGCATTGCTACTCCATATGAGACAGCTTACGGTCTCAGAAATTGTGTTTGGTAAGGATTACTTGACTTCATGGACTATACATCCAGTTATTGAAATGAAATTTTTTTATTTGCTTGTGGTTTGGGTAGATTATCTGTTATTTTACCATACAGAATAATTGTTGGACTTTTTTTACAAGATTACAATTTATTATTTTATTATATTCAAAGATATTGTCAAACACAGACCTTTAATAAACTCAGAGAAGTAGAAATGCAATGCATTCAGCATCTCTGAATTTATAGCTAAACAAATGCTACTGGTCCTTGAATACACAGATGAAAATTGTTGGCCTGTTGCCCAATTGTGTGTGTAAGACCTATAATTGAAACACTAGGTTCACTGCCTCTCTCAAAAAGGATATAGTGATGCAAGGTTAGAAAAATATTTTCCATGTCTAATGCCTTAAAATACTTTGCTATAATTTTTATAGAGAACCTTTGCAAAAAGCACGTGGTTAAATCTGGAGCGCCCACCAGAAGCACATGGAAGAAGACTAAATAGCTGAATAGTGAAACTAGCTTTACAAACACTGATGTTTAGAGACACAAACTCAGAAACACTAACATGAATTTCAGGTTGCTGTGGATGCTCAATATGCTGTTCATTCCACCCAGTATGCTGCTTGCAGACTATAACTTTGCAAGGTAAAGGTGTTCCTGTAATTAGCATTTGTGTGTCTGTTTTGAAAAACAACAGAGTTTGCAGCAAGCATACTATTCATCTTTAACAAAATCTTGTGAGGTAGAGAGCAGGGTGCTACTCTCTGCACAACTACAACAATGTGATCTCTGGCCAGGGAGTGACACCCACAGCTCCTCTGAGGACATCAGTGTTAAAGATAGGACTAGGTTTAATGACTTCTCATTTTTTGTCATATCCCTTTCATTACAGCTGGGCTGTCCTGGCAGAATTTGTTTTGTGACTAGGTGAGAAATCTTGTCTGTGTCAATGTGGAATGTCCGAGAAATTGGTACATATTGATTGATTATATAAGCTGCCAGTATGGATTTGCTTGAGACTTCTCATAGGCATTTACTGATCTATGATTCTTCATTATCATATATTTAATCCTCATTTCTCCATTTCAACCCAGCATATCTCTTAAAACTAATCCATAAGATCTTCTAAGGAATTAGGTCAGTTATATTTTGTATCCAAGTTGTGCAGTAGTGAACGGGTTCATTATTCATGTCCTCTGAGAGTGCATCTGTGTGAATCCTGATCACAAAGGTTTCATTGATCTTAACTCTGAACAAACCAAAAGCATTTCACAAGTCTAGAATGATTGGTTGACTACACAGAGAGTTTCTTGCCATTACTAGAATTGAGGGAAATGCATCAACTTCGCACCAACCAAATGTGAAGAATCAAAGGGAATTTTTTGTATTCTCAACCACTTTCCACAGTCAAAAATGTGTTGTCCTCCAATTACAGTGACTGGATATGTGCCTGTGACGAGCTGGGGAGGACACACAATCACTGCTATTGGGAGGACCAGAGTCTGTAGTTCCAGATGGTGCATGTGGCTTCCAGCATGCTCAGGGTTAGGGATCCCAAGGTAGGATAAAAAAAGTGCTGCATTGTTCACTATTACAGATGTCTTTATGTGTTGATTATAAGCCGTGACCATTAATGTAGTAGCAGAAATAGCAAATACCAGAGGGCACCTCTCAGTGTCACTCCTTGGTATGATGCTGCTATTGCTTCCATAAAAGCCTGAAGTGCAGCACCATGCAGCAGTAGGCACTGTATTCATTGCAAGCATGAAGCATAACTTCCTTATTTACCTCTAGCTTGTCATATTAAGACCCTTACTAATCTTTGCAGACAAGTTAGGAAGATCTGGAGTGTTTGTATCAGAAAATATTCTGTCCTTGTCTAGGAAGAACAATTCCACAGTGACGTAAAGGGTTTACTAATAAAAAAACCCTCAATTAAAATATCTAAAAGTTACCTATTATATTGATACCCTTTACTGCTTTTATAGAAAGCTCTGAAGCATCCTTAAGGTCAAGAGTAAAGAGCTTAGTTCCGAAAGGGTCTGAGTATTTTGGCTCCATACTTCAAACATATTTCTGTACCTTAGCACTACTCTGGGTATGTAAGTTCACTGAAATGATTATGAGACTTGAATGACAGAGTTTGATTGGATCACATAAAATATGTCTAGCATCTATCATTAAACCAACCATGAATCTTGGCATGCGTTTAGGAGGGGAAAAAAATGAGTAGGGTTGTGGGGTTTTTTTCAAAATACATAATGTAAACATGCATTGAGCAACCAACATATTTGTAGAGAATGGAGAGTAATAACACAGAGAAAGTCAAAGAAATTTGAAAAAAGAGACTGAGGAACAGAAAGACACAGGAAGGTAGGAATGGGGAGAGACAAACTAGCGAAATCTTTTGTGCTGGACAAACCACTGTGCTGAATCATCCTGAACTGTCAGAGCAACAGCATTTCTGTTAGTTGTACTGGCAACTTTATAGTGCAGATGAGGTTTAGAATCCATAGCCCAAGCCTGTATGTGGTCATGCTAGAGAAAGCTGAACATAGCATAGGAGCCCATTGAGATGTATCAGTATAAATTCAGCAAAATGAGATTTAGAATGCACAGGATAGAATCTGAGGATTTTGTTCATAAGACTGCAATTTATTACTGACTGTAAAGTGAAGTGCTGCTCTATTACTGTATCATCAGATAGATTTTTAAAGATTGCATCTTAGAATCACTGCATATCTTTTTTTAGTCTACTTCTGTGGGATTTAAAAATGCTTTTGATAGTAAATTTCTTAAACTCTTTTGAGAAGATCATTTACATTTCCATCCTATATAATTTCTAAGTTAGTGAAGGCTTTTTGTTATGGTTTTGTCCCCCCTTTCTTCTAGTAAGACCTGCTCTTCAATATGTGCATGGAATTCCTTATACTGACTCCCTTTTTATTATATAGTACTTACACTTCAATGCACATATAAATGTCTATATTTCCACATGTCCAGTTACCTTTTTGTTATCTACAGATGATTCTTTCAAAGATGCTTTCTGGTCTCCGGGTGAAATCTTGACTCCATCAAAGAGAAGCACAAATGTTGATAGAAATGGGATGCTATGTTCTGACCTTTCGAAGTGCACAAATGATACAGATTCATAAGCAGTGACTCTCTTGGGAAAAACAGATACCAAGGGATTTCTGGAAGATGTTTATGAGACAAAAACTGTTCTGCCTGCAGAGAGCATATTTCAAGGGCTGGAAACACATCCAATGATTTTGTGATAACATTCTCTTTCAGGGGGATGTATCTCACTGGAAAATATGCATGAAGTATTTCCAATTTGCTGCATCATTAATTATGTGGCATATTTCATTGAGATGCTGTTTGTAAAACCCTTAGGAACTTCTCCAGCAATGTTAGCATTTCCATAGTCTGGTTAGGACTGTTCCCAGGTAGATGCTACTGCCAGAGTATCACACAAGATGAAGGTCATACATAAAACTCTGCCTTGATATAGAAGAGTTGCCAATCTGCTAGAATTTCCAAATGGGCACGTACAGATCTTATAAAAGCAAACAGTACAGGTCAAATTCTCATACTTGGATTATTTCAAGTCAGACTGTGCCAGTGTACATAAAAGTAGACAGCCCAGCTCAGATTTGGATTTCAGTGTGAGTGCCGTTCAAGCAAATCCCTATGGTAAAGAAGAGGAGAGTCATCTTCCTGCAGAGTTTATCAGTTTATTTTTTCAGCTCTGGAAGACATATCTGAAATAGGCAGGCTTGTTTTTTCATTTTTTTGTTTTTTGTTTGGTTGTTCTTTTTGGTTTTGGGTTGGTTTGTTTGTTTTTTGTATCAGATCTGTATGTGATAAATAATAAATTTATTTTTTTAAAATTCTTTTTTCTGCTACTGCTATTCCTTCAAGTCTATGCTCATTTTAATATATTGCCAGAAGGAAAATTGTTCATCTCAGTTTATTTTGCTAAATCTAAAGCCTGGCTTATTATTTCCATGTTTGCTGTATCTCATTGACTGAATATTAAGTTCTGGAAACAGTAATGTATGTTCTGAGCCACAACAGGAGAATGATGGGATTTTGCAAGCAGGGTCCTAGAGTCCAAACTGCAGACTGCTGAGTTACATGCCTTCTGAAATGGAAAGATGCATTAAAAGTCTGCCTAATGTTCATCTAGATGTGCTACACAAATAAAGTGAATGTAGCTAAAAAACTCACTGTGTATAAAACAAAAAAATTGACCCAATATGCTTCTCATTTTCCTTTGGCACATCTCCCAACATGATCTGGCTGTCAGTGGGGGTTTCCATTCATTCCTACAATGTTTTCCATAGCATGGCATCTCGGCAAAGTGGAAGGCATATGACAATTTGGCTTTTTGGCTATGGCATGCCACCATGGTATTCCTCAATCAAAAGCACTGAGTGACATGCCTTTCTTGCACTGCCTGGCATGCAACGTGCAATATGTCAAAAAACACTGCTACCCCTTCCATATTGTGTATTATCAGATTCCTTTCTGTTGTATTGTGTTCTTCCACAAGCTATTAAATATAGTGGAAGACATTTTATATTTAGATTGGCCACAGGCACTGAGTAAATGCTTTTGCTCATTTAACAATGTGCCCAATGTGGGCACATTCCGCACTCCAGTAAAGCCCTTTGCATGCAATCACCCATGGGAAATATCCCTGATCATGGTGGAACCTGGAAAACTTAGCATCAAGCAGGGGGATTCTTGAATTACATCCTACTGGCATATTTACCTCTATGTGTCCCCTTATAGTCAGCCATTCCTAGCTATCATGCTGGCTCCTGGACACAGCTGCTGAGATGAAGCAGCATTTTGATTGTTCTAGTTATGTCAAGGTATTGACCAAGCTAGTCATAGCTGGCAGATCTCAAAGCCACTGCAAGTCACTTTTCCATGCATCATTCTTGTGTGTGTTTTGTGTGCTCTGGGTAAAGCCATGGATCTGAGCCATTTTCCAGAGTCTGCTTAGTCCTGCTTTCCATTCTCAAGAAAGAAAGTCTCTATGACTTAAAGTAAGGTATTTTCTTAAGAGAGATCAGAATGATTATGCCTTTTGTTTGTTTAGCAGAACTAAATTCTGCATCTGAACTGTAAGTCCAAGAGAAGACAGTATTCCAGAGCTACTGCATGTTATTTACTACTGGTCCTCCTGTTTTGATCTTTCATTAAAGTGACAAATGTACAAAACCCTCTTTTGGATGAAGAGAATCTTATTGGTTAGGTATCCAACAGGACCACCATGTTTTATTTATTCTGATAAGCTTTTGAAGTAAACTGTTGTCACCAGGTGCCCAGCTGTGATCCTGTGACTGGGTACCAGTTTCAGACAAGAGCCAGTCTGCAACTGCTGTGTAGGCTAAAACCTCTCACTTTTGGTCTTATTTCATCCCATTGCATTTCTCTTCAGTTACATGGCTGGTTTAATTACCGCAACGGAGAAGCAGTTTAGCACAGAGCTTGATGGTCTATATCTGCTGAGATTGGAGTATTCTGCTTTTTGATATTATATTTTTACAGGTACAGCAGGGGTAGAAAGCTATGTGGCAGGCATCTTTCAAAGTGGAAGGTCAGCTGCCTTCTTTAACGACATCACTTGCTTTTTACTGAAGTCCTTTCATTATAATTCCTGTATTATTTGATAATTCTAAAAGTCTGAGAGAAGCCAAGTTTAGTATTTATTCAGCCTGCACTTCACCTAGCAATCTCCAGTTGTTGCTCAGATCACTTCTGAACAACACTTCCTTCTAGCTTTAAATTCAAAATCAGAACACTATGAATGGATGAACAGCTTTCCTTTTGCAACTAATACTTTTCAACTCCAACCATTAATGATGCTCCTGAAATCTGCCATTTGCTTTGGTCAGTTTAATGCCTGGATTTTCCTTTTACCTTTCTTTCCCTGATTTCTCAAACCTTATCTTCCTGGTGAAACAGATGTCAACTTGCTGTGTCTTACAGTGCTACTGAGTATTACTGAATACAGATACAATCTTGAGCAAGTGTGAACTGATCAAAGCATAGAGTAAGGAAGGTTGAAGTGTATTCCCTGCTGTTTTGCAGTCTTCTCATGTACTCAGAGGTAAGAAAATTCAGCCAGGATTTTTTAAATTGTAGGACAACTTTTATGAAAGCCATCCTTAAAAATATTGTACCTCATTTCTCCACCTGAACAGTGGATATAAACATAATTTCTTTTCAGAAGATATTGTGAAGATGCTTTCACTAGTGGCATACTGTGGCACTGTGAGTAAAAGTACTGCAGCTGGGCTCTCAGAAATCTTGAAATTTTTTATGAATGGTATAGCTTAATCTTGTTATGCTCTTGCCTTTGCTATTTCAGATGGCTGTTGGCTTTTAAAACTTGTCTAAGGTTTACAAAATAGAAACAAATCACTGTAATGAAGTTGTGGGTGCACTAGGTAACACTGCTCTTTTTCAACATTTAAAGCTGTGACCTTTTCTTAGTTATAACAGCACTTCCATGACAGAAGTATTTACTTCCTAGAGAAAGCAATGTTATACAAGTTAGATGATAATTAGTTTCTGAGCCAATATCAGAAGAAAAGGATAAATGTGAAAGTAAGTCCTAAGGGATGCAAAAAAAATGTTATTCTGATTATCTCTTATTGCAGACAAAGCTACTATACCTTTGATGAGGAAAGCAACAGGAAAAGAACACATTCAGTGAGACGCTGTGACATGACTCAGTACCTAGGGTTGACTCCAAGTACCTACACTGTCAATCTGAGCATTTCTCGCTTACATGTAAGTCACTGCCTGGAAGCCGTAATATGCACAAGCTGACAAAGTACTGTTCCTCTGGGTGCAACAGGACCAACTCCCTGGAAAGTTAAAATATGAAGACTTTTGCTGTTGGATGGGCATCCCTATTTATATAATAGAGAAGATTGTATAAATTGTCACATAGAGCAATGAATTTAAATACTAGGGGAAGAACTGACTTGCACCTTTTTCTGTGTAACACAAATTATGTCCCTTACCTAAATGGCTCCAATAAACATTCCTTGTATATATGAAGCTGATTAAAGTCTCTCTCAGACTTCCATGAACAAGGCCACTAAAGTTGTATGTTTATACAGACAGAAAATGAGCTGTTCCAATTAGAATTTCATGAGCTCACAAATGTTTCTCTCTAGACAGATGAGATAGAAACCAATTCAAAAGGATTAATATCTAAGCTTTCTGAATTAAAATTGCAACAGGTGTCAACTTTACATGCCTGCCCTTGCAACAAATATGACATTATCCAATTGATTGATGACAGAGTAAAAAAGTGTATTTTCTTTTGTCTGAGTTCTCTTTTAAAAATGAAAGATGTAATTTTTCATAACATTGTACCTAAATCATCTCCTAGTATTTTCTTAATAGAATTCTGCCAAAAGAAGATATGAGAAACTACTTGTTTTGAAGGATACTTTGTTAATGAACACATCTTTGTATCCTTAAAGATGACAAGAGGATGCTTCTAAAATACTGTGTAAGTTGCTGATGTTCAGTGAGTTTCAGTTTGACATATCTTCTCTATGTAAACATACGATACACCTTGCTACATAAATTTTCTCAGATACAGATTCCTAAGTGACAGATCTTGTCCTACCTTTCTCTCAAAGGGATCAGGATGCCTACTTACAATTAAATTCAGAGTGAGAAGAATTTACTAAACAAGTTCAATGAAATAATTTTAGTTATTCTAAACAAAGTCCATCTTTATTAGCCTAGCTACATACATAAACGAGAAGGGGAATCTTCACCTTTACCTTCCAGGTGGTTTTGGGACATGAAATAAGACAAAACTAATCTTAGGTTCTGCATATTGCAGCTTCTCGGCCTTTTTTCTGTACTTCACTAATACAAAGGGTTTATAACCTCTCAAAACTGCATGTTTATTTCCATGCTGCATTCCAGTGCTGATGGGTACAAGGATTTAAACAAGTTCACTGCAACTATGTTGGAAATCTCCATGGTTTGTGATGCTTCTTGGCTGACTCCCAAATATTTATTTTGGAATGGTATTTAACTAGAGTTGCGTAGTTTGAGGTAGTATTTAGCTCAAGGTAGATACAGTGACAGCAGTGTTAATGTGGACTGACAAAGCCAAGGGAGACCACAGCAAAGCTGGCATTTGAGAAAAAAGCTCTGAGCGTTCAACGTAGACGTGCAGACAAAGTCAACTAACACAACCATACTGATTGCTAACTCCCCACCATCTGAAAAACAAATGCTTTCCTGATCGAAATACCCACTGCTAAGTTGCCAAACATGAGAAATGGACTCGGTGTAAAGCTCCCTGCATGAAGGAGAACTGACTGGACAACACAAAAAACCCGGATTTGAGCCAATGGTCAGGAATGTCCTCCTTGAGGGCTGGTAGTCTACCTTTGCACAAAAGCATGGTTTTGCAGGCTATGATATATGTCTGCCTTTCAGACATAGGGCGTTTCGGAGCTATTGATGAGAGTATTCGTCAAATCCGGGAAGCAAGACTGCTGAAGTTTGCCCGCCCTGGGAGCTCGTCCAGACTCCCTGGTAGGCTTCCTGCCCATGGCACTGCCCGCAGAGGGGAGAACTGCGTTCCCTGGTGCCGGCTCCCCGCGCTGGTTCAGCCGGTGAGCTCTCCACGCTCTCAGCTCCCCATCGCCGCGGGGCTGCGGGGAGCGGCACCAGCACCTGCCCGCCCGCGCCGTCAGACCGCCTGTCCCCGGGCTGAACCGTGCCTGAGGCAGCGGGATGAAGGGAGCCGCGGCGTCTCGCCGGCATCCCCTGCTTCTCCAGAGGGGAGAACACGCATCCGCCCACCCCTCGGCTCCCACCGCCCCGCACCGCCCCCAGCCCTGCCTGCCCCGCAGCCTCCCGCCGCCGCCCTCTCCTGCCCTCCCTCCGGGGAGGACGCGAAGCCGTGGCGGTCTATAAAAAGCCCCCCGGGGCGGGAGGGAAGGAGGGAGGGAAGGAAGGGACCACCGCGCCAGCGGAATCGCAGCGGAGGGAGCGGGACAGGGCGCGGGTAGCGGCACCATGGCCCAGTCCGTGTGGGGGTACGACAGCGACAATGGTGAGCGGGGCTCAGGGCCGTCGGGCGGGACGGGGCTGAGCCCGGCTGAGCCCGGCTGAGCCGGGGAGACGTCTCCTTTGCCTTTGTACCTCAGGACCCGAGCGCTGGCACGAAAACTACCCCCTTGCCAAGGGAGACAAGCAGTCGCCCATTGAGATCAACAGCAAGGACGTGCAGCACGACAACTCTCTTCCCACTTGGCATGCGAGTTACGATCCCGGGGCAGCAAAAACCATCCTGAACAACGGGCGCACCTGTCGCGTCGTCTTCGACGACACTTTTGATCGATCAGGTCAGTTTCTGGTTTGGTTGTCTGGCCTTGCTAGGAATCGAGGTTTGCAAAGCGCCGAGCATCAAAAAGCATCCCCTAGTATCCAGCCTGCGCAGGCCAGCAGAGAAAAGTCACTTGGGAATGTAAAAGGATGCTCCTGGGGTTTATTCTGGTGAATCTGTAGGTGGGACAGGGAGATTGTAGCTGCAGGGTCACCCTGAAATACAGACTCAGCTGGAAGGTGGACTTCTGTGTCATCTCCTTCAACACAGACACCATATCCTCAGGTTTTGTGTAAGGGAAAAGAGTGGTGCCCAGAGAGATTTAGAAGGCTCTGAGGCACCCTGTAAACAAAAAACTTGTACATATATTTCCACTGACTGTGATCTTGATTTCTTCTGTATGGGAATTCTTCAGGTACTCCATAGGCTAAAAAAGCTATTAAAACATCATTTATGAAAACAGCATTTCATAGTTTCTTGAAAGCTATGGTATGGCATTGCTATAGAACTGAGAGCGAGCAGTCTCATATCTTTAAGCTAAATTTTTCAAACCTTGATTCCAGAACTATATCTGTGTAGCTCTGGATGCAGACATGCAACAACTGTCAAAATGAATAATAAATTGACAACATAATATAATGCAAAGACATCTCAAGAGCATGCAGAATTGACTGCAATCAAATTATCAAGCAATCTAACTAATGGAAAACAGTTACTTTCCTTTGTATTTTTCTCCATCTGCTTTGATGGCATTTGTATTGGGATTTTGTTCTTAGTAAGCTATATAATTAATGAAATACATCCATATTACATTGAAAGATCAATATCGCTTGTGTTTATCTTGATGAGATCATTGTTTCCTTGGATTTCTTTATTTACCATTACAGCTACCTGCTATTTTTCCATATGTCTCAGATGGAATCTAAACTATTTAGGACCAGGACCATGTCTAAGTTGTGTATTTGTATGGTCCTTTAGTATTTATTACCACAATTTCTACACAGTGGTCTCAACATAAACTGCACTTTTATTATCATAGAATCACCAAATGGTCTGGGTTGAAAGATCATCTAGTTCCAACTACACCACCACCACCACTTTCCACTAGACAAGATTGCTCAAAACCCCGTCTAACCTGGCCATGAACACTGCCAGGCATGGGGCACCCACAACTTCTTCAACCAATCTATTCCAATCCCTCACCATCGTCACAGCAAAGAATTTCTTCCTAATATCCAATGTAATCATACTCTTTCAATTTGAAGATGTACCCCCTTGTCTTATCACTACCTGCCCTTGTAACAAGGCCCTTTTATAAACTGGAATGCTCTTCCACAAGCAGTGCATAAAACTCATGCCATGACTGAAAGCATGAAAAGTAAATTGATAAAGAACTTTTTCATGTGGGGGTTCTACTCTGTCTTCTTTGCAGCTTCCTAAAGGCTGAAATGTTTAGACAGGTTGCTGAAGAAGATGTCTGCCCAAGGAACTGTGTTGGAGAAAGATTTGACAAGCAAAGTACAGCCCTTGGTGCAGCTCTTCCTCTAAATCATCTTCGCTCTGTTCCCTCCCTGCCTCTCCCCTCCCCATCATCTCTGTTGTTCTCTGAGTATCAAGTGTGTACATTCACTCCTGGCTGCCCTGACTTTCTGCAGGCTGCTGGACAGTAATTTAGGACTCAAACATTTCACAGGAACGTGTCTGATCAGAATAAAATACAATGTTTGACAGCTCTGAAATTCATGAGAATGAATTTCATAGCCATTTTATTATCTTCATTTGTTGGCTTCTACAGTGGCAACAGATAAGTAGTAGTTACAGATCTCATTTTAATTGGAAAAAGAAATATAGCTTAAAGATAGCCTTTATTTTCCAATTATATGGAAAATTTTTAATTTTAAAAAGATTTGTTTTCATGCTATAGAGATTTATGTCCTGTTATGAAGTGCTATTTTCAAGTGCTTCACAGTATTTGAGCTCTGGAAAGGGCCACCTTTAAGAAATGACTGCTAAATGAGTCTCCAACTCTGATACTGATTCAGCTTTTAAGTGTCAGTAAATCACATAAATTCAGCTCCTGAAAGTCCCTGCCTCCCATTGATTCCAGCTTGAAATGGCAAGCAAATACTTGTGAGGAGTTGAACCTTAGAGTCTATGCTTTATTTGTTTTATATTCAAAAGTGAAATAAGAATAACAGTGATTATAATAATATAAAATATTTTCCATTGAAGGCCTCTACAGAAAGTTTACTCAAAACCATATTGACTTAGGATAATTTATTGATGTACGAACAAACTGAAAAAATAAGAGGAACTGCATGCCTAAAACTCAACAAGGCTTTTTTTCCATCCCTCCCCTTGATGGTTGTGACACCTACCAACTAAAAAGAGAAACTGCAAAGTTAAACCTCTTGCTCTGTGTAGGTATTCCAACACATATGATATCAAGAATTCATTTGAGACCATTGGGCAAAAGAGGATTTATTATTTCAATGTTAACTTTGAACTTCAAAGCTATTGGTAGAAGTTCAAACTTGAATGCTATTTAAACAAGGTCTTCTGGCACTGCAGTTGTGAACTACATTATCAGCTTTCTGTGTAAGGAAACACGACTCATTCCAACCTTAGGTAATGAATGAAAAATACATTTGAGAGCTTATCCTCTAAGCAGTCCCTGCTCAAAAGAATCTCCAGGCTGAAAGAGCAGGTGTGATTTTTTGAAAGTCAGAGTTGATGTCAACTGTCAGACTGATGCATGATCAGCATTATTTGGCTAAAGACAGGAGAAGTAACAGCTTCTTAATTTGTTTCATTGGAGGCTTGAGAACAATTTAAACTTTATTGTCTTCCCTAACTTTCTAGAAATAGATTTTTTTTTTTAATTTTTACTTTTTTTTAGGAGCAGCAACCTATGCTGTAACCATTGGTTAGTTGTCTGAACTGTAAAAGGTATGCCAGTCATGGACTAGAGGTACTCTTCGAAGCATCTCTGGATTAATTTAACAGCCCTAACCCCAATCCTTCTACGACAGACCCTTTCTTGACAAGAACCATCTGTGAAAACCTTCCTTCTCTCTCCACATCATAAACTGTAGTGTGTCCACTTGCCAGGAGAAAAAAGGCTTGTTGGCCAGGTGGGGTTTGATTCTATGCTTGACTCACAGCAGTTTCCACAGTTTTCACATCAAACAGAACTCCTGAGTGATAACAGAATGTAGACCCAACCACGTGAACTGGTGAGTGTTGTGACCCCCCACTGCAATCTGCTGGATTTAAAGGAGGTGCTCCGGTGGGTCCCCGTTCAGAGACCGCGTGTGCCAGGGTTTTGTCGGCTGGTGCTGACGCAGATTGTCCCTTGCAGTGTTGAGAGGGGGCCCGCTCACCGGCGCCTACAGGCTGCGGCAGCTGCACTTGCACTGGGGTTCCTCTGATGACCACGGCTCTGAGCATGTTATAGATGGGGTGAAATATGCAGCAGAGGTAGGACTGATTTTTAATAGTAGTATTCAGTGTTAACTGGAATTCGACTGATTTTGCATCTGAGCAGATTAACCGTTCTCCCTTTTTCTAGTATTTAGTCATTAATTTTTCTCTGTCTGTGGAACTTGTGAATATTGGTTAGCGTGCAGTGGGATAAGTTACATGGCAATAAATGTGTCTTTGCAAGTATATACTAACACAGACTTCTTTTCTTCAAGCAAGAGTTTTTATGGTATTTTAGAATGTTTTAAAAATATTTTTCATAAACCAATTGGTTACTTTCAAATAGGAAGATCTGTTTTCTGCTGCTGTTTTTTAGCTTTTAGCCATTTCTGGTATAGCTTGGGTTACCAAGTTAGTTTCAGAAAGCATTATGAATTAATAGAAAAGCTTAGTAAAATCACATTTGATAAACTGACATTCAAAATTAGGTCCACCTCGAAACTGATTCAGAGTAGATTTTAGTTTCTGGACATCTCTGCTTTAAAATAACTGGATTTATTTTCATGAACCATGGAAAATAGATTTTTTGTTTCATTTTTGTTTTTTTTTTTTAATGTAACCTACTGAAGGACTGTTGTCCAAATTTTCTAAAATTAATGCCTTTTTTAGGCCCTGAAGACTTCTTCCGGTCATAAATATAAGAAAATTGGCTATTGATGCTAGTGAATTACTAACAAATGTTGCCTTCTTCATCTTATTTGAAAGTAGTCTCAAAATATATATCTATGCCCACAAAAATCCTGCAGTAGTGTTTTCCTGCCTTATAACTATACCCTCAAGGTACAGAGCTTAGAGAGGCTTTGCCCACCTGTCACAGGACAAAACTGAGGCAGATATTTTCAGGATCAGCATGCACAAACCTTGCAGAGATGACTGTGGGAGATGGCTTGGAAATTTTCTTCCTTAACCGCAGCCAAACCTTGCTAGTGCTCTACTTTCTGCGGCCAACTAAAAGAAGAATTCTGCTTCCTCAAACCATTTCTTGGTTAGCTCAAGCACAGACTTTTTATGTTACTTTTGTTAGCAGTACTCGTGTATTTATTGACAGGAGAAGAAAGTCTGGAATGTATGAAATTTTCCTACATTGCAACCAAAGATATATAGTTGCTCCAACTTTATCCTTAGCAATAAAATCCTTATCCTCAAGAGAAAAGAAACAGAGAACAATACATTAATTATATTCAGGGCAAACTACTTTGTTGTCAATTTAAATGAACTTTAAGAAAAAGACTTTTTTCCTGTATAACACTGAGTTGCAGATGCTACTTAGTCTGAGATTCCATACCGCTGCTTGTAGCATTTGTAGCTATATGCATGAGCTACAGATTTTCTGGACAGAGATGTAAAAATTTGAACTATATCCTGAAAATACATTATTGTTGAAAGTAGACATGAGAAATGTCATATTACTATCCCCACTCCTGTCCAGTACAATGTGTCAAGAGTAATAAGAGATACAAAACAATAATGCATGCACTACGGACAACCCAGTGTAAATCCTTGAGCTGATATCTGCATAACCGGAAGATCTAAAAATGTACCTGAGATGAAGTGCATGTCAGTAGGTGTTTTATGCACAGAATGTGTCCATGTCATGTGCTTGGGTTAAACTACTTATAGTTGCATTGTCTGATTACTGCGTAGGAAACTTCATTTTTTTCCTCATGTTTCAATTCAATGTGAAGCAACGCTTTATAGAAAGTGTGAGCATATAGAAGCATGGAAACAGCAGTTAGAAATATTTACATAGAGGTTTCGTTTTCATGTCCATTCTTTTACTTACTGTGTACTGGACACTTTTCTTTATTTAATTTAAAGTGAAGATTGTGCTGCTGGCAATTTCTTGTATTTATAACTGAAATTTCATTGATTTTTAGTTACATATGGTGCACTGGAATCCAAAACATGGTAATTTTGCTGGAGCTTTGAAACAACCTGATGGTGTGGCTGTTATAGGCATTTTTCTGAAAGTAAGTGGCAAATATTCAGTCTTTATAATCTCTGTGTTTTTCATCCTCCTCTAGTTACCAGGGGAAAATGTTCCCATTGTTTTATCACGCACTGCATCGTTTTGCAGGAAAACATTCAAAGCAGTTGACTTCAGTACTTCTGGACTTGAGCGCTCCAGATTCCGTGCACTAACCCATTCAGAGCCAACTTCTGACACCATTTGTGATACCAGTGGCATGATGGGTATTGAACAAGAGATCCATAACTTCAAGCCTGGGACATTTGCTAACTTTGTCCCTGATAGCTGAGCAGCCTTTTACTGTGGTGTGCATTGAGTGGGGAGGACACTGCACCGTATAAGTGTTTCCTCTTGCCTGTTGTCTGCTAGCAGGTGTTGCACCTGCCTCTCAGCAAGGTTATGTTGACTGATTCCCTTCCCTGGTCTCTGGCTGATTCCCACTTAAGCTGGGAATCAAAAGGAGTTCAATGAACCTACTCCAAAAAGAAGTAATTCATGGTAAAAGAATTTCACTGAACATTCTAACCTTGAAATACAACAGCTCCATAACAAAATAATTTTGTACCAGTATTTCCTAATTGATTTTTTTTAAAACTTAACAGAAAGAAAGCAATCCTAGTATCAAATCTGTACATGGTCTAGGACATTGAGAAACACTAACAGGCACACAGCCTAATAGCAATAAATTATGCAAACTTCAGATATGTGGCTGTCCTTTTACCTGCAGGTAGGCATATCAGCTTGAACACATCATCAGAGAATAGGTTTCCTTTTATTGTTTTATCACCTGTAAGTGGCATTTGCGCAAGCAATAGTAAGTGGATGTAATTAATTTTGCCACAGTGTCCCTGGGCAGACTAGATACAATGTCATTTTAATTCTGTTATACTGTGAGCCAGCCTGACCTTTTCTCTTGTGGTTAGTTTAAAATGAAGGTCAGCACCTGTCCAGATTCTCCCCTATGATTACATCCTTGGATTATTCTTACTTGGTCATTTCTTTTGGTCTATTTTAGACTAAAGCACTGTCTTGTAAAACACAGATTACAAAGCATTACACTATGTTCTTAATAATCATATTAAGGTCAGATAAAAGGTCTAGAAAAGTGGTATCACTATATCTTCTTTGGCCTTCTTTCCCTCTTTCTTTCTTGCTCTTTGGTAAAGGAGCCATTGTTTTTCACAGAGTTTGTCATGTTCTATTACTGGTGTTTGGAATACTACTAAAACAGGATTGAATTATCTCCTGAAGAGTTGAATTTCATCTCTTTTGAAAAAAAAATGGCGATTACAGCACATCTTAGGCATACTGTCTTTACTCTTCTGGGATGCAGAGCCATGTCAAAGCTTTTGGAAGTGCTAAATGTCAGGAACACAAGTAATAAAGTGACCCCACAGCTTGAGGATATCGAGACATGAATCTCATCATATGTCTTATGTCACAGACTGATCTGACTGCATATGTGCTGCAGAACATTTGAAGTATCTGCAGGAACTCCAGCTCTTCAGACCATAAACACTTTGCTGAGTGCTCATATGTCTCACAGTGGTTGTGGGTTGCTTTCAAAGAAGAGCCAAGGGCAAGGCCCTGGAGAGTGTAGATCACACTGTCTGAGTGTGTAGTTCACCTCAGACAGTCGGTGATGCCTTGTAGAGTCCTTCCGCACATGTTCCAATTGCAAAGCCAGTTACTGCAATCTGCTATTTTGGATGCTCTTTTAACACATGTCATTTTCTGTCAGTCTCTACTGGATGCTCTGAGAGTGCTGCTGCCTAATGTGACAGATGGGATATGCTGAAATTCTTTCAATACTGTGGAACATGATGAAAAAGATACAGTACTTGTGCTTTGCCTTGCAGGTTGGAAAAACTCCCAAACCAGAGATGAAGAGAATTCTTGAAGAAATTGATAACATTAAGACTAAGGTATCAAAAGAATTTTGGTGATATAATGTTGCTGAAAAGCAGCAGAAGTAGAAATCAAAAGTTCAGATTCATTTTTTGGCATCATCTTGGTGCCTAAGAGTAGCACCAGAGGTGATACATTGGAATGTAGGGCAGGATACTTTCTTTTACTTATTTAAACAGATAACTCCTCACTTCTGCAAGTATTCTTGTTGTAGAGGATTTTTTTATCAATCCTTGCATACACCACTGATAGTCTTATTGGTACTGCTTTGTAAAAATAGGCTAGTGTGCAAATAGCAAGAAGAAATGAAAAGGTTTTTGAATATGAGGACAGCAGTGGCCAAAACATATGCATATAAAGGAGTCAGAAACTTAGCCTGAAATGAGAAGAAACTCATAGGAATGATGGGTGAGGCTCCCAGTCTATGTAGAAGAGATTAAAAATGTTATTAGTTTTAAGATGGAACTGTGTTTATTTATAAAAGGGATTACATGGTGCAGTTTGTGCACCAGTCCTCTCTTCCTATGATGCTAACACAAATGGCATTGCAAACATATTCTAAATTATTTTCTAGTTTAATTAATGATCTAAGGCTCACAGCCCTTACCGATTGCATAGATACCACTGCAGAAGGGAGTTATTTGCAGAGAATTGAGATATTGCATCTACTGGTATTTAGCATTATTGTTGAATATAAACCCAATCTCTGGGTATAGTTTAGCAATTCTACTTCATCATAAACTTTATACTTCTAATGATGCTGAAAATCCCTTTTTGTATTTGACCTTGAATATATCACCAAATCACCAGGGCTAAATTTTACAAATCTGTAAGCATTTTCTTGCAAATTTAGCAGAATTTTTTGCATTTGATTTATGTATGTGTGTACTGTCATTGACCTGAGTAAGAAATTTGTTCTCTCCTAACTAAGAGTCATAATAATTTTATTTTTTCAACCTTTTCTTAGTCTTCAAATGCAATTCTGTTCTTTCTTTTGAGGGAACTGAAGGTTATTTTTTTTTCACTCTACCTATTGCTCCCCTGCTGTGTCAATGGAATCTGTCTTGATACAGATTTGGCTTTCTCTCATAATCCCTATAGCATTTTTGGCCGTTTGCATGCAGAAGAGCTTTGCCACAGTTATTAAAAAATTGATCAATCATCCTATGAAACTCTGTGTCATATAATGATGACAAGATGGCAGTGATATCCACTCCACTGCATTCTATCTGAGACTATCTAACTGGAGATTTTATAACTTCTAACAGAAAAAAAAATAGAAGTCTGATTTCCTACATACAGATATTCTCTGTAGTGGTTCTGGAAAAAGTAACAGCTGAGGAAAACCAGAGCAATATAGGTGCATATGAAAATGACAGCTTGTATTTTCTCTCTTATTTTATTTTCTTTCCTGTCATCACATACAATTTACCAAGATTACTTATTTTTCACGAAACAGTAATGGATGGCATCACTGGTATGTTTATTGCACATGCAATTTCAATTGCTCTGATGCATTACAGGCAGAGGAGTTTTTGGACACTCTTTTTATTGAAAAATCACAATTTGTTTTGTGAAGTTATCTGCAAACTCATATTGAACTTACAGAACAATTTTTCCTGGAAGATATACTTGAAGACTTGATATATATACTTGACAGATTCTTTCTACTCTGTTTGTGCAAGGATGTATGGCCCGCCATTGCACTTTTTCTCTGTTCCAATCTAGAGCAGATTCTCCATGTTAGGAGAAGGATATAGGAATAAGAGATTTCACTTTCCAGAACTGCATCCTAAATACCAGTAGAGAAGTGAACTGGATTTCCTTGGTTAATTTTTATTGTCCAGAGGGAACAAGGAAGACTCATCACAGTCCTCCTTTCCAAAGTGGAGATACCATCCTATTCAGTGGCAAACTTCTCAGGAAATGTTGTTTGGTGTCTGCTGTTCTCCCTTGTCTGATTGCAGTCACCTTTAGTCGTAAGTTATTTACGATACAGTACTCTTACAGGAAATATTTTAATTTTTTTGCATTAAATGGAACAGTCCCAACAAAAAGGTTGAGAGTGTCACCATAACAACGTAATTAGAGTACAGTCTTGGGAGGAGACTGTCCTTCAGACAGAAGACTGTAACGAATCTGGGATAAATGCCTGGCCACTATTCTGTTGGATAAAAAGGGTAACAGTACCTGCAGTGCCACAGCCTTTAACTTTCATCCCAACTGACCAAAAATAAAACACAATTTTGATAGTTCCAGAATAGAAAAATGTAAAACTGAATATCTTTGGTCCCACACAATTCAGTTTGTAATTTCTTTTAATTTATTTATGTAACCACAATGTCAGTTATTATTAATTGCCAGGAAAATGCTTGAGAAAGAGGGGATTGATTTCTTGCATGAATTTTGGTATTTAATTGCTCCCTTTATAACAGCATAGATACTGATGTCTTTTAAGATGCATATCCCTGGATTTACTGCAGAATTTTTTTTTCCTCTAAGGGAAAAGAGGCTCCTTTTCAGCATTTTGATCCTTCAATTCTTTTCCCCAAATCTCGGGACTACTGGACCTACCATGGTTCATTCACTACACCCCCCTGTGAGGAGTGTATCACTTGGATTCTCCTGAGGGAGCCAATTGAAGTCAGCTCAGATCAGGTAAACTCTCCCTAGTTCTGCTACTCTTTTACCAGTTCTCAGCAGTGTCTCAGTATGTCAGATTTGTGAGCTCTTGTGTAACCTTGCCCTTTTTGATAGGGAAAGCTTTAGCTGAGGACTGTGAGAAATTGCCTGCAGATTGGATGGTTGAAATGGACTGTAAAACTGACCTTGAGAATCAGGCCCTCTTGCTAGACACCTCCTGGAATAGCTTCAGCAGGAGTGTTCGTGGGATCCTGAAAACATGCTAAGGCGGAAGTGCCCCCGAGCCACAAAATTCAGTCATCATAGCATCCTCAGTTCATTCTGTGTATTTCACCACTAAGTGGCAAGTGAGACTAACATTTCACTGGTTTCTCAGTTTAGGAAATTGCTGGTGCAGATCTTGACTTCCTAAAAACTGTCAGTGAGAAGGATCAAATTACTTACAACTTGCAAACCTGAATGTTAACACAAAGTAATGCACTAATTGTATTCATATAGCTCAAATGTGCATTTACACAGAGAAAAAAAAAAAAAAAGAAAAAAAAGAGAGCCAGTCTGGATAAGGTGACCTTTTTAGTGCTTCAGCAGTTCGAATCAGGGTATATCCTTTTTACTGATTTCACTGTTTTCAGAATGGATTTATGGATGAAAGGTTAACAATTAACAAAGCAACACTGAATTTAAGAACAACAGCTAAGTGATGAATTCATGATTGAATTTAATAATCCAGTTGGCATACACTTCTCTGCCTTACAGAACAAAATACAAACTTCTGCACCAGCTTTTTCCATCAGACTACCTTGCATAAATGTAGATGTGCATCCTCCTTCATAGACAACCAATTGTCATTGCCGTTGTGTGCCTGTCATTATATAAAAAAATTCCTTCTCCATCTCAGAGTTTGTTCTAGGCATTAAGAACCACAGTGCTTCCACATGGACACTTTAGTTTTTCTTCTTTGCAGATGGCAAAGCTCCGTAGCCTTTCCAAGAATGGTGAGAACGAACCCGTGAACCCACTTGTTGATAACTGGCGCCCACCTCAGCCTGTGAAGGGCAGAATAGTGAGAGCCTCGTTCAAGTGAAGTCTCAAGTCTCACTCTGCTGAACCTGAGTGAGAAAATCCCTGCATCACAAAGTATAGTTAGTTTTTGCTGTCTACTGCTTTTCCTCTGGATCCAGGTCTGTGTTTCTCAGCTTGAAATTCTGAGTGGCAAACTGAATCTGATTTTGAAAACAGAAAAAATACTGTATGGAAATACTAAGCTTAATAAGGAATTGTGAGATATAGATGATTCTTGATCACAAAGCCTCAGCATTTATGATAGTGTCACTTCTCTGCCAAGTGGTCTTGGAAGAAAAATGGGCTCAGTTTCAATATGTAAAAGTCATTTCAAAGAAAATATAGTAAAGGTAGAAAAATGAACCAATAGCTCAGGAAAGCAGGAGACGGACAGGAGGCAAAACGTCTATTCCTACAGAGTCTCTAGTGATCTTCCTCAGATATCCCACCAACAGTGTTGACAACCAAAGAATAAGCAACCCTTTAACGTGCCAGATTTTCCCTTCCCTCTCTTGTTCATAGTTTGTTATCCAACACTGGATTAGTATTCTGGGGATATAATCAGGCATACTCAATTTCTGTGTGTGAAGAAAAAAAAGATATCATGCTGTTATTTCAGCATTTGCTGTCTTTGCCATGTCCTGCTGCTGCCATTGTTGATCTTCTTTCACTGCTGCTGCTACTTCACCCATCCAGTGTAGAATCCTGCTGGTATCATGTCACCTTGTATATAGTACAGCAGCTTTAGTATTGTTGAATGGGAACTGCCTTTTTTCTCCTGCTCTACGTTACCTATGTCACCTCGCAGAATGATGAATTTTTAGTTTTGATGCTCTGCCTGCTTTTTAATTTTGACATCTTAACCTGCATAGCAATGATTTCAGCTGTGAGGGATTTTGTTTCATATGGAAAGTATCTTTGTGAATGATTCATATGTGTCACTTGTCATTCCCACTACTGAAAAATCCAGGTTAAGTCACCTAAGGTTTTTTGATTGTGACTCTATGTAGCTGGAGACTATAAGTGGACTCTGTTTGGCCCTGTTCCTTTCTGGGGAGACACATCAGCTTGCACATATGATCCAAGCAAGGAATCACTGGCACACAGAAACTTTCCAATCAATTAACTTCCCCTGTCCTTCATCATACAAACTTTATCATTTCAGCGTAACACAAGTACCATCTAGGTTGAATCCACATGTGAGTAAAGATCTGCTACATTATATTCACCATCAGGGTGATTGTTCCATATTGTACATACAGGAGGTTGGGTGGTCAAAGATATTGAGTAAATCGTCCTACAAAGGAAGGTTCTGGGTTCTCTGTGTTCCTCTAACTCATCAGTAGGTAACAGTGGGCATTCTTCTAGATGTTGCCACAAACATGTTCGCAGCAATATTTATAAGGGGTATGTAAAAGCCTAAAAAAAAGCAAAAGGGTTACAAATGGCTCCTTAACTGTTTCATTTTCCACCTTTACTAGAAAAATGTTGCTCCAAAAGGGAAGTTATGAATGGGAAGCATTGAAGAAATTCTGCCATTGTCAACAGCACAATTCAGTGAGAATTCAGAAATGAAACTGAGGGCAGAGTTTGATCCTTTGTATTCATTTAGAAATGGTCTAAGAATTGTTGAAGTTCCACTGAAAGTAAATATTTCAGTTTATTAGGAGTGTATTTTGCTTAGTATAAAGCAGTTTCTTTTTTAAAATTAAGTTCCTGTCAGCAGAAGCTAAAGTATTGATTGAATCTTGTTTACAAATGTTTTGGCATTGGCTTAATCTTACCAGAAGATCAGCTTTTCATATTATGAGTGCAGCATTTCTAAAAGTATTGATTTTAAGAGTCCCTTAGATTTTCTTTCCGCTCTTGAATCTGTACATCATCTCAACACACAAAAATGTTACTACAGAAAGCTCATAAGCAACATTTTTTTCTACTGTACTGTGTCTTACATATAAAATTTCTGCTCGTATCCACATGCTGTTGATCTTGGTGATAAGAAAATTTTAACACAAATTACTGAGACAAGAGTTTGAGTCTTTCTACCTGAAAGACATTGACTGTGATGTTTAAATCTCTTGTTATTGGGGCAATAAAACAAGATTAGTTGCCTGCACTTGACATAACTGCTTTTATGTCTTCGAAGAACCAATAAATGGACTTAAATGAAAAATTGCTTGCTGGTTTTATTTCTAATGCAACATCATGACTGAAAGTAGCAAGAACTTACTAGAAAACATTTGTATCCTTTCCTTGATACATATACATAGGGGAATAGACACTCTAGTAATTTTTAGCTGTTCGAGTTTAATATCTCATCCTGGTTTCTGTGTATCCAATCAAATAGATCCTCAAAAATATCAGGATTATACAGTATCACTTATTCTCTGTTTTCAGGTACAAAAAAAAGTGTTTATTTCTTGCCTGCACACAAACATTCTCTTACATCTTACCAAAGTTCACGCATTCATATTTGACCCTGAATATCACTCATTTGGATATGAATTTTGTTTTCTTGCAAGAAACACGTGGATGGGTTAGCTGAAATTTTACATAATTCTGATATTTCCTGATTAGTTTATACTTTTCAAGCACACAAACTCGTGAAAGAATAATTGCCTGCAAATCAGATATTGAGTGCACTTTTCTTTGCAGGTTTCCTCTACTGCTTTTGAAAAGTAGAATAGGCAGAAGTTTATCAACTATTGAAATAGTAGTTTTGGTTCCAACACTAAACACATGGAAAGCTTTTTTATTAAATGAAACAGGTGTCACCATCTTTCAGTCTGGTATAAATTTATAACCAAACTGTGAATTCCTGCTATGACCCTCAGTATACAACCCATATGGTTATGCATTTCTACCACAAAATGAAAAGAATATATATCTTTTTTACTATATCTCTGTGATGGTTTCACTCTAGGCCTTCCTGGAGACCAGCATGTAACCAGGAAGGAACTAGGAAGGTGATCACGGAAGTATTCCATGCTATTCCTTTATGTAACTGGAGGTATAAATAAAGCCAGCAGGAGGGACCTCGCTCTCTTCCTTTCCGGCGAGGTTCGAGAACGGTGGGTGCCTGTCTCGGTCTGGCTTATCTGGAGCTGAGGCCTACAGCGACTGCTGTTATCTGCCACCTGTGAGGGGAGAGTGCTGGGCTGTGTCTAGCCATCCTGCTTGTTCAAAGAGAAGTGGTGAGATTTTGCTAATTTACCTTCAGTTGGCTGGTTGACTTGTTTGGTCTTTGTCCCTTTTTGTCCTTTTCCCTTCTCCCTCCCCCTCTTTCCTTTTGGGGAGCTGTTTGGGATTTCTGGAGTTGTGGTGTATAGTATTCTCATTGTATATATCTGTCTCATATGAAAAATATATATATTTTTTTTGCTATAACTTTGGCTGCTTAGGTCGGTTTTTGTTTCTTCCCTCTCTGGGAAGCAGGTCCTTGTTGTCAGGTTTCGGGGACTTGGCGGGAAGCCAGCTCAAAACTTGCACAATCTCAAAGAAAGACACTTCTGAATCTCCTTGTTGGTGTTCATCTGTTGAGTAATCAGAGTTGAAGAATGTTCATACTGTCAGTGAGTTGAACAAAGTAAGACAATATCTATTTCTTCCTGAGGCATCTTCTCCCATTCCTCATCAAAGGGAGTAGCTGTACAGCGTGTGTTCCACCTCATCTATCTGCTTTTCATCTCAATGAATTCTGGCATTTATCATTGTCAATACTGGAGTACATAGAATGTATTCGAGAATAATTTCCAAACCCAAGAATTGATTAGAACATTTTATAACATTGCCCTGTCCCCCAAAAGGTAGTGTACAACCAATGATGAATTAGAGATCAAATTGGACTCACTTTTTCTTTAAGAACATATTTTTTAAAGTATCTTCTTTTCAGTTAGGGCTGCTGTACATATTGATTTTCAGAAATGTGCAATGAAATGAAATTAACCAGTTCAGGGTAACTTGTGAGGGAGAGACAGAAAACCTGTAAAGTTTTGTGTTCATTAAAACATAGAAACAGATTTGAACACACATGAAGAACTTGTGGTGTTACCAGGAAAATAAACACCAACAGAGTATTATTATTATAGAAAAATTAACTTTCTATGTTTGGACTGGATAGCAAAATACTTGCAAGAATGACCATGCACTTCAATGAGCAAAACACGTTGAGAACTCTATTTAACAAGATCTCCCTAGAGATAGCATTCTGTCTCTCTAGGAGAAAATCCAACAGGAAGGTTGGAAGTGATGACACCATTGGGTATGCAGAAGAAGTGGTTCAGTCACTACTGGATCATACTTGGACTTCGCACAAGCAGGAGCAATTGCACAGAATGTTATCTGTATGGGAATTCTAAAAGTAAGTCTCAGTAATTGTGCCACTAATTCTCTAAGCCAGAGGTTTACATTAACTCATGCCTTTGCTGTTCTGTCATGCCATCAGTAAGCAGAATATGTAGTAGTTGTTAGGAAAAAATATGTCTTTGGTGAATTTTAGTAGCACACTGTCACTTTCTTACTGTTACTAATATCTTGGAGATGATCTGTCAGAAAACTGTTGAAGAACTCTCAACTCCTTCCTGGAGCTAGAAGAGCTTCCTTGCTGTGCTAGACCAGCGAGACCACAGGCCAGTTCTCTCAGACCCTTATGGCAGAGATAATAAAGCTTTACTAGATTAAGATTATTAATTCTTCTGATTCCTCCCAGTAATTTTTTTTTTTTACTGACATTTCCACTATTCATCCTACCTTTATCCCATAGACAACACAAACATCTTTGCTGAAAACTAAAGTGAAGGATGCTGCTTTCTTCTTGGCTTGTAATGGTCATTTTCCAGAGCCCACATGGTGGAGCCAGTTTCTCAGCAGTCATATTCCTGACACCAGTTTCTGCTCACAGGAGGCCTGAGCTGCCACACTGTGCAGGTTCCTCTTGCCCTGAACGAGTAACTAAGCACTGAAACAAATGCAGTTTATCCAAGTTACTCTTAAACTATAAGACTTGATGTTTAAATAAATGTTGATAGTAACAGACTGGTATTCATTTCTATCTAAAAATCTTTTATATTTTTCTGCATGTCTATTCATGCAAAGTGTAGGTATATAAGTGCTTTTATAGGCTGAGGAAAGTCCAGCTAATTCTATTCCTAAATTCAAAAGAATCCTATCACAAGGTAAGAGGAGTTACAGATGAAAATCTGCCACTGGTATATACTGAATTAGTTGCTGATTTGAGTAATTATGAGACTAAGACTGCAGGACACGTTACCCTGCATACTAGCAATATCCCACCTGAATAGCAATTTCAGTCTACATAGCCCTTTTCTCTCTGCATATGTCTCAATCATCCTCCATGGTTACGATAATTTCTACAAAATCAAAAAACAAAGACATTTCCATTAAAGTTTGCTTCTTTCAGAGAACAGTGATTTTTCTTTTCTTAACCCTGCAAGCTGCCAGCCATTAAGCCTTAATTTAAGAGCTCCTGCAGTGTTGTGCATTGTCTGTGTAATAAATCTCTGTTGGAGAAAGAGTTTAATCACGAAATATTTGTTCCTGTCAAACATCATTGAGCAACAAATGGCAACAGTGTCAGCAGCCTATCTAAATTTACAGCTAAACAAATGCTACTGACCCTTGAATAAACAGATGAAAGTTGATTTGTTGCCCAACAGTGTGTAAGACCTATAATTGAAACACTGATTTCATAGCCTCTGTTGGGAAAGGTAGGGGATGAAAGTTTAGAAACAACACTTTCCAAGCCTAATGTCTTAGTTTAGCACTTTGTTATAACTTCCACCACTGAAAAATTCTGCAAAGGCATAGAGTCAGTGTAATCTAAATACAGTTGAGGGTATTTGTTCTGCCTTTAAAGTAGTAATTGTGTCAGGATGTAAGGTATCTTCCAGGTATCTTTCCCAAAATGCCAAGGTGGTGGAAAGGATTCAAAAGGGTTTATTTCAGAGGCAAAGACATTAAAACTTACAAACTTCATGGTGCTACAAGACAGCACCAGGTCTCAGATGAAAGGCAAACCTCCTGTACGCTCCCGGGCTTTATCATCACTGCCCCCCCCCACTCTCCCCGGGCTGCGGCAGTCCTGTAGCATTTCTGTAAGTGTTCTCTCTCTCCTCTCACATATCAGAGAGGCTGAGAACTTTCCTTCATATGCAGTGGGGGAGAGAAAGAGTTACCTTTTAGAAAGAGTTATCTTTCAGGCAGAAAGTCTTCCTAAGCAAACACTCTGGCTCCTCATAACAAAATCTTCCAGATAAAAAGGGTATTCTATCCTCACAGGATTTACATTAAAGACAATATGCTATAGTATTAATTAACATCTTGGGCCCTATGGTCTTCAATACTCTCACAAATGACTTGGATGCAGGACTGGAAGGGCTACTAAGCAAGTATGCAGATGATACAAAACTCGGAGGAGCTGCTGACTCCCTTGAAGGAGAGAGGCCCTGCAGAGAGACCTCGACAAATTAGAGGACTGGGCAATCACCACCTGTGTGAAGTCAACAAGGGGGAGTGCTGGATTCTGCACCTGGAATGGGGCAACCCTGGATGTACGTACAGACTGGGGAATGAGATGCTGGAAAACAATGCTGTGGAAAAGGGTTGAATATGATTAGCAGTGCCCTGGCAGCAAGGAGAGCCAATCGTGTCCTGGGGGGCATCAGGCAAAGCATCACCAGCCAGTCAAGGGAGGAGATCGTCACGCTCTGCTCTGCAGTGGTCTGGCCTCACCATGAATATTGTGTGCAGCTTTGGTCACTGCAATATAAGAAAGATACTAAGCCATTAGAGAGTGTCCAAAGGAAGCCAATGAAGATGGTGAAGGGCTTTGAGGGGAAGCCATATGAGGAGCAGCTGAGGTCACTGGTCTGTTCAGCCTGGAGAAGAGGAGACTGAGGGGAGACCTCATTGCAGTTACAACTTCCTGGTGAGGGGAAGAGGAGAGGTAGACACTGATCTCTGTGGTGACCAGTAGCAGGACCTGAGGGAAGGGCCTGAAGTTGTGCCAGGGGAGGTTTAGTTTGGATATCAGAAAAGGGTTCTTCAACCAGAGTGTGCCTGGGCACTGGAACAGGCTCCCCAGGGAAGTTGTAACAGCACCAAGCCTGAAGGAGTTCAAGAAGCATTTGGACAACACTCTCAGACACATGATGTGACTCTGGTGGATGGTCCTGTGCAGGGCTAAGAGTTGGACTCAATGATCCTTGTGAGTATCTTCCAACTTGTCATATTCTGTGATTCTGTGATTCTGGGAACAGTGAAAATAATTGTGTTCTTATATAGATGCCCATCATCAGACTATATCAATGCCACTGTAAGAAGTCCCGTAAAATATTTTGAACATTCCCAATCAGAGTCCCTATATGTTCTTCCCATAGCCTTAAAAATCAAAATTCATAATGTTTGCTGTGTATCCAGGTATCTCCTCCTTGTCTTAGAGGTGATGGGGAGTAAAGGTCTAATGCAGAAAATCTTGCCTGGCAGTCCTCTACAAAAGCAACATCTTGCTGGACTCTGATTGTGACCTTTTACCCAGGGATATGATCTGGGTTACAGTGAGGTTTGCTTTCTCTTTTATACTGCAATCAATTTGATCTTTTAATGGTTAATATTTAATACTATAAACCAAAAATGTATTAAATACAGTCAAAGTAAGCATTGCCATTCAGTATTCATTTTTGGAAACCTGACAAAATCTGTTGCTTATGCTACTTTGCTGAGCTTGGCTGTCCTAGTTACTCTCTGTCATCGATGGTGGAAGCACAGTGTTCCCATATAACAGGATCTGACTGAAGGGCTTGCCATTTTTATATCAGATTCTGGTATTCGCTTGCTCTAAATGCTGAACAAAAAGCAACACTAGACTAGAGCTCTCTATTTTCTGCCCCCCCCCACTCTATTGAAATGTCTTAAATCAGGAAATGAAGTCCCAAAATTCAGAAAGGATCTGCCTGGAACATCTTTACAATAGCATCTGTGCAACACTATGTGCAGAACCATAAAACTTCAAATTAAACAGTGGATCTATTATTTGTGTTTGTATCTTCATATCACAGGATGTAGGGTCCAGTTCCAGATGCACATGTTCAAGCGAATGGCCTCTTCACTTAGCAATATTTACTGCAACTGAGCTGTTGAATAAAAGGCATGCTCTAAAATTTGTTGCCTGGATAGACTTCATGAATGTAGGTGCACATATTTTCATGTCAGCAAGGGAACTCATGGAGTAGATTAATTCCATTTATGCATGCATAGGGAATAATTTGTGAAGAGAAAAATAAGCATCATAGCAATGCATGGTTATAACCATTCAGAAGAAGACAAGCTGTTGAATATCTCTTTTTCCCACCTTCTGACTCACTGTCTAGTCTGTCTGATGCACAAAAAATGTCAAGCTTCCCTAGTTGGAACTGGTGGAGGGAATTTGTGAGAACATTCACATCTTAAAGTAAGATGTGGAGTTTTGCCGAACAGCCCAGATGGAGAGGGCACAAGGCAGTATTACCTGCATAAAGCTTTCCAGTCTGTGCCTTGTCACTGGGAATCTCTGTATAATCCATCTATCTTGTTAGTGCTTGCTGGAATTTACAATATAGTTGTATTTTTTTCCATCACTGTATGGACACTTAATTAAAGCATGCAAATAACTTATTTACACTTTGTCTGAAAAACACTCCTGGTTGCATCTGGGGAAGGAAATGGCACAGTGTTCACAACAACAGAAGCTAAATCCAATTCCACATACATAATTACACTGGACACAGCTCAGAAACCCTCTTGATCATGTTTGATCAAAATAATCTATGGCTCAGTGTTATGTATCCACAGCATTAGGTCTGCTGTTGACATGGTTCCTCGGTTCCTCCTCTTGCTTCTCCACCTATATGTACCTGATGACAGAGCCGCCTAGTTTCCTGGAGTTCTTTATGAGGTCCCTGCACTAGGCAGCCACCTGGTTGACCCATGTCATGAGCAGCAGATAGACTTTTGCAGATGAGATCCTTCTACAGAAATGCATATTTCTGGTTTATCTTGCATTACCTTCTCCACTGTACCAACGGTACAAGCTGTTATCCTGCACCTAATATGGCTCCCTGCCCATCTAATAATATACTCCTTGATCACGTTTCAGTTGTATAACCTAAACTGCTGTATATGCAGTGAAGTAAATCTGTTGGCTCTGACAATTAAACACGGGTGATGAATGCGTGTGTTTGCATGCTGAAGCAACTCTTTTCCAGGGCTTTGAAAAGAATTGAAAAGTAGCAGGCAAAACAATGCAGTTGACAGAAATGCCTGGATGGCATTTAGAAAGTATCCAAATGAGCTCACAATTATGTGTTGTAGCTGCACTGCATTGCAAAGTGGGTAGATGGGAAAAATATGGCAAGTGTTTAACCCACATTCCAGTCAAGAGTGCCAACATATTTTTAACATTCACCTAGATATGTTTACTTGGGTTTTTGTTTTTTTGATTTATCAACACATAAAAATCTTTACCTAAAAATGTGACAAAATTACTGATACTAACAAAATTTGCACTTTTTCTTGTTTCAGTAGAGACTTTTGTCCATGTGGACTTACAAATACTGTAAGTAGTGGAGCAGAGTATGCCATAGCAGCTCTGGGCTTTTATAGATGAGTAGCAATAAAAATAGAGTAAATCCTGGCAGAACAATATTTTATAGAACTATCTGCTCTTAGTCTGTAAGTATCAGCTTCTTGACAAGAGAAACTGTGGAAAAAGTGGAGATGGTGACATAATAGCAACATAATTTAACTCACTGTGTCATTTTTCTTATTTTACAGACAAAGATCTGGTTGTTGATAGGTTTCCATTCATGCCTACCATGTTTTCCATAGCCTGGCACGAATTTCAGTGAAGTGGAAGGCATATGACAAACTGGCTTTTTGGCTGGCATGTCACACCAACTATGGCATGCTCAATGAAAAGCACTGTGTGAATGTCTTTTGCACGCTGCCAGGCATTCTATGCACAGTCAGCTGCAAAACAACACAGTGCTTTCTGCAGCTTCTTTTTAGTTGTATTATTTTCCACAAATTCCTTATTAAAATAGAAGGTATATTATATTAATATTTGCACTAAGCACAAAACGATCATTCCAAAACAGTTCTGTAATATGGTGCAATGGCACTCTGGCACTGTAGTGAAACAGAGTTAAAGCAGGCACATCTTAGCCTGCTCTACTGACTGAACAAATCCAGAGCTCTCTGCTTCTCCTTAACTGTGATGCTCCAGACCACTAACTGTCTTGGTGGCCCCTCATTGCACTTGTAATGCTTATTCAATGTTTTTCTTGCAATACCAGGTTCAAAATTGGACTCCAGAAGCACTTGCATAAGTGTTGAAGATGGAAATTAGCACTCCTGTCACCCTGCTGGCTATGCTCTTTTTAGTGCAGCTCAGTGTGCACCACTGGGTGCACCACTGACTCATGCTCCATTTGCTGTCCACTAGGATCTCCATGTCCTTTTGTGCAAAGGTACCTGCGGACCAGTCAGTCCCAGCCCATCCTGGTGCATGGGGTTGTTCCTCCCAAAGTGCAGGACTTTGCACTGTATTTGTTGAACTGCTTCATGGTCCTGTCAGTCCATTTCTTCAGCCCGTCTGGGCTCATCTGGATAGCAGCTCGTGATTTCATCCTTGAACTTACTGAAGGTATATTTTGTGCCACTGTTCAGGTCATTAAAGTTCTGCTAGTAATAAGACAAATGAAATTTCACTTCAGAACAATAATGGATACTCTAGTGGACCAAACCTTGTTTGTAGTATCTGAATAAATTTAATCTAAATTATCATTATCTTTTTGCTTTGTCTCTTTCTTTTTGATCATAGATATACAAAATTTCAAGGATGGGGATGTTGTGTATACTGGAGGATTGTACCAATGCCTCACTGCTTTTTTGGGGTCATATTTATTGACCTTGCCATTGGTTCTTGTTGCTTCTTCACTCAGAGACATTGTAAGACTTTTTCTCCTTTCTGTTTTATGGACTCCTGGCAGCCAGTCTATCTTCTATCATGCAAATAATTCTTGTGCCACAAATCTTTTCCCATCTTTTTCTTCTGTGCTGTTTCTTCCCATTCAGACCCCTTTCTTTTTTCTGCCTGCTCCAGAAATTTATATCAGTCTCAGTAATCCCTTTACCATGCTCAGCTCCCATTCTCCTTACAGCAAAATTTCCGTATGTCCCTTGTTTAAGCCATTCTCCTTGTGAAACAACAGAGGTTCATATCCCTCTTCTTCCCTTCATTTATTTCTTCTTTCTTCCTATTCAGTCAATAAACCATTCAGTGATTTATCAGTAAATATGTCTAACTGGGAAGTTAATAGGGAAGACATTCAGTTTATAACTGGGCAGAACAATACTAACTGGTGTGGCCAACTGGATGTTTATTTGATCTGCAGAAAACTGTAGAGGTATTTAAGCTACTGGAGTGCTACGGTGCTGCCCATTCCATTGTTATCACATTACTTCCAAGCAGACAAATGTCATCGAAATGATGTCATAACACTTAGCCAACTGACTTATGTGATGCTGATCCCAACACATTTTTGAAATATGTTGCAGTTCTGAGGCTGGATCTTTCTAGGTTAGTTTTAGGCAATCTTATCTATATCAAGCAGCATCTACAAAAATGCCTCCCATTTGTCAGCACAACATTTCCCTCTGTACTGGTTGTATTTTATTCTATTGCATATGCACATTTTTCAGATTTACTGAATAACTTCCCTACTGTAGCACTGCAGCTGACCACTAGTTCAGTAGCAGCTAACAATACTGGGATTTTATCCCCTTTGGGTGCTTTTCATGTACAGATACAAGACTAAGATGTCACTTTCTGATTGCATCCTTTTGAAAAGTGGTGTTTCATTCACTCCCTTAAAAGATTGTGTCAGTATCAGAAGCAGTATTTTTTATTAGTTTTGAATAGAAAATATTAAATTCTTAAGGTATCATTTTAATCTATATTTTATCATGAATACACCACTATTATGAGTCATAATAGTTCAGGCTCAGCTCCTGAGAGCAGTGCTTTTCCATTGCATAGTTCTCCCTTGTAAAAACAATGTAGGCTGAGGAGGAAGAGGCAAAGAGAAAAGGAAAAAAACCTACTGTCTGGGAAAAAATGAATTAGTGACACAGTTTGTATCAGTGCCTGTGGGAATAAGCCAAAGCTGGGGCTGAGGTATGCTATTTAAATGGCAGTATGTGATGAAAAATAAGTCTGATCTGACTAGCAATTCCTATTTATCTGCCTCATAATGGAAGAAGGAATTTTACTGTTTTAATAGTGGACTTAATCACTATGTTTTTTTTCTTCACTTAGTTGTAAAAAAAACAAACATTCAAGGAACAAGATTCTTTGGATGAGAATCCTGTAATACCTAATGCAGCAGGAGCCGATTCTTCCTAGACCTCTCAACAGAAACTACAGAAGTACCATAGAACTTTCCTTTAGTCTTTTGTTATGAAATAAGGTGGCTGGCAATTGCATTCTATATAATTATGGTTACACATTAAAAGTCTTGTCACTGGCTCTAAAATTTGACCCTCTGTGTGGCTGGCTACTGCCAGAGCTTCGTAGCTTCTTTCTCATTTTTTCAGCAAAACATCAGTATGTGGAATTTCTGTAGCTAGAAATGAATCATAGATGCTGAGATTTCAGAGAAATACACGAATAACTTGAAAGAATAAATTTAACTTTATATTTATAAGAAAAGCAAAATTTATACATTCTGATTTGATGAGTTTTGGAAATGCACATGTCTAAATCCAGGAATGATGGCACAATTACACACAGAGAAATGTAGTCATTCTTAGACTGATGAACGTATCAATCTGATTTGAATGAACAGCTTTTTATTAAAGCATATTTGTCCATGCCTTCTATCTTAATTGAGAAGGAAATTCAAAACATTCCTCCATTTCTGCTGACAAAGCCCTAGTTTTAATAGTGATTACTATTATGTGGAAAAATATCTATCTGAAGTGTAAAGTCCAAGGATACGTATGAGAAGCAAATGCAACTGCCCAGCATAAATCTCTTGGTCAACTATGTGCCTTTTCCTTTTTGAATGAAAATTATTCTTGTACTTGTTCAAAATCAGACTACATGCTCTTGGGTTAATGATCTTTTGTCTTACACATCTGTTAGGAGAAATGAATAATCATGAGGGATAGAAACAATACAGAAAGGTGATAGTTTGCTAATCAGTCAAGGACCTTGCACTAATTCCTGGTCCCTTGAGCAAAGCCTAAATAAAGTCACTTGGAGGTAATCGCTATGTCAGGATTGCTAGAAATAGCAACCTCCTCCACTCTCTGGAAGTGAGTTATGAAACATGAGCAAACACAACCTCTTATCTATTTCTGGAAGTCATTTTTGTATCTTTGTCCCCATCACCACCAGTAGCATCAAGGCTTTGGGTCATGGATCATCACAATTGCAGGTCTACCCTCCCATTGTGTTCCTCAGAGTTTTAGTTTACTGATAGAGGTGATGCTTTTGTTGGGCATTTCTCCATGATGTAAGGAATATCAATTCCTTCTGCATTTTCTGTCCTAGAATTTTACCTCTCACTAGTTATACTGCAGAACTATTTAAGTTCTGAAATACTTCTGTCCTCCTAAAAAGGTAGGTGAGGTGCAGGATCTGGACCATAATTCCTAAAGTGTTCAGATTCTTCCTACATCTAAACCATTTTATGGAATATTTAAAGGCATATGAACCATAAAAGTCTTATGATAGACATGCTACAGCAAACATGGTCAGAGAAAGAGTGAGAGCTGTGGCATTTTAGACTGGGAAATGGGACCGCTATTTAAGTTTATGAAGAGTGTGGGTTTGTCTTCCAGACCATCCTTATGTGTGTTTGGATCTTAAGATTGAGAACTTTATAAGATCACTTAATGCAAAAGATTAAGAATATATGGTATGTATAAGATTTAGAAAATTATCCTGGTAAATATAATCACCTGTTTAACATTTGACTAGTCCTTTTCACTTCAGACTTACAGTTTAAGGTTGATGCAAATATAAACATTTATGCTTTTATGAAGTGATGAAGTCAAATTCTTACTTTTCTAAGCCTCAGTGCCAGAGCACACATGAGCAGATTGCTCCACTCTTGAACAGAGACCTACATTTCAGCATATATGCCATCTGGGCAATACTTACAAGTAACACTGTAATGGTTATCTAACCAGCAAGTTTATAGGATTCTGTGTGTTGAATTTGCCTGTTTATTATTCCATGGATAGCTGCTGTCTGGTGAATATTAACCTCATTTCTTGAATGCTTTTCATCTCTGAACTCAATTATTTTCTTTAAATCAATTTTAAATTAGAGACAAAGCCTGTCTTACATTTTTATTTTGATAAATCTGACTTTACCATTTTCAGCAGTAGATTTATTAGTTACAACACAGACACGGGATCAAATTGTGACCTGTGGTTTCCTCTGAAATAAATTTCTGTATCTCATCAAGAAATTAGGACACCAAAACTTGTTGGAAGTCAAGGTTCTAGTGATTTTGGTGTATGCAATGAATCATAAAGAATCCTGGAATTCTATTTCTGTCTCATTTTTCTGCTTTGTAATTATGAGCTACTCCCAGTGCTCCTGACTAACTACCTGCTTCCCTTCTCTTTTCAGATCCCCTGTACTTTAGACCTAATTCAATTTCAGCTGTTGTCTTCTATGCCATCTGCATATTTTCTTAAACATTTCTCTTGTACATGAAACTTAAACCACATTCAGTAATGAAAAGCCCAGCAAAGACTTCTAAAGGCTTTCTTTTACTGGAGGAGGAGACCAGTGTTTTTAAGGGATTCTACACAGGGCTTTTTAAGAATGAAGCGATTGAGTGTTTCATCTGGAGAGAGGTGTTGATGGACACAGTATATTCAGGCTTGAGGAAAGGAGGGAAATCCAGAGGGAAGAGTTAAGCACACTGTCAGAAAAAGGAAGACGACCAGAATGGAAGAAGTCAGAAGGAAGCCTACTGTCTCATTTGGTACTCTTAATGACCCACAGAAAAAGGGCCCAGTGAAAGCAGATATAGAAAGGACATATTTTTTTCCCTCAGAAGGAACTTGTTTGAATTAAAGGTTTTAAGTTAGAGTGCCTAAGGTTATAACTTCTTCTTAGATTGCTTCTTCCTTCCTTTCACAGCCCCTTTTAGGTTATCTGAATGCCAAGGAGTTCAGAACAAACATTAACTCTGGAAAATTGCTATGTGCCTGAGGCTCAGGACAGAAATTTCAGTATTTACTGAGTCTTCCTACCCAGGCAGTAAAGTACAACCTCAAATTTGTCCATTTAAGTAGGTATAAAAGATACAGTGCTTTATCTATTACCTGTTCTGGATCTGGAGATTTGGCTGTGAGTCATGGCAACGAGAAGATGTCAGAAAATGGAAATGAAAACTGAGGAAGAGGTGGAAAATAGTATGTGCTCTGTTTGGATTAAATACATAGCTCCTGTGTACCTTGTTCATGTCTCCACATTTAATATGGCAAAGTCACTGGAATATCTTGGGTGGTTCCAAACCTTCATCTGTTATCTTGCCTCAAATTGTTCATGGCACAGGTATAGTAATTGTTCCTTGGCTAACACTGTTCTTTAGCTCCAATAACTCTTATCATTTGTTGGTGTTTACCTCTCTGATGATGTGTGTATACAGACACCTGTCACTTCCCATCTTACCATTTGTTCACTATGCAAAGCACACTAAGCTTTTATAGTCTCCTCTTATAAAAGAGGCTCTTTAATTCCCTTGTCTCCCCTGCACCTGTTCCAATTCATCCTAATTCAGCTTTATGAGGCCAATAGAGTTGTCTCAGAGGAGGTCATACCATGACCTCTCCAGCTCCAGCGACATGTCCTCAGTTTGTTCTTGGATTTTTCTGTGAGCAGTTCCTGCCTGGTGATGCTTTTTGATGTGTTATCACCAACAAACCCCACTCTTCCTTCTTCTCTTTCACTTCCTCTTCATATGACAAAAAACATATCAGCCAGGGAAACGATTCAAGACCACCGTGCTGCAATTTCTAGTACTAAATTTCACCCACTGTAGCTTATACAATGTTCAGGGATGTTGAACTTTTCTGTATAATAACTCCACACTTTCAACCTGTGCTATTTGCATTTTTCTTTATCCAACCTGTAATTTTGTCCTCACTTCACTACTAGCAAATAAAATAATCCCACTTCTTCTTATTCAGAAAGTCTACTAAAATTTAAATCACAATAATTCACCCTTCAGTCCAGTGTCTTGTCTTTTGCTGAGTCAGTCCCTCATCCATTTTACACCACTGGTGCTAATCTCTGTCTTCTCTACTTGCCTAGTAATTCCCTGTGTGTCAGAATAACAAATATTTTTAGAAGTCATTTGATTTCTGTGCGTCACATAAGGAACTAAGGAACACATGCACACTAACAAGTATGTTTACAATTTTAAGTGCAATCTGATGCATAACACCGCGCTAAATGAAAAGAGAATTAGAGCTGAAGCAAAACAAACAAATCCTACGCTTAATTTGATAATAAAGATTTTATCTGGAGCTGACAGGAACTGGATCTTCAGCTAGTTTAATGATTTCCAGTTTCCCAGAATCCTTGCAGTAGAGGAAGCAGCGCCTTTTTAAAGGCTGGGGCAATTAATGCCACGGAATTTTTGCAGGGAAGCTGTTTATGAAGGCAACGGGAGACTGCACAGCAGGGAGCAGTGCTGGAACCCATGTGTATACATGGGAATTTCATAGGGAAGGGTGTGAACCTGTGATAGCCGTTTGCACGCAGAAGCTGTTGGACTCATCCCTTCACCCCACATGTAGTGGGAAACACAGAATATGCCTAGTTGGAAGGGACCCACAAGGATCATCAAATCCAAACCTTAGTCCTGCATAGGACCATCCCCAAGAGTCACACCAGGTGCCTGAGAGTATCATCCAAACGCTTCTTGAACTCTGTCAGGCTTCGTGCTGTGACCACTTCCCTATGGAGCCTGTTCCAGTACCACGTCCCCAACACAATCTCCTGTGGAGGGACCCAGCCTTTCCGAACCTGACAAGGTCTTAGGGCAAATAGGCTTTATACAGCCATAAAAAGCCCGGGCAGCCTTCCTGTGACCTGCGCATTTAATTTCAGCAGCCAGCCAGGCTAAGCTTCCTGGTTTATGTGCATGTCTGTATGCGCACATATCTTATTAGAACTTGAAAACTATTCCTATACTGCCTGTGCGTAGTGCTGGACACTCATGCTTTTCTATATTCCCATTTCCTGGGCGCCGCAGCAGGCGGTGTCAGCCCCCTTCCCCGCACCGGGCATTCCCAGCGCTGTCCCGAGCCGCCGGGACACCTGAGGAGCCGGGCCGGGCAGGGGGGCGGCGGGCGGCGGTGCGAGGCCCTGCGGCTCTCCCCGCCCCCGGGCAGCGGGGTCCTGCCGGCTCTGCCGGCCCGCCGGCGGCGGGGAAGGGCATGGAGTTGGCGGAGTCTATAAAAAGCCGCCGTGAGACGAGGCCGCCGTCCTGCCGGAGCCGCCGGGAGAGGCGGTGGCGCGGCGCCGCCCCGGCACCATGATCAACCCCAACTCCTACCCGTGGGGCTACGACAGCGACAACGGTGAGCGGGGGGCCCGCCCGGCCCGGCCCCGCCGCGGGTCGGGGAGCACAACCCAGGAAAAACGGGGGCTCCGCGTCCCGAGGGAGCATGACGGGAGAATACGGGCTCCAGGCGGGCCCGGGGCTGTGCAGGTGGCGTGGCCGTGGCCGGCTGGTTGTCGCTCGCAGGTGTGGAAGAGGCGATGGTGGTGGCAGGAGAGGTCAATGGCAGGAGAGGTCGATGGCAGGGTGTCTCTAAGTTAAATAAAATCAGTTTTCCTACTGTTAACGTAACTTAAAATTTGACATAGCAAATGTCAAATTTAAGCTAGCCTTAAGTTGGGAGTGCAGTGCAGCCACGGTCCCTCCTGCCTGCAGAGGCTGGGGACAGGCGTGGCCTCTTGTTCCTGTGCTTTGCTACAGGAACTAACAGCTGAACCTCGGACAGGCATAGTCCACATGAATTTACTGGTGAAACCATAATGATAATTAAATCCATGTTTCAAATTCCTGGCTTGTTCAGGGATTGGTGGTAGTTTCTCACTCCAGATGAATACACGGTGCCACATTTGAATAATTTTGTGTATATCCCATCAAATTTCTAGCCACTGCTGGACTCGGAGTATACACCTCTAGTTTCCTTCCTTGGTGTGTTGTCAATCTCTTAATAATCAGTCTCCTAATAAGTCTTGAGGTTGCTGTGAGAGTTTTAGGTTCAGTTGAATGACTTGCAGTATCCAGTATTCCAGCTAGAATAATTGGATTGCATTTTGTACAGTCAAACTCTTGACAGGGCATGAATAATAATAACCAGGCAATTAGTAACCTACTTATTAATGCACTGAATTGATGTTCTGTACCAAAGCAAAGCCAAGCTTGCGTTTATTGTTACAAAAGTATAATTTATACCTAGTTGGAAAAGGTTTTCATGATATTTCTCTGTACTTTTTTCTAGGACCAGATCAGTGGCACAAAAATTACCCAACTGCAAAAGGACGTCATCAGTCACCAATTGAAATCAATAATAAAGAGGTGCATTATGATAGTTCCCTACTGCCATGGTTTGCTAGTTATGATCCTGGTGCAGCTAAGACCATCCTCAATAATGGGAAGACCTGCAGAATTGTGTTTGATGATTCATTTGATAGATCAGGTCAGTTTTGTTTGCCTCTCTGACTGTCATTATATATCAGTGATATTTGTCAATTTGTATGGAAGAGCCTGCTCTGAATGCTCAGGCTGTCAGAAGGTCTCTGTGTACTGCCTATGTGTGATGTGCACGTTTCTGTGACTCCAGTGCCCTGCACTGCTGCTGGGAAAGGCCTGGGACTACTTTTAAAGTCTATAGGTAAAATCCTAGGGAATGTAGAGAGCTGCAAAGAAACATGGTGCAGGATGAATTACGGTGTAAGGTAAAGTTTTCTGAGTTTGCAAAAAGCCATTGCAGTTGTGTTGCTTTCCAGGAGCTAGGAGTCCAGGCTTTATGTGTGAGAGCTGAATTCCATTTAAGCTGTTTGAGATGCCCAACAGAACATCTTAAGTTACAATATTTAAAAACTCTATTCATGTAATTTCTGATCAATGAAGTAATGAACCAGATGTTGCCACGAAGTCATGGTATTTAATCTGTTAAAACTCTTTGGCATTCATGAGATTTTGTCTTAATGAAGATTATAGGGCAGTGAAATTTCAGTGTTTCAGGTCTAATGTTCAAAATCTTTTATCTACTTGTATCTATGACAACATACAGTGTACAGACTTATTTCTTAACTGCATTAAAAGTTCCACTTTCTATTACAATATAACTAGGATTGACAGCCATAATTACTAGGAGGAATTTTACTAATAGATTGTTTCATCTTAAATATATGTGGACATGGATTTAATTTAATGGATTTTAACTAATGACTTGGGTTTCATGAAAACTGAGGATCAAAATGTATGTAAACTAGTTAATATACTACCAAAAGTCACAAATTACTATGCAGTCAAGAGATTGATTACTTTTCTAGCAAAGTGGGAATTTTTAATGTTATTTAAAGAAAAATATTATTCATGTCAGATAAAATGATACGTAAAGAGATGTAGCTGTGGCATAGAAGAAGACCTCCATGACTATCACTTACCATTTTTTACCATCTGTTGTATTTGTTAGAACAGCATCAGATATATCATCTTCTGCATAAATGCCAAAGGATTTTGAAAGGGAGGGAGTATCCAGGCGCAACAATCTACAGCATGGATGCAACACTCACCAGAAAGAGCAGGAAGTTTTGCCATGTTCTGAATATTTTTTCAGATGAACTGCTCAGTAACTGTTGTGTTTTGATCTCAGAAGTAAAAAGTGACTCACTGCAAAAAAAGTAGGTGTATTTCTCAACTCTTTGAAGTCAAGAAACATTCAGTGTTTGCTGTTACGTCTCCTTTGTTATACCATTGCCTTTGGAGACTGTGGGTGGTGTTCCTTCTCTAATATAATGCTAATTGCAGGACAAATTCCACTGTGCATACTCCTACTGACTTGAACATGTTTTAAGCTTTTTAGGATATGTACAGTGGCTTATTTTTTATGTAAAAGAACCACCAGCTGCATAATACATACATATGCAATAGCAATCATAGAGGAATAAAACTTTTATTCCTTTGGAACAAAGACATTCGTTCTGAGTATGTCTATATATGTATCTACCACTTTGTCTATCTGAATTATGTCTGAGTTAACCAGAAAACTAAGGGCTTCGTTTATTTTTTCAGTTAGAGTGATCATATTTACATCAGCACTTCTATTTAGATTTCCATTATTGTAGATAAAATAGATTGCTGAAAAAATTACAAGGGTCAAAAGGGTGATAAAATTAATTACCTTGGATGACTCCAAGTTTTACATCCATTGTGTCTTGTCTGCCAAGAACACTTGGAATATTCACAATTGGAACAGTTCCTTAAATTGTTAGAGAGAGTGCCATCCAATGTAATTCAGGTATTAGGTTAAATAAGGCCTTATTACTGTTATCTTTGGAGTTAGTCTAGTGGAAGGAATTTGAGAATTTATTTCCAGCTATTTATAAAGCCCGTTTAAGAATCTGCTATACAATTGAAGGCCTAGCTGACAGATAGTTGCTTTAGGAGTGGTGTCACGCCTCTGCTGCCTGCCTGTACAAGTTAATGGACTATTGTGGACTCAGTTTCCTGTCTTACCAGACCTGCGTAGAAGAAGGGCCTTATAGACTGTAAAATCATTGCAGGTGGAGTCTGGAGTCTCAAAAGCCAGGAAAGAACTGGGAGCTGAAATCAAACCTCCTACGTGGCTGGGCCGGTAAAACACATACCAGAACTTGGGTACTTTGGCATCCTACCACTGGTATGTTTTTTTGGCCTGAATGGCAACTCAGATACTTTTTTAGATCCAGCAGTGACCTAGTTTTGGTTTGAATTAGGGCTGCAATCTTATTTCTACTAGCAGAGTCCATTTTTTTCTAAAATTCCAAAAGTATTCATGTCAGAGAAGTGTCCTGAGAGAATCTACCTCATGGGACCACTGTCATGGTGCTGAGTGAGATATATAGCTTGTAACTACCTTACAATTAATTACTCTTCGGCTTTCCTTGTAATGCCTTGGTTAGGTGGTTATATCATGGTGTTTGATCATTTGAGAAACAGTAAAGATACATAATTCTGGTAATGGAACCCAGGCAGAGCAGCTGGGGAGGGCTACACTAAGGCTATATCAAATGGATGCCTTTCTTTACCTTCTCAATTTGTTGTTTTTTGTTGGCATTTTTTATGGAAGTTCATCGACCAGCAAATTTCCAAAACTGGAAAAGATATGTTACAAGGTAGGTGAGAGTGGGAGGCAGGCTGACAGACTTCTGTCTGACACTTCTCTTTTCCAGTCTTTCCCTGTAAGAGTAAATAGTTCAAATAGAAGCAAAAGTAATTCTTCTGCATACCTATTCAGTGCTTGCTTAAAAAAAAAATCAGTGAGAACTGAAATTTCAGTTCCAAAAGCTTTTAGGAAGTACCCTTTATCCTGCAGTTAGCCAGACTGTTTCAGTACAGAAATCCTCTTATGAGCAGAGGCTTTTTTTAGACATTTAAAATATGGCACTGACCTGAAAAAGCTGTGGTTTCTGTACTGCACTGTTAGATTCTGTTATAAAGCAGCATAACAAAGGTAATGTGTCTTTTCAATTGTCATACAGTAATACATTACTAATTTAATTTCACTGTGGTTTACCAGTTCATTTTATGGATTTGGCAGGATGCAAGATCATAACTCTTGTAAGAACAGTTACTTCTTGTCATGTTTATAAATACAACTCATGAGTGTTTTGTTCTCCTTGTATTTTTCCACCTGTCTTTCACAGTATGCCTTCATAGCAAACAGGGAAGGCATTTCTGTAGGCCAAAATTTGCCAGTTTTATAGTGAGAGGACACTTGACAATTGACATGAGCACAGATTAACAACCAGACCCCTACAGAAGCTGCTCAGCAAGTGGATGCACTTATTTCAAACCCCTCTTGTCACATTTCTATTGTCAATGACACTGAGCTAGCTAAGGTAAAGTGACTGAGTGGCCATCTCCACTCGAACTGCATCACACCTTAATTTTGCTGTCTGTACATAGAGTGAGAGACAATGTTTTTATTGCCTTAGTTACATCCTTCTGTGCAACACTTGCCTAGTGATTACATTGAGAGTGAAAAAACCCCATTTTTTTATTAGCCAGTTCTGTCTCATGCTGCTCAGCTTGAGGTAGATCAAATAAAAGGTGATCTTTTTTCTGGAGCAGATGTTCATGTGTGTGTTCATGTAGGATTGCTCTGTGATAGACCATTCTTCTATGTGGATGGGGCGGGGAACAGAATTTGAGCAAAACTGACATGACATTTCTATGTCTGGTATCGGATGCTGATGGAGGGTGATGTGGAAACTCATATATAGTTGGTACTGAGCAATGGGATGAGAGTTTGCAACAATAAGGCATCAAAAGGAGTGAATACTTTTCTACGTTGTCTTCCTGGGCTGGTTTGTATATTCCTGCACCTGGCCCATGTTACTTTAATGACAGCAAGTTTAAGGGACTTACATTTTGGTAACTCTGCTGTGACCATCCTGTTACTTCCTGTGCAGCAGAACAAGGAACAGAAATGCCACGTTTCCAATATTCAGAAGTAAGTCCAGCCATTCAGCTAGCCATATGAAAAGGATTACACAGTATTTCAGAAGACTTAAGAAAGAGAAGAGCTGGCTGCCTGTGTATCAGGCATATATTGAGTCTGCAGGCTCCTTTTTTCAAGCTTTTACTTTTTATTTCATACAGTGGCATAGGTAGAAGCTCAGAGTGAGTCATGGGGCCTTCTGGAAAAGCATCCTGTTGTAAGTGTTTTGTGACAGGAAAACAGCTATTACAGCCTTAAAACTGTGAGTCTCAGATATTTAAGGTGAACATTTCCTGTGTAATAATTGTTAGAATAATTCCCTCTTACATATAAATATTATATATTAATACTACTGAAAAACAACGTGAAGATACCACCGCTTCTTTTATAAACTTTTATTTCATATTCTTTGTCTGTTATATGGGTGTGTATTTATTTGTGTGGTATTAAAAACAAAAGCCCAGGAGGATAAAAATACCTTTAGGATTTAGGCTCCAAGACATGTTTAAAAAAATAAAGATTTCTTTTACTAATTTTGAACTATGTAGACATATTTTGAGATTTTTTTATATTTTAGATATTGGAGAACTTGATTCTTGTAATTGCTGTGTTTACTTTTTTTTTTTTTAAACGTAGTGAAATTTCATTTATGTGCATTGTCATTTCATATATTTATATGTTTAATACTACACACTTGCAATTAAAAGAAAGGAAACGCCTTTTTGTCCTTCTGGAGATGTTGGTTGCATCATTCTGTCTGCTGAAATTGTGCTAGGTAAAAGTTACTGTCTATTTATAGATGAGTGAAGCTGGAATGTGTTGGCACGAGGTGATGCAGAGCTTCACCTAACACCCAGTCAAAAATGTCTGCTGATGGCCTGTCAGTGGAAATAATGACATGTTTTTACCTTAAAGAGGATTATTTGGTTTTACAGATCTATTCTAATGGAGAATTGCTGGTCTTGTCAGCTACTGCTGTTACCGCATCTGCGTCGGCCACAGTTCTGAATGTCTGTGGGAAGAAGTAAAAGGAATTTGTTGAGAATAACAGCTTGCTGTGCTCTTAGTACTTTATTTCTTGACATGATAATGGATTTAATTCCTTTTCAGATTGAAGGATATTTTTCTCTGCCATATAAAGACCCGTTCTTGAGTACTGCTGAGTGCTTTATAGGAATGCTATGACGTCCATCCTCAAAAAAAGTGATTGAGAATTGAATATCTTTTAGTTTTTAATGTTTGTAAAGAATTTCTTCCATTTTATTGATCCTTTCAAATACACCACCTTCATTTACAATATTATTTAAAAATGGTAAGATTATTTGGAATAGTGGGTATCATTTGTCACTGAATTCATCACAGGCTGAACTTTTCTTTAGGACAATAAACTGCATTCTCAGTGATTGCTTCTCTGGTTCATTTACTGTTTTCTTTCTCTTCTATAGCCAGAGGGAGTAGCCATTATAGCAGAAGCAGCATCAGTAATTTCATAGCTTTTTAAAGAAATAAGTTGTAGCCTGCAGTAAGATACACAATTTTGTAGTGTGGGAATTTGTTTATCATCTGGCACTTCAGTAGTTGATCTCAATTTGTGTGCTTTTGTATGGGTAGATACTAGACTGAATTCAAGGAGAGATTAAGACATCTAAATTTAGGTGTCTTATTTTGGTATTTTAAAAGTTGGTGGGTTATATCTCTAAACTGCCATTCTAGTCAACAGAGTTGAAGTTACCTTTAATCAATGGAGTCCAGAGAGCAAGTCAGGTCACCATCTGTTGGATGTCTACCTTAAGGCAAGCAGAACTACTCTGGAGACTTGACTATTCTGATTACTTCAGTTACCCAAACACAGGCATCTTGCAATATCTTTGATAACCTAATCTATTTCACCATGCCTCCAGACACTGCTTTAGAAATGTACAGTTCTTCTACAGATCCCAGATCACATCTTTCAGTCCTGTCCAGGTGTTTCTGGAATATCCCAGAAAATACTAGATGCTCATTTATGCAGCTGAATTAAACCAATGATCTCTAATGACTATAATGGAAACCTAGACACAAAAAATTTTCATCTGCCTGTAAGTGCATATAGCTGAAGATGGTTGCCTGAACTGCTGCTAAAATCAGTGCAGATTTTCAAGCAGCACTCAGTTCTGTCAGCATCTGTAGATGCATCTGTACAGTAAATATGTACGGTAAATATCTTTAAAATTTCATTTAAAAGAATTGGAAGATACTTGAGTCTGATGCTGTTGCAGATTATCCATTGCAGTGCTGAGAGGTGGGCCACTTCCAGGAGTCTTCAGGCTACGTCAGCTGCACTTCCACTGGGGCTCGTCTGATGACCATGGCTCTGAGCATGTTGTGAATGGAGTGAGGTATGCAGGAGAGGTAAGACTCACCACTTTTTACTTTAAAACAGGGTGTAAAGTAAAATTTGTCATTATTGTTCAAGTGAGACAAAATTTGCCATTTGTCTGCTTTTCAGGTAGTTCTTTCTATTTATTTATCTGCACCATTTTATTCTTACTCCCATCAATTCTTATAAATTTGAATTAGGCAGAAGTAATTCCCACAGCATAAGAAAAATACTGTGTGAAACAAAAGTTTGCATGTTCTCAAAACAATATGATTTGAAACACTATACAGCAAGACTGAATTATTCAACAGGGCAAACTTACTAAAACAGTATTCTGAAAGTATAGTATTATAGCAGAAGTATAAACTTGCAGTAGCAGCAAGGAGGAAGAATGTTACTTTGATTCTCTTCCACTGTAGGATTGTAAGTGAAGATGAGAATTGTGGACTAACAATGTACAGTTTACATTCACATGGATTCTTTGCTGGAATTGGCTATAATTTGAATGGAAATGAATCACATATCAGTAGATGACATCTGAACTATGTGTTTTACCTGCTTACATTAGCATCTTATTCAGTTTTAAGATGAGATTTCAGTTATAGTTTTTCAATTTCTGTATTAAGTTTATAGTTTATTTTAAAGCAAATAGTAGTAGAAATGGTAATATATGACGGATATTACTAATATATGACTTGCTGTCCCTTTTTTCTTTTTCCATTTTTGGAATGCCTAATCATCCTTCTTTATTGCCTCAAACTTGCTCATTTATATGATGAACTGTAAATTCAGCCTCTGATGGCTTGCTGTTCAATAATGCTGTTCAATACATGTTTTTCTTTGTTTCAAGCTACACGTGTTACACTGGAATCCCAAATACAGTAATTACCTTGATGCTAGGAGAAGAACTGATGGGGTAGCTGTTTTGGCCATATTTTTGCAAGTAAGTAGAAGCATGTAACCCTTCATTGTTACTGCTACTGTAGAGTTTTCTATTCTTAGAGAGTTAGAAAAAGCAAAAACCTCTAAATATATATTCTAGCTATTCTACCACACTGAAGGACTTGACTTTTGATAATGTATCCTTTTCAAGTTATAGAGCATGAGTCATGTTATCTCAAAGGGCACACAATAGTACACACACGTGTCCCTGCAGCTATTGTGTGACTATGTGGCTGGTGGAATGGGGACATGTGTCAGAAGTGGCCCTTTGCCCAACAGCAGTCAGCTGTCTTCTGTGCTAATTGTGGACAGATTTCAAGGACAGATACCTCTTCTAGGCTTTTCATGAACTATTTCCCAAACAAAACTTTCTCACAGACAATACATGTAACACCCTTTTTTTAAATCCTTTTGGGAGCATGCAGCCTTAGCCTGAAATATTGGCCATTCCTCTCTCTTGTTTAATTAATATTCATTAGAGATAGAAAGCCAGATGTCTTTTTTGAGATCAACAATTGCAAACAATAGATCTGACCATGAAATCTGTTTTTAAACTAGAATAAAACTTTTTTCCAAATTCTGTGCTTGAGTCCAAAGAACTGTTTATCTTTGTTAGGCTAAAATTTAATGTCAACAGGAATAACTATATTGTGAAATTACCTGTTATACTCTATTTCTGTACTGATAAAATGTCTCCCTTTGTATCATAGTATTTATTGGGGTACAGGCAAAGGGTACAAAGAGAAGACATTAGCTTAATAAGCTGGTATGGGTGATGGGTCAGATTAATGTATTGTAACTTTATGGTTGATGTATGTTTAGATGCACATGTAGAAATATAGGAGAAATAAGAAAGCTGATTAAGAAGAACTATTTGCTTAGTTCATACTTTCTTTTTAACAGGTAGGGGAAACTCCTAAACCAGAGATGAAGAGAATTCTTGAAGAAATAAATGCTATCAAAACAAAGGTAATGATGTTGGGCTTTTCATTATAGGAAGATTGCTGCAGTCTCAAGACAAAAAAAAAAATCGAGATGCCTGACTTTCTAGCTTTCAAATTCTGCTCTGCAACATTGCCAGAATATATTTGTAAATAAAACCATGGACAGCTCTTCCTTAACATGAAGAGTCCTTTCTTCCATTTACATATGAGCCTTCTCTGGCTTTAGTGGGCCTTTTAAATTTGGGAAAATGAGACATTTCGCTAAACTTCACTCACCTAAAAACCAGGCATGGAGTCTTATTCCCTCAGTGGTCAGTGGCAAATAAAAGGCAACTTTGGAAATTGGTCCGTTCAGTCTTAATATAGGCTGCCTAATGGTCCTCTGGAAATGTCACTGACTAGTGACAAGATAGTCTCTGACTAATGACTATCTTGTGTCTCAGATAATGTTATGTGATAAATCTCACATTTCATAGGCTGTCGTGTTCGTTATCAGCACAAATATTATAAAAGTAGTACCTGTCTCACTTCATTTTATGGTGACCTAATCCAATATTCAATAGATAGGCAGAATTTCCATAAGAAAGGAGGCCAGAAGGAAGAGTATTTCTGCACAGAAGTGAGTGAAACACATTGGTACTGGACACCGCTTCACATGAGTTAGCTCAGGTACAACAAGTAGCATCACAGAGTTTTACGTTGTGTCCTGCTTCTCTGGGCCCATCTGTGAGGGTTGTTCAGTCCACTTATCTTTACACTGCATCATCATGTCTTGTGTAGATCTGTGCTTAGTTTCCTTAGTTCGTACCTTTGAAGTATCTGTTTCTTAAAATAGAGCAAATAGACTAGATCTGTTGATGAGCTTTCTGTTTGGTTTTGTTGTGTTGTTTTGGTTTTTTTTTTAAAGGGGAAAGAAGCTCCATTTCCAAACTTCGATCCTTCAATTCTTTTCCCGAAATCTCATGACTACTGGACATACCATGGTTCTTTCACTACTCCACCTTGTGAAGAGTGTGTCACCTGGATTATTCTTAGAGAGCCTATCATAGTCAGTTCAGACCAGGTAAACTTCAAATTGATAGTATTTTACCCACTTTTTACTTATATGTCACAGCCTGATCTTATTCCTTTGACAAGGAAAATGCTCATTGGGTTTGTGAAAAATTACATGATTAAAAGGACACTGAAATACTAGCCCACATCAGACACCATGGAAGGTCAAATCCACAGACATCAGAAGGCTTTATTAATCAGTAAAAACATAACATAGTGGAGATGATAAGAGATTACAGCAGTTTGGAGTGTGACTGACAGCAAGCTCTAGCTACTATAGATGAGATTTCTTGCCTCCATGGGCAAGACCACTCTTGCAACATCAACTGAAAAAAAGAGTAGTTCTCTCTTTGGTTCTGTAATGGTTTGAGAGCCTTGTATTCTTACAGCATTAACTCTTGCTAGTAGGAAAGGATGCAGCTGGATATGGCTCATACCTTATATTTTACATAGAGCTCAAAACACTGCATTACACCAAGAGCTCCAGCCATTAACTTGTATTCCTCTGCAACCATTTAAATCAGAACATTGACACATTTAGCTAAAGCATATTTTAGGTTTGCACCAAAAATTTTGATTATGTAGGATTTTTTCAAACGTTTATATTGTTTCAAACTTCCTCCTGTAAAGTCTTCATTGCTGACCATGATGAATGTTTGAGGGGGATGACCGGATAAATTCTGTAATAAAGTCCCTTGAAAAAGTGACCATCTGCAATTAAATGTCTTGGGGCAGTCAGGTACCTTAATTACATTGCACACTGAATGAAGCAGGAGTCCAGTGATCTTACATAATGCAGCTGAGCATTTACAACTTTTTGAATATTCTACTTTGCAAATGTGTCTCTTAAAGCATGCTGCTTTCAAAACCATTGTCTGTCAGAACACAAATGTAATGGGATTGGTGATTCTGTCTGCCCCATATTCTAGATGGCATCACGTAACCAAGTAAGTTATTGAATCGGGTGCTTGACACCTGTGTTTCTGGAAGGCATACGAGCTAAATTTTCACAAACTAGAGCAGCATCAGACAACTATAATTTATTGTTAATGTGAAAAACTTCTTTGGTCATCTACTGGAAAGAAGTATTTCTTGCTAATCCTCATTTCCCCTCAATCCCATTTGTAGGAATTTGAATGCCCTCATTTCAGCCTATGATTCTACTCATACCACACGAGTCGGTTTTCTAATCTGAGGTTACTCCTCTAGCCAGCAGACTACAATGATACGATAGCACAAATTCCAAGACTCCAGGATAGTAAGCAAAGGAATATTAATCAAGGGAATGATATATTATGTAGATATAGGTAAACACATAACTTTTCATTTGAGGTTCTCAAGGTGATAATGTGTTTCAGTGCAGTGATTGATGTGTATGTATCACCAAAAATAATTTCTATTTTCTAGTACTTTGTATTTATGTGGCTCTTTCTTTTAAATAATACAACTCAGGTATGATGAGAACCTTAGCTGGCAAGAGAGGAAATATGGTAATGTATTCGTATAACCTACAGCCTAATTTTTTAGTTTATTGAATTAATCTGCCTCCTTTTTCCTTGCCCATCCAAAAATTAAAATATGGGGGCAATTTCGAAGTAGGTACTTGTGTGAAAACTACAAATATGGTCTGACTGGTTTCCACAACATGAATCTGCTTTGATGTTTATATTACAGAAGGTCAACTCCAGATTTTGCTCAGTCCTTACTGAGCATCTCTGATTTAAAATCCATTTTTAAAGGAATAACTAATCACATCATTGATCCAGCTTCATGAAAAGACTTTTTGAAAACTGCTGTGTTTGGGTCATGGTCTTTTTTTCTGCTGTTCTAAAGTGAGTGAGTTTTGGGAAACATACAGACTGTTCTTTAACTAGCCCTCCTGTAGAAAAAATGAAGCATTTAAGGTAAAGGTGAAATTATTACATACAGACAGGACACTGGCTCTTATCCTGAGGTAACTGCTTTTCAGGCAGAATTGGCAGTGTGTGTGAATTACTCTATACAAATACAATAGAAAGCCTTCCCTTACTCCAGAGGTCCTGCAGTCTAAACAGCGTATTCATAAGAGGATTGTGTTGCCAATTATTTCTAATCCTAGGAAATGTACTACCATGGCAGCCTCATTAATAGTGATTATTTTAAGTGCGTGTGCATTTGCAGTGGATTGCTTGGATGCTTTTGCAGCCAGATGGTAACTGTATATTAGCCACAAGGGTAAGTGCAGTGGCTGTGAATCAGTACTCTTCAGGAAAAGTCAATTCACCAGAAATCCCTGTGAGATGTAGAGTGGGTGACCTAGCTGCTCAAATTACTTTTAATGAAAGAATAGGAATTTAACTGTGGAATAAGTCTGTCCAATTGCAGACTTAATTTTTTCATCTTTATGTAGTTGTAACCTGAATACATATTTTTTACTGAGTAGAGCAGATCTTCCACAAATAATAATTAACTTCAGCACCCTTCTCCAATAGCGCTTTGTCAGCATTAAGAAAACTGATGAACTATTTTCATCTCTTACTCTTCTCATAAAATTATTTTTCATCTGAAATCTGAAATTTAATTTCAGATTAATAATCCATCTGAGGCATATTATACTGGTTATAAATGTGACATCATCATTTTCAGGCAGACTGAGATAGCTGGCTTTTCTGAACTGTGTAGTGAAGAACAATGTTGAGATGCCTGAGCTAGCTCAGTCCATAAACTGGGACTAGTATAATCACAGTGAACCCAGGTTTTACAGCCCAACCCAAAGTTCTGCTTCTATTGGACTTGAAGTCTGTACTGGAAAAGGTAGATACATCAGTGTATTGAAGCTCCTTGTGAACAAAGGTGATGCATGCCGTGCATGGGGCTACATTTTCAAGTTTACACAAAATGTGTGCATGCCTTTTGTGGTAAGTGATTTAAACAGGGAAGTGTCAAGTGTCTGAGTCAGAGCTGATGTGCTTTGGGTCTAATGTTGTGCATAGTAGGGACAACAAATGAACATAATGTCTCTGTAAGTGGGCATATGTGTTGTGCCCTCTGAAAATCAGAAAGGAGTAGAGGAAGAGCATTATACAGTTTTGAAGAGTATGGGCAGAACTCCTGTTATGGCATCCCTCAAAAAAACCCATACCTTGGTTAAAAATAAATGGCCAGAGAGAGTCAAGCTGCAGACCTTGTTTACAAACAATTTGAAACCTTGACCAAGTCATTATCCAGATTTATATGGCTGTTGTTAATAATGAACTTTGTGTCACTGCAGCAGAATATATCCTCTGCTACAGACCTACCATGAAAATGAACAACTGGTTTATAATTTAGCCTTAACACCTTGCAATTCTAGAGGCACTAAGGCAGGGTTAGAGTAGGAGAGGTTTATTAGAGCCGTTCTGCTCTATTTGCATTTTCTGAGTACTTCCCATAGTTTCTATGGCTTTACATAGTCCTGTAGACAGTACATAAATGACACTACTTTTCACAATCCTGTTCAGATGGGACCCATTTTTCCATCTCGACTATTTCTAAGAAGATCATTGTGAGGAAAAGAGCATGAGTATAGTTCTTGTGGTGGGGGGAGGTGAAGGACATCTTCACAACTTCGAAGGAGATTTTCTCCACAGCTTCTGGGGCTGGACCAGCCTCCTTGGTTTAATTGCTGGGCTGTGGATTTGATCCCAAGGGATTCCCATCAGGACATTTCAATTTTCGCTTTTCTGCAGATGGCAAAGCTCCGCAGCCTATCCAAGAATGCCGAGAATGAACCTGACCACCCCTTGGTTGATAACTGGCGCCCGACTCAGCCTCGGTATTTCAGGATGGTGAGCGCATCATTCCTCTAGGACCTGGCTCATGTTGGGTGGCTCCGAGTGAGGCGACCTCTAGAACTAAGAGATGTTTTTGTTTTGTGTCCTTTGTTGCATTTACACAGAACTCTAGATGTACATCTGGAGGCTGAAACTTGAATTGTGATATGTGAATTTTACTTTCAGAGGATAACATTTATTTAGGCAAATCCTGTTGTTAAAATGGAAATAGAGAATCTGTTTGGTTCTTCATAACTGCTTTAACATTAGCTTTTGTTAATAGTAAAAAGGAGGAAAGAAGATTGTACTAACAATTACAAAACAGTTTCCTATTGCCCACATGTCCCTTGATGCTCGCCTTATTGCATGCCAAAGAGGTTGCAGTTAAGAGAATTTTTTTCACCATTAAAAACTTATTTTTCAATAGTTGTTTTCAGCATTATCCATATCCAGCTCTCAGCTGCACCAGTTAACGTACAAGGCATTCTTGGAAATAAGTGAAAGCACTCTTTTGGTATTTGATACTTACATAAAATATGAAAGGATAGGAAATTGTATTATAATCATTGATAAAGAACTAAGCTTTTAATTTCCTACAGCAATGGACAGGTGAAACAGAAGTCTGTTCTGAAAACTGTATTCACTGAGTTATATGTAGTTAAAACAATGGAAAGAGGAAAGAGCTGTTTCTGTTTGTGTCACAACTGGTTGCCTCTATTAAAAGACTAATTTTCCATTTTAATGTTGTAGCAGTCAAAGTGACATGAATTTTGTGAAGTTGGTCCTCATATCTTGAATATATATTTTTTTCATGTATGCAACTGGCTTTTCTGTGTAAAAAGGGTGTTAAAATAATAAGAGTCCTTAATCTTTTTTGTGGGTTTTTTTGAGACAGATTCTCACTTCACGGCTGTCAGTGAAATTTGTGCATAAATATCTGAAACCACATTTTGGCTCCTGATCAAAATGCAGTTGACCAGGGTGTTCTCTTCTCTTGTTTTGGCATAAACAACAATAAAACAGGATTGTAAGCCTATACCTGAAATAGCACTATTTCTGCATTAAAAAATCCAACAATAATAAAGATGTTTACTTAAGGTTTTTTTTGTTCTGTGTTTTTTTACTATTTAGAAACACGTAAAAAGAACAGAATTTTAAAGAAAGACTTATACTCTGTAATATACCTTTATGGAAACTGATGATGGATAGCATCTTTTTCAGATGTTTGTTTGAACTACAAGAGTGCTGACTTCACATGACTGCAAGCAAGGAAATAGCATCTTAAATAGCTATTCACTGATACATCCATATGTATTCTTTTAGTGAGATCACCTCTATTCTGACAGTGGCTTTTTTGCAACATCATATGAATCAACTTCACAAGTTGATTGCACAGTGGAAAAGTTCAGTCTGTATCTAAAACCATTAAGGCGAATGGTAATTTATATTGAGCTCTGAAAATACAAAGCAGATACTGCTCTGGCAGTGGCTGGACTTGGCTGCCATGTTCTAGAGCAGGAGGATGTTGCTGAGCTTGGTGATGGGACATGGGTTATATTCCTCATCTACAGGTTCCCCTCTGTGAAAGTTTCTGGACTATGTCCTCACTTTGCTTTCTTCTTTCAAATAGGTAGTGTTTTGGCTTGAAAATTTCATTTAGTTATTGTTAGTGTTTCCCAACTAATTTCCCAGTGGCTTGCATTGTGCTGTTCATGTTTGCACTTTTTCATTTGTAGCCTTGTTGGGAAATGATTCAGATGAGTTAACATCTGTTTACATTGCATGTACATATTGCTGACCTGTCTTACATATTTATAATTCCACTTACTTGGATGGATGGCTTACACTAATAAAGCCTATGCAGGTCCCTATGTTTGAAAATATGTTTTTTAAGTACATAATTAAATTTAACTTCTTCCCAGCTGGTTTGTTCCAGGATATTTCAAAGCATAGCTTTGTGTTTGAGCACCAGTCAAGATGACAATTAAATCTGTTTTATTCTATATCCTAATTTATGCCTTGGAGATTTCATTAGAGTCATCTTTAAAAAACTGGACACATCTTTATACCCCTTCTTTTATGATAATTAAGATGGTATTTTGCAAACTATATGCATGGCTGTTAAGACCGTGGGAAGAATTCTGAACTATTTTGCTCAAGTTTCAGATTTAATAGAAAAAATAAAAAAGTTCAAATTTCACCTCATGGTGAAGGCATCTTAAAAATTTAAACAAATATGGTAATGTCTGAAACAATACTGCAAAAGATGACTTGCTTATTTTGTGTTATTCTGTAAAAGAATAAAGGGAGGTCTTCTATTACATTGTTTCATCAAAAACACAGTCTTTATGGATAGAATCAGGCTGCCATGCATTTTCCTGTAATAAAGCACCATGTGGAGAATATTTGGGATCACAAGAGATGATTAGCACAGTCCCTGTGGCAGCAGTGACAGCTCACTGGAGCTGAACTCCAGTCTGTCAGCTGGGGAAAGCCCTCTCTCCAGAAGGACACACAGTGAATCCCTAACCATGGTCATCAGGGGACGCACCTCTAACAGAACATGCTGAAGTTTGGCTTGTTTTGTCCCTTGCCTCAAAGCCTTTTCCCCCCTGAACAGATCTAGGCCTCAGTGTTTTTGTAGCTTACTGTCTGTATATATATATATGCATATATGTGTGTATGTATATATATATGTATGTATATCAATATATACTCAAAACATATGTGCTATGTAAATACACAGTCTGTTACTGTTGTGTTTTTTTTAATGTGGGATAGCATTTTGACTGAAACTAGAACTGATTTCAGACTCATAGGGGAAAAAGCATCCTTCTAGAGAGAAGTTAGTTTTACCAAACCTGTCTCTGGTTGGCTGCCTGCCACATCTGGCTGTCTTCCAGATTAAAGTAGCTGAGAAAATAGCTCCCTTTCCCCCCCTTTTCCAAGAAAAAAAGAAACACCTCAGCTTGGAGCAAGTTTGATTCTTTCTGAGATCACTGGGGCCATTAAAGACCTTTTCTTGCTTGAAAATTCTTGAAAACATAAATGGACCCTTGCTAATCAGAGACTAGAGATGGCACTTTGTTTCCTAGTTTCAGCTAACCAGTCAAGAGAGAGGTCTCTGACAGACCACGAAACTCACAGCAAGTTTTATGTGTTTAATGTGACAAAAAAGACACAGGATTCAAAGAGGTGGTGACACAATCGAAAGGACAGAACAAGAAAATGATCTTTGCAAACAGCAGAAAGGTTGTGTTTGATGATGTTGGAGGAAAGGACACTGCAGCAGTGAGGGTGTGAGACACTGAGAGCCTCAGCTAATTTTTATGTGGTTGGAAAAATAGGCTCTGCACCCAGCATCTTGACAGAAGGAACTGGAAAGATTGACATGTTTGGATGAGGCCTAGATCATAGGCTCAAATTATTACTTGTAACTGGTATTATAAAAGACCATTTTTCCTATAGTGTCCTTAAAATTAATAATCAGAAATCTGGTAACAGCTCAAGATTTTTATTTGGGAAGAAGACATATCTCTGTGAAGATTATCCATCTGAATGGATATTTAGAGATAATGTTGAATTTCCATATATGAGAGATGTGCAAGGGAGAAAGAAAGGGAAAAAGATGAGAGTTTCAAAAAGCCCTTACAGAAGCTGCAGGAGATAAAGAGCACCTTCCAAGGAACAAATTATAGGAAGTCACTTACTGAGGATGAATAAACACAAGTTAAATTCTGTGGTTTTCTGTGTTGTGCTATTTTTTATTTATTTATTTGGCAGTTTTGCAATGAAAAAGACACATTGGTCTGTTTCTTCATCTGAACAGCTCATTTGGGAACTTCATATGTTTTTTACTTCAAAAATCTATAGCCATATATTTTCTGAGTATCCAACAGTACTTGCCAATGACATGTCCAAGAAATGCTAGGTAGGAAATAAAGAAAATATGTTCAATATAAATATGAAAAATAGCCACGATATTTGTAGAAAACCTTTTAGAACTGCATATATCCCTTTTACATTCACTGTAGCTACAGAATGAAAAAATCTAATTCTTAAAAATTCTTAGTTTAGCCATGTTGCCCAGAAATGATTGGAAACCTTTAACTAATCTTTCTTCTTTTTGGATGTCCAAAATTATCCAGTTATGTATGTCCAGTATACAATTCTCCAAAATAATAAAAAAATTATTATCTTATATATTAACTGTCTTTTCCAATAGTAATTCATGGCACATTATGTGTGTCTGATGGCTGTATATGCTGTTGATTTATGCTTATTAATTCCTAATAATCTTTTTACCACCAGAGAATGGCATTTTGGAACTATGGTCTTCTGTGTATACTTGGATAAATAGGCAAATATTTAATGATACCTTCCCTGAGGATCAAGGGAGATTTTATTTTCTAATACCTAGCCTGCATGTCCTACCATTTATTCAGAACATGTCAGTTTGACCAAACTTTTGATCTGGATATGGGAGAGATGAGAACCACATTCAAGGCCAGGTTGGATAGGGCTCTGAGCAACCTGGTCTAGTAAAGAATTTCTTCCTAATATCTAATCTAAACCTACTCTCTTTCAGTTTAAAATAGTCTGTCTCACATGAGAAACCCCATTACCTTCAGTGGGACTAATGGCATTCAAATACAGTGATAAGGGAAGGTGCTGTGTCCCAGTAATACTTAAAATAATGTGTATGTTTTTTCCTGTATCTGTATTAGAACAAATTTGTATATTTGTATATTGCATTAGAATATTACCTGACCTTTAGAGATAAACAGATTGGATGAGGCAGTACAACATTATGTTGTTATATTTGAAGAGATACACAGAGAAGCCCCAGCCAGATCAGCATAAGGCTTTGAGAGATCAGCCAGCTAAGCACCTGAGAAGGATGCTATGTGTTTGCTCAAGACAACCCTTGAAACACTTCTGAATTCTGAATTGCTCCTCTATAAGCTAATATCAGGGAGGAATATTCACAGAAGTAGAGTATATGAGCAACTCTCAACACTCAACAATTTCATTTTCAAAGTTATAGAAATGGTGTAGATTGTTATCCTACATATGGATGACTACTTTGTGATGCAGAAAAGCACAAAAGCTATTTCAAGCACCTGACATTTACAGCCTCTTTGTTATCTGGCATGTGCGGAGAGGAGGTGAAAATCTCCAAATAAAATGTCTTCAAAGACAAGATATCACATTAGCCATAAATCAGCTAATTTTTCATGTCACTTGTATGTGTAATACTTTGATGTAAATCTAGAAGCCAAAAAAAAAATTGACTTCTCAAATTCTGTTTTATGTTAAATCATCAACATCTTAATAAAAATTATGCAGATACAGTTTATGGGAAGTAAAATGCTATATTTAATCTTTACTTGGTTGTGACCAATTGAAAAAATGATGGGATTTAATTTTAAAAATGAAAGCAGAAAAGGAATATAACAATTTCCAATATTTTCTAAACATCAATACTGCTGCTGAAAAATGTTTGCTTCTTTGCTCCATTACATTCCAGAACTTCCCTTCTGACTTGGTTGTTTTTTGGTTTTTTTTCAATTGTAGCTTCTCTTCTAGCAGTTCCAACCTGTCCTTTGATTAGATTTTATTATTCTCTATTCTCTATAACTATATCTTATCACACCTTCAAACCGCACTTCTTGGGGTGTTACCAATTGGCATTACTGTACAGGATCATGTTCTTAGACATCATCTTCCATTCAAGGCAGAAATTGTTACTATTCTTTTATTTCCTGTTGCATTGCTTTCTTCTGTATCCCCATGTAAATGACATCTAGGAGGGACATGCACAATCATGAGTTCATTTAGCCAGTTATTTCTTCTTTCCCATTCCAATGCTGAGAAAGGCATAGAAATACTGTTAGTTGAGAAAGGGCTAATTTCCTTATTGACTGATGTGTCTGGACCTGAAATACTGGGAGGTGAGTCAGTTGAAAGTTCATAAACCTTTCAACAGTGGTCCAGTTCCTGATTGAAATGCTCTGACTTTTGCTATCATGTTTCTTCTGGAATGTTCCTTATTAGATAACTTGCTGCTTTAAATCCTTGATGAATTTAATGAAACAAGCAAAGTGCTTCAAGTAACTGAACTTTCTATTTAAATTGACTAGTTTGGTTCATTCAGCTAATGGTAACTCCTGCAGTAAGTTGACATGCATTATGATATTCCTAATAGACTTCATTAAAAGTGGGTAAAGTAAGTTGCAATTCAAAAGTAACTTATAAGCTTCAGAAAGAGTAACTGAAGAGATACATGCACAGGTGCTCCAGAAGAAATATTATAGGCACCTGTATATACAGTTTAAAGTGTAATGCCTTTATTTTGTTCATTTAATGATAAAGGCAAAACCAGAGACAGACAAACTGATAAACACTCTGTCAGTGCTGTCCCATGGTGACCAACCAACCCTTACACACTTACTTACTGCTTTGGTACTGATTGGCTTTTTGTACATCTCAGGTGAAAGATAACACTGTTGGGCTATTCATAGGTAATTCATTTTACAGTGAATCCAGGTAAAATCCATGACACACAAATATAGAAACTTCTGTGACTTCTGAGAATTGTCAGTGGGAATGACTGTCTTTGAAACAAATGACTGCACAGAAAACCCAAAAAAGGTTGTAGCCCTTCCCCAGAGGGAGCATACATGGGTCTCCTCCCATCTTCTCAACTGCTCTATGGAGCCTGCAGGAAACAAAAACTTTGATTACTCTATCAAATTTGGCCAATAGATTAAAACATGGAGGGGCCAACTACCAGACACATGCACATACAGATATGCACAAGAACATTTTGTTTTGGTGAGCAAAACTACTTGTCAGGCTTTAAAAATCAAAATGGCCTTTATAAAGAGCAGAAAAATATGAACCTGTCCACATGAAATTTCATGATCACAAAAATGGTTCTTATAAAGTGATAAATACACTATTTCTGTGGGCTTACTGTTTTGCTAAAATTTATGAATTCAAACTGTAAAAATATACCTTCTGTAGATATGAGTTGAAGACAAAGAATGGGATAATGCATTTAATTGATGGCATATAATAAAGAATGAGGTTTTTTTGGTTAGTGACTCTTGTTTGAAACTGGTAAATTCCTGTTCTTTGTTATTGAGATTTTAAAATCACTCTGATTTCTCCACTACCTGGTTCGCTCGTAAGGAAATAAAAATAATGACATTCTTTCGAAGAGCCCTGGTAATAGACAGATCTTTCTAGATCAGTGTTGCAGGAGATGACACTTTCCAATCTATTTTTTTTTCATAATAAAAAATATTAAAATCAGGACGAATTCTTGGCTAAAGCACATACTTCAATATGAAAGAGAATGTGTGATTAAAATTATTAATTTCTTGTGAAGGTCACCTATTTTTTACTTTTTCATAAAAAAATTTCTATTATTTGCATCTGCATAAGGCCATTAAGAAAGAGGAATGAGTATCAGTAGCCATACTCTCCCCTATTACAAGCACTTACAGGCTGCTATTTGACCCTCCACTCTGGCAGACCAGCTCTTTTATAGCTTTTTACTCATGACATTGGTGTGGGAGGTTTCTGAGGCCAGAGCCCAATGTGTCTGAGCAGCTGTTCTGCTAGGGATCACTGATGATCTTTGTGTGAAAAAAGGTGATTTACTAGAAGATTAAGTGTATATTTGCCCTACATACAAGTCACATAACTGACATATATCCCTGTGTTTATTCTGGCAGACCTATGAGGAGATACAGATGGGTTTCACCTCAGATACTTCAGTGTCTCCCCAGGGTCTTGCTCTGTTCAGCCAGGTCAGGATAGGTTTCCCACAGTGTCTTTACAGAGTGTAACATAGCCCTCAGAGTAATACTGATATTAGTTCTTGCATTATAAAATTATTCAGTCAATGAGTGAAGCTCAATAGCTCAAGCCACTAAGGTACTTCATGGCCTTTGGCAGATTCTTCTTTTCATCTTGAAGCTGGAATGCAAAAACATATCCTAAGAGAGTCATGCCAATGCTTGGCCCAAGGAATGACTTATGGTAAGCAGTCACTGAGCATAATGAACACAGCATCTCTGTGATGAGGAACACATCACATGAGACATGGGTCTCCTCATATCCTTGTGGAAATCCCAACTGTCCTGCTAAGGTAGTTCAGGATCCTTTTTTTCCCTCTCTCTCTAGACCCCTGAATACTTCAATTTTTTCTTCAGGAACTCAGCAGCTTCAATTCTTGGAGGACGAAGAATCTCTAAGACCTAGTTATTGGCATATTAACCTTGGCTGGCAAAAATTTTATGTCTGAACTGCCTTTGGCTGGATAGCTGCAAGGGCTCATGTATGCATTGTCCCAGCAATCCTTTTTAAAGAACAGTGGCAAAAACTGCTTTGGAGAAGATTTTGTTCTGCACTTTGTATTAGTTTTGCTGAAAAGAAAATACTTATCATTTGGCTTCTTCTTGGGTCTAGCAAGAAATATAGAAAAATTCTGAGCCTAGGGTATGTTTATTAATTTGTACACTGCTGAAACTTTAGTTTGCCAGGGTACCTGTCATTCCAGATATGAAGGCCTTTCTATGTTCTCTGCAGAATTTTTTTTATTTAAATTTTGTACTTGTGCAGCTATATGTAGCTAAGATTAGTTTAGTGTTTTGGTATAAACAAATAGATGAGAAGAAAATTCATCTTTGATCTGATCACAAATAATCTCTCCTCACATACTAGAATAACAATTGCTTTTTTTTCAAGGTATTACAAGCTTTTAGTTAATGGATTTTATGTACTATATGTCTAGATTAGGTGTGCATTTATAATTTTTTGCATCATGAATAAAGGTATTAGCACTCAATTGCTTGGTGGACTATAACCCCTGTGTCCTGAGCATAGTCCCACTGAAAGTCTTTAAGCAGAAAAGCTACTTCAGGGTTTCTAGGAGTGTTCTCCTCCTCCACTCTCCAGTGGTGATATCTGAATGTGCAAAGAATTTCAAGCATATACACCCTGTGGTCACCTGTTGAAAATGGTTTCTCTGGACAATACTCTCAGGAACGTGGTGTTACTCTTGGGGGTGGTCCTGTGCAGGACTAAGAGTTGGACACCATGATCCTCGTCAGTCCCTTCCAACTCAGCATATTCTGTGATTCTTTCTGTGAAGTTAGAATCATGCCCCATGGTTTAGCTGTAACCCCTAAGGGGACAGTTCTCAGAGAAACAGTGGACAGTTTCACCTGTAGAAATACTGGGATTTAGCTCTTCTGTTCTTACTCTCTTCAGGGGCGCACTACATTGAGTGGTTTTCCACAGCAAGTTGGGAGTGTGGATTCACTTTCTTGTTACCAGCTATGCTGGAACTGTCTCAGATCTGACATATTACAGCCTTCTGCATTCAGAAAGGTAGGGAGGACACAAGAATTGGAGTACTATTCTGAAAATTGTTAATTTTTTGTTTGCATATAAATTCTATGTGTCTCTTAACAGATGTTGTACTGAAGAATACCAGATACGCTCCGTCTGATAGAAAATATGGATACTGGCACATTATAGAAATAGATTAGAATTTGTGATAATTTCTTAAGTTTAGAAAAGGTTATTCTTCTATTAGTCTCAGTAACCACCATGGTCTTAAGTCTGTTTTGACAAATCAGTTGGTGCTAAGGATAGTGAAAGAGTTATAGCCTTGCTTGCACTCCTAGCCTTGAAGTTTCATCCCAGGTCTTTGCATTCCTCATTTTCTATTTTGTTCCTTTGAGCTATTCCAGTGTGACTCTGTATTCCCTTCAGACTACAACTGAAGGTCAGCATCTGTCAAGCTTTGCCTTGGGAGAGTCACCAATCTGCTGGAATTTCACAGTGAGACTGGAGCTGATAAATAAGCTTAGGTCAAACTTTTATTCCTGGATTACTCCAAGCAGACTGTGCCAGAGCACATTTGTTCAGAAAGCTCAGATCAGATTTTCATTCTTGACTGGAACCTTGAGTTTCAGCAAGCACACCATTCAACTGAGTTCATATGAAAGCATGGCAATAATCACCTAAGGAAAGAGAGTATGCACTGTGCACAAGCCCTGCATGCTTTTGTTCTAAAGGAAGCAATTACAAATGAAGTGCAAGACTGTTTTTATAGAAAGGTTGGGGGTCACTGATCCCCAGGAGAGACAATGAGATTGAATAAATATTTAACTATAATTTGGGGGGGGTTGTTTATCTGGTACTGACATGTACAGTGATTTATGTAGTGCATGGCATAACAAACTCCAGACATAAATTTTCTTCTCAGACACTTATCAAGATAGCAATGAGAGATCACGTTATTGCTAGCAGAATTCCCACATTGGTATGGCAACATTCATCATCTCAGTTCATGTGGGTCACATGAATTGCAAATAAAAATCTTAATACGCACATATATAAACATGAACATGCATATTAGAGCACATAGGTATTCTCATTGAAATTCTCAATTTTTTAAAGATAAGTCTGTACTATTTTATAATAATTGTTTTTACTTATTTAAAGTCACAGATATAAAGCAACCTATTGAACAACAGCTACATCTCCCTTCCTTTCTAATTTATAGATCCTGAATCCTGTGTTAGAAGAAGAGATGGAGGGAAGCAGGGAGATGCAAACTCAGATAATTATAACGTAAGCTACAGGACTGAATTCCCTTGTATGATCATCAGGGACTTGGTGTAGCTGTATCAGAAAATGAAGTAGAAAAAATAAAGGAAAAAAGTTTTCATTTTCCTGTTACATTCAAAACTCCTAAGGAAAAACCAGCAGAGAAGTAGAATAGGTTCAGCTCTCTGAGCTGTCTGGAAGGACAGTCACACAGATGGGATCCAATGTCCCTTTCCTGCACACGGAGACAGAGGGAACCACTGGGCTTACCTAGGATGGGGCAGCTAGCTTGAGTTGGTTATTAATTACTCACATCTATTTCTACAGAGGACTCCTGGTGGTCTAGTGGTTAGGATGCAGCGCTCTCACTGCCGCAGCCCAGGTTCGATTCCCGATCAGGGAACTCCCCCGGGGCAGATGGAGCTGATCAGCCCTGTAAGGCCATCCATCTAAGAGAAGGTCACTCTAAACAAACCCATGTCCTGAGGATCTCGCTGCCACCATCCAAGCTCGCTCGGCCCCGGCAGATGAACCTCAGGATTAAAGGGTGGGCTCAGTTCAGCGCACACTGTGTCTCACCTAAAAAAATCCACTGCGCAGGCTCGAAGGGTAATGACCTTTCCCAAATCTTCGTTAGCGAAGACTGGCCATGACACTACCTGACACTACCTGACTACCTATTTCTGCAACAGGTGGGCCTGTCAGAGGTCTCCAATACTGAAAGGAGGCAACTTTCATGTGTGCTTGCCTCTAGTATTTTGGTTGTGTTTATGCCATCTCTCATTTCTCTGACAGAAAACCATTGTATTTCAAAACAGAAAATTCCATCGGCTGCATGGGAAACTAAATGGTAGGTAATGTCACTGCTGTTTCTCTTGTCCATGATCAGGAAGGGAATTGACATTCAAAACGTACTGTTGGAGACCGAGAGAGATCCAGATAGGCTGTTTCTCTCTGAATCCTTGACACTAAAACTTAGTAGTGGCAGAAGAAAAGCAGTTGGTCCTGCCATGAGTATCGTGTGAGTAGCCCACTGGGACCCATATTGTCCCATGGGTATGTGACCAGGCAGATCGCTGGAGTGACTCCCATTGACTTCAGGAAACTCTGGATGAAGCCTGAGGGCTGTGCACAAGTTCCCTGATGATCACAGTTTTCCACAGAGCTCAGTGTAGCTCCAGTACTTCCACAGATCGGCAGGTGGGTTCACAGTGTGCAGCTGGCTCCTGCAAACCCCCATACTGAGGCTGGCACTCTCCTGCAGGAAGGCATGGGACTCCCAAATAGTGTCTGGAGGAGACAAGCAGGCTGCTGCCAGACAACATAAAGCTGCCTAAAGAATGGCACTGGAAAAGCTTAGACATTGCACTTCGAATAGACTGTTCCCCAGTGGAATACAGATCTCACTTTGTGACAGCATGCCTAATTTAGTGACTCACGTGTAGCAACTGCTCGTTAATTTGTCCAAATATTTTCCATTTTCTTCACTCCCAGTTTCTCCAGCTCCTCTCACTTGCACACATCTGCCCAGACACATTGCTGCAGAGCCAGGCATGAGGCTGCTGTGAGCTGGAGAGTCTGGTGGCGAGGAGAAGGCGCCCACAACCATGTGGAAGAGTGGGACAGCGTCTCCCCCACCCCAGGAAAGCAGGACTGTCTGGCACAGGGGGACAAGATGCCAGGAGGAGGCAACACATAGGAGCTACCTGGGATGTCAGCAGTGTGCTGGGAAATCAAGAAAAAAACTCTCAGGTTGCAAGGATAGTAATACCTCAATAAATCTGTTTTTTTTTAAAAAAGAAAAAGCCCTAAACAAATCATTAACATACTACAGAACTAGAGAAAGACTCCATAGGAGTAATTTCAGCTCAGAAAGAAACCAGTAACTCTAGTGGAGATCAACTGGGAAAAATACCTTATGCAAACATGATGAAGAGGAGACCTGACATTTCTGGGGTTTCAGTAAACCTACCTAGTGCCTGACATTTGAAACACACAAAACTTCAGAGATTTCAGATAAAACAGCAAGATTTTCTTCTTTTGCACACAGGTGGATCTGAGGCCAGTGTGGGCTACCCCAAAGCAGCAGAACTGCTCAGCTGCTATGGCCAGTGGGCACGTGCCCTGTGGTGCCCTTTATCATTCCATCTCAGTCTCGTGTGAATGAAATCTACTAGCAGGAGCAGCAAGGCATGGACACCGCACCTTTCCTGACCTCTGCCAAAAAAGGTCAGGTCCACATCATGCTCTGGTATCCCAGGAGTCACAGCTCAGCAGGAAATCAAGACAATAAAAATAAATTGGCATGTACAGCGATAAGAGTCAGAAAGCACTGATGGAAGGAAGGAATAAGCACGATCCTTTTGCCCTTTCAATTTTGATTGTTGATCCCTGAAAACTCCTTTTCTCTCGGTCTTCTCTTTTTTTTTCCCTGGTGTCCTTTCACTCCCTTCTTCAAAGATCTGTTTTATCTTTCTGGTTCTCTGGTTTTCATCTTTCTGAAAAGAGCCTGCAGACCTTTCAGCAGTATTATTAGATACGTAAAGCCATGGTAAACTTCAATTAATCCTTATTTAAAGCTAGCTCATTTTACCCTCTTTCTGCTGATAAGCTATTCAGTTCAAGACACATGAGGGAGCCTGCCATGGTTTCTGCGGTGACCAGAGGCAAAGCTACAGGGACCTAAAAGGAAAATGTAGAAGTTAGCAGGTGGCAAAGGCCTCTCTGGAGTAGTACACTTCTGCTTGCCAGATTCCTACATTAGCTCTTAAAAGCAGATCACTTGGATTGGGTTGCATTATGGTCATTTTGCACAGTCCCCTATCCCAGAATAGACTTCATGAAGCTTTGATACAGTGGGATCTCAGCTCAACGTTTCTGAGGTGGACAGCTACAAACAGGACAGCTCGAATGGGACCATGGCACAAAGTGCAAAGGAAAACCTCCATCAGCCTTACTCTGAACTTCTGCAGAGCTGCAGATTGATAACCTTGCTTGGTCAGCAAGAATGAAGTCCGTCCTTAACATACACAATTGTAGAGGAACGTCTCTGAAGAGGGTCGACTGTTTCTCACCCGTGTTAGTAACATGACACTCATTTCCCAGTTCACACTTTTCTGTTTTATTTCTGTTCTGGAGGCACAAGTTCGAACCATTCAGCACCATCACTGTAAATGCTCAGTTTCTGCCTCACTGCCTGTAACATCAGCCACGACCGGACACTCATTCCCCTCCTTCTGAAGGGGCCTCGCTTCAGAAATATGACCAGACTTTGAAAAAGAGTCAACATGTCCTGTGTGGTGTGTGGAGGGAGCCCGGCTCGCAGTCACGAGTGCTTCCGTGACGGTGCCTGCCCAGCCCTGCTGCCCTCGCTCTCTGCCCCCGGTTCCCGCAGCCTGTCCTGCCCTCTAGTGCCGGCCGTGTCGGCTGCCTGTGCCTCCCTGTCCCGCTGAACCACACTGGCCGTGGTTCTGGGCAGGGACAAGATGCTGGAAAACTCAGGAGCCCCGCAGCAGAGCCCAGGGCACACTGCCAGCTGCTATGGACTCTCACCTCTGTGTCTGGGGACGGTGAGTTCCTGGATGCAGAAAACGTAGTTTTGGGAGGCTGGCTGGAGGAGCATGGCTTAGGGATGGGTTTAGGCTTGAAAGAGGGACAAAGGGTAGAGCTGCCATCGGAGGGGGGGTGGAAAGGGGCTGTCGATGGAAGAGGGAGGCTACAACTCCAGAGTTAACATGTTTCCCCTAACCCTAACTTTAGACATTTGCCACAGCTGAGCTTTGACGCAGACAGCTGCAGATGGCCCTCCTGAAGGATGCTGTAAACTGCGGCACAGGTTGCCCAGGAAGGCTGCGTAATTCTCTATCCTTGAGGACATTCAAAAACCTGAGTAGATGTGGTACTGGACAACGTGCACTGACTGGTCCTGCTTGAGCAATGGGATTGGACTACATGATCTGAAGAAATCCCATCCAACCTAAATGTTTCTGTTATTGCTATTTTTTTGCCTAATTTACCAACATCTTATAAAGTAATTTCTACAATTCCATTTGCTTGGAAAATCCTATCAGCAGCATTTGTATGTGTGTCAGTGCCTTTGACTTGGTGTGCGTGCATGTATATCTTTGAGACACTTCTTTTAGTCTTAGATTAATGAAGTCTGAGGAAGCTTTTCAGGTCTGTTTGTTTGTTGTGTTTTGGGTTTTTTCCCTCTTTTTAAAAATTTATTTATTTATTTATTTCACGGTTTTCTCTTGAGCTTTGTACTAAGAACAGAACTAAGATAAAGTGTTTTAGTCCAGAAACTCAACATTTTGGCTTTGGCAACTAGAATAATTTATTTGGGTAGGAGGGTTTTGGTTTTTTTGTTGTTGTTTGTTTGGGGTTTTTTGGTGGTCTTTTTTTTTTTTTTTACTTGAGGGTTTTTTTTTTTGTTTGTTTTCCTGGTTTGGTTTTGGTTTGCCTTGGAGTTTTTTTGTTTGTTTGGGGTTTTTTTAATTTTATTTTTTAGTTGTTTGCTGTTGTGGTTGTTGGGTTTTTTTAATTCTGGGCATAATGTAAAAGGAGGTTCATCACTGACAGTTCTTAGGACCAAACTGTGACTTCAGTATCTTCCTCATGGGCTACAGTTGAAAGCTTTGTAGAAGGAGGTAACTCTTCAGCCTTATCTCTCTATGCTGAGGCAGGAGCAGCACCTTTCAGATAGATGTGATCAATCATTCTTTTTTCCTCAAAAAACCCCCAAAAAAACCCCAACCAAACAAAACCCCAGAACAGACAGATACAACCTGTAGGCCAGGCTATTTGTATGTCATAGAATAGATATTATATTTTTGCCTTTTTCCCCCCTCATATGTCAGAAATTGGGCACATCTGGGGATACGATGACAGATATGCTGAATCACCAGTGTTTTGGTAAGACACATACAATTTCCAATGTTGTCTCCTGAACATATCAGTTTGAACTATTTGGAATCTGTATGCAATGTTAATAACCTGAGAAAAAAATCATTATAAAGCTATAAAACTATACAACAACTTGACTTTATAATAATTTTTATTAGAATAATAAGTTTATAATAAGGAATTTTGGTGGTTTACAGCAAAGAAAAGCATTAGGCTTAAAAATAGGTTACGAAGTGCCCAGTAAACCTTTATTGCTTCTGTCTGAAAACAACAGGTGCTCATCAGGAGTGAGTAAACACATATGCAAAATGACTAACCACATAAATCATTTCTATCATTATTTGCACTTCTTATCAACAGTAAAATTTATATCTAACTAGTCCTTTCTATCGTTTGCTTTCATGTGATCAGTGATAGAAAATTACCCCATTATCACAAGGTCATGTGTTCATTTCAATGACAAAGTGTATTATGGCCATTTGTTCGTGTTTTGGTTACTTATGATGACAATGCAGCCAGGCCATACTGAACGAAGGGAACAAGAATTGGATTTGGTAGCTCCTTTGACTTTTCTGGTTACTTTATCTTTACCATCTAATTTTTATAATAACTTTTTTGTGAGACAAAATGCCCCCTATGTGTTCATAATTACAACTGGATTGTGGTGAGACAATTTCTAGAAATTATTGTACCTAATTATTTTTTTTAACTCTGCAACTTCTTTTTTGTATTGTAAAGGAGCAGCACAAAGACAACTTTTTACATGTTGAATAATCAGGATGCTTAGTTCAAACTGTGAGTTATCACTTCAGTCTGCAGAACGGGTGTCTGGTGGAAATTTTAATTCTTTCTTGTAAGGACAGACAAGGTTTTTCAAGTCTACACCTGACATCCTTCTACCACTGCCAAACATTCAGTACAGAAAACCACAAAGGAATCCTGTCTTTGTTGTTTCACCTTAGTTAATCCTTCTTTTGGAAACATTATTTTCTGCTACCTCAAGTGCTTCTTCCAGATGCTCAGAAAACAACTTGCATTGTCCCTTCATGCTGGTGTGATCTCATTAGCTTCTGAAGCAACTAATTCTGAAAATCATTTCTGGGCACATTAGGGACAAGAAAATAATCGGGGTAGTCAGCATGGCCTCCCTAAGAGGAAGTCTTGCCTGGTCAACTTTATAAAGTTCTACAATGATATGAGTGACCTGGTATATGAGGAAAGTGCAGCAGATACTGTCTACCTGGACTTCAGGGAGTCCTTTGTCAATATCTCCCATAAGATCCTCATAGAAAAGCTGTTGGTATACAGGCTGGATGAGCAGACACTGATGTGGACAGAAAACTGGCTGAATGGCCAGGTCCAGAGGGTGGTCTTCAGAAGCATGGAGCCTAGTTGGAAGCCAGTTACTAGTGGTGTATCCTGGGAGTCAGTACTGCATTCAGTCCTGTTTAACAGCTTCATTAATGATCTGGATGATGGGGCAGAGTGCACCAACAGCAAGTTTGCTGATGACACAAAACACGGAGGAGTGACTGAAACACCATCCAGAGGGACCTTGACAAGATGGAGAAATGGGCCAACAGGAATGTCATGAGGTTCAACAGGGAGAACTATAAAGTCCTGCACCTGGGGCAGAACAACGCTGTGCACCACTATATGATGGCCACTGGAAGGAAAGGGTTAATGACATTTGCAGCACATGCCTTAAACAAGTGCCGCGTGTGAAACTTGTTGCAGAAAACATGAGGGGTTCTTATGCACAAGCTGCAAAAGGAACGAACTTTCAGTTCTGGCCTTCCCTAGGATGGAATAAAACTGATACTTTTCATCACAACATCCCATTGTGACCCCCAGAGTAGACCCCGACATGAGCACTAATTTAAGACCTCACTTCTCAAGCTAATGAGGGACTGTATAAGGTAACTTGGGGATTGAACTGGATGGGACCCCACCAGCAAGAAGCCCAGGACACTGAAGGACCAGTGGGATGCTGCTGTTGGCCCTCCTGGCTGCCAGGGCACTGCTGACTCATATTCAGCTTGACATCAACCAGGACCCCCAGGTCCCTTTCTGCAGCACTGTTTTCCAGCATCTCACTCCCCAGTCTGTACAAACATCCAGCATTGCTCCACCCCAGATGCAGAAGCCAGAGCATCCCCTTGTTGAACTTCATATGGTTGGTGATTTTCCAGTCCTTTAATTTGTCAAGGTCTCTCTGTGGGGCCTCCCTGCCTTCGCAGGAGTCAACTGCTTATCCCAGTTTTGTGTCATCTGCAAACTTGCTTAGTATCCCTTCCAGTCCTGCATCCAAGTAACTTATGACGGTGTTAAAAAACACAGGGCCTAAGATGGAGCCCTGCAGAACCCCACTATTGACAGGTTGCCAGTCTGATGTTACCCCATTAACTATTACCCTTCCATGGGTGCTTGTGTCTGCCATCACCACTGGTGACACATACAGAGATGGAATTGCGACAGCCAGCCTGAAGGTTGTGTTACTACATGGCACTGACAGACCAGCTTGTTGGATCTCAAAAATACAATATCAGCAGAGAAGGAGATGATGAGATTATGTAGCAGGCCGTGGACAGCTGGAGCTGGGAGAAGCTCCTTGCTCTGAGGACACTCTATCATAAGACCTATTAATATTTAGCTATGTTGATTGGCCTGTCTCCTCCAGCAAGATATGGAAAGCCTTTGTGATGATGTTATCAGACCATGTAGAAACCCCTTTGTCCTTTTCCCCCCATGTGGTCCTAGCTAAGGGAAAATATTAATCACTTGTGTAACTGTAGAAGAAAATTGTGTAATCCTCTAGTTAGCATGATCCATCCCCTAGTTAGCATAACCCATCCTCCTCATTAACATGTCCTGACCCAAGACCCTTATATTGTGAGACACGTGTTCAATAAAGTATTCCAGTTTATACCTCACACCTGGGATCGCTTAGTTTTTGACCGCCCACTCCAGCTGGTGTAAAGACATTATTCCCAGAGGACCGGTTGCACAGACCTGAAAATCTGCCCCAGTGTCTCTCCCTACAACAGGGAGGGCATTGTTTTATTCTCTAAGACAAAGTCCTGAGCACTTAAAATCTTACTAGAATGTCTGCTATTAAAAATCAGCCAGAGTCTGGCATTAGTCTTTTGAGGGCAAGGGCCATATATTTACTTCATGTGTCTGCAGAACCTAAGTACCAGCTACAGATGGGTAATGCCTCATGATTGAAGGTGTTGCCACCATACACATGAGTTTATGAATTACAGATAATTATCTCTGAAACAATGAAATTTCAAACTAATGTGACAGTGCCAGATAAATTTATTAAATATCTATCAAAGTGGTCATTTTCCTCTCTGTATCAGGCCAAATGTTCTTCTGAACACTGAACAGCTCTGGCCAGCTACCAGACGAATGATCTGCTTCTCTTTCAAACCTACTGAAATGATAATACTGAAAAAAGAGCACTACCTGAATTCCAGCTGAGATCTAAAATATGTGCAGAAAATTGGACCAGTGAGTCAGCACTTATCTATTGTATTCCAAATTAATTTCATACTAAAATGAATATACTCAGGTGGGCATAGTAACAGATGTTGGCATTTTTGTCCCTGAGGGAACAGTGACTCAGTAATGACCCTTCTTTCATCTGAGCCACAGATGAATCTGTAGCTGATGCTATGCAACATAGATAGATGAGTCAGAAATAAGGCTCTAAACAGATCTGTATTTTGCAGCCAGAAGCTTCTGAGATCACACCAGCATGCAAGGACAAGTTTCCAAATATCAAATAACTTTAGTATCACAAATAAGAAATTGAGAAATACCTCCCAGGCATCTCTGCATTCAAATGAGTTGGTCAATACTAATATTTAAATACAGCTGTATAAAAGCTTATGTTAACTTTACCCTAAGACTTCAGTTCACATCGTGTTTGCAGTCAAGTGATAGCATCCATTTTTCACAAAAAATGAGCAGGCATATTTGTATGGCACGCTAATGTGAGCAAAACCACCAACTTAGTTGTACAGTACCCATTAATTACCATGAGACATGAGAAGTTTTATACATGATTGTACAAAACCGCAGAAAGTATCTTTTAACTGAAAGAAATGGAAGCTCACATTCCCACTGTATTAGACAGAGTATTTAAATTTAAGCACTTACTTAGGTGAAATTTCAGTGGACAAGAATTATCTGCATAAGAGAAACAATTGCCAGAAGTTGAATTTAACAAAATGTCAACAATTTTATTACCTCTATAGTGGTTGTGGAGAGAGGGAGTGCCCCTTAGGATTAATCTAAAATGTTATGCTTCAAACACTTGGATTTTGGTAGTTAGGAGAGTTAACCTCATTTGACAGCAACTGGATGGCTGGATTCCTGTTCTCCTCCTTCACTTATCATTGACTGCAGCGCTTTCAGTGCAACTTTCCAGCCAATCCCTTATCCACTGAGTGGTCCATCATCAAATCCATGTCTTTCAAGAAAAGGATGTTGTGTGAGACTGTCAAATGCCTTGCCCAAGTTCAGGTATATGATATCAGTTGCTCTTCCCTTATCCACTGATGCTGTAATCCCACTGTAGAAGGTTACCAAATTTGTCAGGTCTCATTTGCCCTTAATGAAGCCATGTTGGCTGTCACCAGTCACCTCCTTATTTTCTATGTGCCTTAGCATAGTTTCCAGGAGGATTTCCTCTAGGATCTTGCCAGGCACAGAGGTAAGATTGACCAGCCTGCAGTTCCCTGGGTCTTCTTTTCTTCCCTTTTTAAAAATGGGGGTTATGTTTCCACTTTTCCAGTCCATGGCAACTTCACTGGACTTCTGCAAGTTTTCTACTATGATAGATAGTGGCTTAGCCACTTCCTTTGCCAGTTCCCTCAGGACCTCTAGATGCATCTCATCAGATCCCACAGACTTGTGCACCTTTAGGTTCCTTAGATGGTCTCGAACTATATCTCCTCCTGCAGTAGATGGTTCTTCATTATCCCAGTCCCAGCCTTTGCCTTCTGCACCTTGGGTGTTGTGGCTTCAGCAGTTGCCAGCGTAAGATCAAAGCTAAAAAGCCATTGAGAACCTCAGCCTATCCTGAGTAAGCAAGTCTCCCACTTCCTTCTGAAGAGGGCCCACATTTTTCCTAGTCTTCATTTTATCACTGATGTACCTACAGAAGCTTTTCGTGTTGCGCTTGACATCCCTGGTCAGGCTTAATTCTGTCAAGGTTTCAGCATTCCTGACCTAATCCCTGGCTGCTCGGACAATTTCTCTGTATTGTTTGCCCATGCAAGCCACCTGCTGTTTTTGCCCAACTTTCTCTTTGTCAGGATGCATTGCTCCTAAGATTGGAAGAGGTGATTCTTGAATATCAACCATCTTTCTTGGGCCCCTCTTTCTCCCAGGGCTTTATCAAGCAGATCACTGAAGAGGCCACGGTCTGCTCCCCTGCCCATGGTAGTGAGCTTGCTGTATGACCTGCCCTAAGGGTCTCAAGCTCCACCATTTCATGGCCACTGCAGTCCAGGCTGCCCTTGAGCTTCACACTCCCCACCAGCCCCTCCTTGCTGGTGAGAACAATTCCAGAGATCCATCCTGATGACTTAAATCTTCAAAGGCACACTTGCATAGTCTCCCGGGAGGGAAGTTTTAGGCACTGACCTAGGTTTCGCTTCTAATTGACGACCAAAATCCCTGTTAAGTAGCTATCTCTATCTTGTACTAATATATTTTCCTCATTAAGACCTGGAAGTGTTGGAAGGGATATAACCTTTCTAATTTTTAACTGTTTTAATTAAATCTTTTAATTACTTCTTTTAATTAATCATAAGATGTAGTAGGCCTTAAATTACTCTTAGCCAGCTTTTAGCAAAAAGCTGTCATAAACTACTTTTGTGAGAACATAGCTTGGGAAAAGTATTAAAACTGTAAGTTTTGCTAAACTAACCTTGATATGCTTCAATGAACAAAGCCTGGGAAAGAAAGATATATTTTTTAGTTGGACATATGGAAAGACATTTTGCAAAAAACAGAAAATAAAGAAAAAGACGAACAAAGGCTTAGCATTTGTGTTGGGGAAAAGATATTAAAAAGACTAAAGATAAGGACTAACTATTATAGAAAATGAGAAATTAATAACAAATAGAAGATAGTATACTAACTGAAGAAACAGAATTATGTAATTTAGAACCAATGAACATTAATGTCTTTGTTTTCTAAAATGTATAAATAAGTTAAAAAAATATTATTGATGTCTGTGTGGGGACTGGAATTCTGTCAGTCTTTCACACACCCCTCTGGCCAGAAATAAAGTAATGCCTCGCTTTCTAACACTACAAAGATGGTGTTAGAAAGTTTTATTTATCCAAACACTTTTGGAGTATTTGGCAACAGAGGGAGCCAGTAAATATTGACTCTACATTTATGGTGTGTACTTATTTGAAATCAAGGACACAGCAAAGTTTCGAACCAGGAAACCCTCAATCCAGAGAGCAGAGAGCAGCCCAGTCTGGAAGTCAGCCCCTCTCCTGATGTCACCCTGCTAGAGCAGCTCATGCTGCAAAATGTGTCAGTGACAAGGACAAAGCTGAGGATCAGCTGCAGGTGCCTTGTCTCAGACCCAGCTGCTGGGTCTTCCAGTTGCATTAGCACAGGGCTTCCAGCATTGGCACCACAGGTTTAACTGCCCAGAAAGACTCACTTGAGAATTGCATTTACCGAGAGGTTTTTTGTGCTCCCAGAACCTCAAAGAAAAGGAAAAATAGCCTCATACCTCATTACTAATAACCCACAGGACTGACACAGGCTTCTAAATCCACACTACGTGGGGAAAGTCACAGACATATGAAAAAGTGTCATGGAGGACAGCATTCCTGCAAAGGTTATAGCTTCTCTCCTTTTAGAGGAGCCCACATGCTGCCCTTCTTGCTGCTGTTCCCCATGCTGAGGATGCTGAGATGCATCCTGTTCTTCAGACAGAAGGCTTGCCACATCTGCAGTCAGATCATGGATGGATATCTAGTTTGCTTTCCTGTGGCAACCATGGCAATCTTCCTTGGGAGGAGCATTTCACCAGGGCAAAGCCTTGCAAACAGTGGCCCAGTGTTGCGTTAAGAAGGCCTCACTCCTAGACTTAAGAGTCCCAGCCCACAGAAACCAGCAGTCACTGCTGTGACATGCTGAGCAGTATTGAAAGCTGGCTGAGAGCACCTGGAAAGCTATGCAGCACAGCCACTGGCTTCCAGGTGCCCATGGCAGTCATGGGTGACCTGTGTAAGCAACTTCTACTTTATTAACATTATGTTCCATTGTGGTGGTAATAAGGGTGGCAACAAGTTGCCTTGAGCCAATCTCCTCCTCATCAAGTAGTTTCTCTCCACTGCTCTCCATGCGTATCTTGTCTGGTGTCTTTTGTCTTTTTTTCTGTCTGTTGGAGAGCAAGGCAGTCCAGGATGGCTCAGTGCAAACTGATCAAACCAGACAGCTCAGTGTCTGTGGTGTTAGGACAGAGGGACCTAAATCCTGGAAGCATCATAGTCTTGGCCAGCTCAATGGCTCTGCCTAAGAAAGTGTTTGTGGCCTGCAAACCTGGACTGGTAGCAAGAGACAGTGAGGGATTATGCTGCTCAGGTTTTGGAAAGGACTACACTGTAGCAACAAAGGGGGTCTCTGTTGAGCCCTACTGCACATCAAAGGGGCCCTGAAAATCTCTGCAAAATTACTCTTTGAGGTTATTACACATGGTTAACGGGGACCAAGCAATACTGTAGTTGCTGCTGTACTCATTGGGGCAGACACTTTCCCATTTCCACACAGTAGAAGTCACCCTCTCCCTATCTTTTTTCCACTGGGGATAATTATTTTTTAACTGAGTGTATCCATGGGGAAGAGTTCCAGAAGAAGAAAAAAAGAGAAACCTGTCTCCTGATTGTCTAAACTGCTAATGAGGCTTCTTTACTGAGAGGAGGGCAAGCCAAGTTCAGGTTCCAGTTCTGACCCACTCAGAAGCATAATTTTCTTCTTCAGAACTATTCCTTTACTAAAAACCAATGTATATGCTATTTGATTAAGTGTAAAAAACCCATGTTACAAATAATCTTCCACGTTTGATCTCCCCTCCCCCTGTCTCCTGCAAAAAAAGAGCATATAGGTATATGGAACATCAAGAACAGTATTAATCCAAATGGAATTAAAAACTGTTCATTTGATTCTTGTCAGAAAAAATATAAATAAGCAATCGTTCATTGCATTTTGGCAGTTTTTCTTTTATTCTAGTATTTTACCATGTAATACGGATGAGCTGACAGCACCTCCTCCACATACTGGGATTTGGTGTTTCAGAGATAGTTATCTGTCATTCATATATTTAGCTGTGTGTATGGTGGCAACACCTTCAATCATGAGGCATTACTCGGCTGTAGTTGGTGTGTAGGTACTGCAAACATATGAAATAAATATATGGCCCTTGCCTTCAAAAGACTTACTACCTGGCCCTGACTGATTTTTAACAGCAGACATTCTGGCAAGGTTTTAAGTGCTCAGGACTTTGCCTTAGAGAATAAAACAATTCCCTCCCTGTTTTAGGGATGTGTAGAAGAGTTGCTTGTAGCTGATGAAACTGAAGAGGGTAGATAAAAGTAGGGACGTACTAGAGGTGGTTAAACTAAAAAACATGAATGTCTGCAGCAGCATTCAACATACAAACAATTGTGGAGAAAAATTTTTGGCTATGGTCAGTGAATTACCAGCTCACTGACATCACACTCTTAGTGTGAAATGTCACATTTTAAGAAAACTTTGCTCTCTAATTTTCAGAAGAAAATATTTATGAAGTGTGTCAAAGAGTATGCATTTTTCCGAGTTTAATGTCCAGCTAAGGAGCACAGTCTTTGCCTTCCACAGGGCAGTAAAAGAAGAAATCCTCCCTATGAACTGCCATGGAGAGGAGTGTCATATGGCTCATGGCAGCTCCTGCACTCTACGCATAATGAGTGTCTCCAGGATCTCTGGGTTACTTTTAATCACAAAATTTCATCGATTTTGAAAATGCCATTAGTCTGGGTCAAGGATTAATAAAGGGCCTGAAAGAACTTGAAAATAATTGCTCTTTGTTTTCAAGTCTATGTTGTTGGTTTGACTTAGGTAAATGATTCATGGTAATTTAGTATCATAAATTGGGATCTGTTTATAAATATGCATCATGGAAGACCTAAACCACACTGTCCTGAGTGTGTTTTCATACATGGCTTTGGTAGGAATTCCTCACCGGAGTGTAACCTCTACCATTAGATACTGAAATCTGCATTTGCAGCGTGCAGCTGTTTCTTGTGGTGAAATTGTGTGTGTTGCTCTGAGCCTTGTACTAACCTAACTGCTCATTAAGAGCACATTTGCCTGGGTTGTCTGTGAACCTCCAGCACTGCCAGGAGTATCTACCACACTGCAGTGTCAAAGGGCTGGATTTATACCCGAAATTCCTCTTCTCACCTTGATCTTCTCCTGGGTAACAAGTGACAGGATGACAGGAAATAGACTTATATCGTGCTAGGGGCAGTTCAGATTAGATATTAGGAAAAATTTCTTCACCCACAAGGGTTGTCAAGCATTGGAGCAGGCTGCCCAGGGAAGTCACTATCCCTGGAAGTGTTCAAAAAACGTGGATATGGCACTTGAGGACATGGTTTAGTGGGGAACACAGTGCTGCCAGGTTGACAGCTGGACTTGGTGATCTTGGTCTTTTCCAACCTTAGTGGTTCTCTGATTCAATCTGCAATCTCTTTCTGAATGAGATCACAAAATCACAGAAATTGTTAGGGTTGGAAGGGACCTCTGGAGATCATCTAGTCTTACCCTCCTGTCCAGGTAGGTTTTGAATGTGTCCAGAGAGGGAGACTCCAAAACTTGGGAGCCTGTTCCAGTGCTCCGCCACTCTCAGGATAAAGAAGATCAAGTGGAGTCTCTTGGACCTAACCAATGGAGTGAACTTGAAGGGGCATTATTCCGGTGAGTGTGGGCATATGGATTGGGTGGAAGACCCTGGTCTTTCTTCAGTGAAGTGCCACCTCTCGCTGGAACGGTGGCTTGTCCCACACAGGCAGATAGGACAGCTTTGAGCTGTCCTCTGAGTCGTGAAATTGTTCATGACAATTCTCTACTTGTTTTATGTGCTGACGATTTCGTTTCTGAAGAACAGGGCCCGCTATTACTAATGTGGGCATCGGTGAGAAGCAGAATTTGCTACAGACTGAGCCCACAGCAGAGTCACTCACGAACGGGAGAACGAGATGAAATCGGGGGACGTTTCCTGCCGCGTCCCATTTCTGTGCTGGCGCTGCAATGCTCAGTTCCAGTGCCTGAACCGGAGCCCGGCCAAGACGAGCCTGGGCCGTCAGAGCCGCCTCGGCCCCCGCCGCGTCCCGCCGGGCAGCGCCGCGCTCCGCCCGCCGAGCGGCAGCAGCGGCACAGCGGCCTCGGCGGCTTCGCCCTTCGCCTCGGCTGGACTGGGCTCGGCTGGCTGGGACTGGGCTCGGCTGGGCTGGACCGGGCTCGGCTGGGCTGCTCTGGGCTGCGCTGCGCTCTCTCGCCGCCTGCTGCGGCGGCTCTTGTGGCCGGCGCCACCTTCCTCCCCGCGCACGGGCAGCCTTAACTTAGGAGTTCCAGGGAACCCCGATACCAGCCCGCCGGGCTGCGCTCCCGGCTGTCTGCGAACAGCACCGGCCATCTGCTGTGGCAGCGTGGTTTCTCCACAGGGAGAAGCGAATGCGAGAATGGGCAGTGGCAGGTCGGTGTCCCGCTCTGTCAGCCCCCGTTACGGGTCACGGGTTACCCGGTGCGAGCTGCGCCACCTCAGCTGCGGCACTGAGCGAGGGGAAGCCCGGCCTCTGATGAAGCGCAGGCTCTGCCCGCTCCCTCCGGCCCAGCCTGAGATGCGGGGAGCAGCCTGGGATGTGGGGAGCAGCCTGGGAAGCCCTGCTCATACTGAGCTGGGCATCCCCCATGGCCCAGCCGAGAGTATGGGCTGAGATGTGGGGCTTGGGGAGATATAATCAGGTTGTGAGCTGAAAGCAGGGAGCAGATTAATGGGGATTTGAACTCGCTACAGAGGGAATTGGAGGGGAGGTGTACAGGCTTTGGCAATGTGTTTATGTTTGGTATAACCTTTCCTCCCTGGCTTATACACATCAGATTTAATAGCACAAATGTAGACCTTTGCCTTCACCCTTGAGAAGAATTTCTTATCACTATAGAGATGTCGTCACTGTTACAGCTCCATGCAGTTACAAGTCCCACTGCAGTAGAGATGGACATAAACCATGTTTATATGCACATCTGAACGACAGTAGAAACACAGGCAGGCACAGGTAAATGAGGCTTAGATTGTGCAGTCTTCTTGGGTCAGCCCTATTGTGCATTTCCCTGTAGCCCTTCAGATGCTCTCTCCTCATTGGTATGCTGTGTGCTAAGCACATTGTGTCCAAGTAGTTAAATTTCCATGATGAACCAGAAACAAACCTTATAAATCCTGTCAGAGGCAGAAGAAAGACTCGGTGTTAGATGGCAGGGTTTAAAATGTAAAGCCTGAATCAGATGAAGAGCTCTTTTCTGCTACAGGTTGAAGGGCCAAAAAGTCACAGACTTGTAGTGGTTCCGAAACTCACACTGTAGGTTCAGCAGGGTCAGGCTTCCAGATCAGGTATAGCATATTCTGCTGTGTTTCAGGGAGTAAACAAGAGACAGTTTTATCTGTCACACTTATTTAAATAATTTCATTTGAGAAAGGAAAAAGGAATCAAGATGAACCCTCAAATAATGGAGGAACTATTTCTATTAGATAGGTCATATTTTCTATAATTTCAGGAATAATTCTGAGTCAACATCTCCTTTGCACAATACAAATCGATGTAAAATTTATCTAAACTGAGTAGTGTCCCCAGTAAAGCTGTAGGAAGCATTTTCCTCCAGTTGCTCCCTGGCAGATCCCAGCAGTGGTGGCAGGTGATTACAGAAGTTGGGATGTTGGCAAAGGCACAGGAGAAATGTTCCATGCTGCCTTCAATTGCCAGGTCTCTGAAGGGTGGGCAGGAACAAAAACAGAGAGACAGGCTGAACCTAGGGCTGGCCAAGTTGCTGCTTTCAGCTATCATCAGGAGCAAACATTACCATGCCATAAAACTTAGAGAGTTGGAGCTCTTTCTAGAACTTTAATTTGCATTTAATTCCAATTTTTATATAGCATGATTTCTTCTGTATGACTTTTTACCCTATACAATGCCTTCCCTACCTCCCCTAAATCTGTGATTTTGCGCCTCAGTGAGCTTATTATTACTGTTTCTCCTTTCTTTGTTTATCAATATAGAAAGTATGCTAGTTATTTTTGGATTACCTGATTTGATCTGTTCTTCTGAGAGTGTACCCAAGATAGTCTGTACTAATTAATACTTCTTAAAGTCACCACAAGGTGAAGTCTGTGAGTGACTGAATGCAAAGCATGTACATTTTTATTGACAGTGGTCATCTGCTGCATTATTTTATCTCCGTGTTTCTTAGTTTCCAAGTTATGTAGGAAGTCTAGAAAATGGAGCTGATGTAAGTGTGACTCTAGGTATGTCTTGAATTGTCTTACGCACTTTGCAATAAAGATGCAGAAGGATATATAGGTTCATATTCCAAGGCACTGATGTTTCCTTGAATTTTCATGAAATTCTTATCCTTAACTATCAGTATTTATTTCCTTGTAAGCTTAAAACTATACGAGAAAAAAAAAGCTATTAAGCAAATAAATAGAGCAAGAGTAGCCAGCAAAATAATACAAATACAGCAGGACATAGTGAAATAATTAACCCTAAGTTCATGAAACTGAGGTTGAACAAAGGCTTGCAGGCAGCCTGCCTAGTAGCAGTTATATAATAGCAATAATTTGTTGCCTTTCTGCAGAGTCCTTCTTTTTTTTTTTTTACCCCCGATAAAATGTTTAGCACACCTTGTACAGCGCAGCAGGGGCTTAAGCACATGAGCTCATTGTTTCACTGTTTGTACCTCCCTTCCCCAAATGCCTGGGATTTCTGGTTCCCCAGCAACCTCAGGGCCGTCCAAATCTGCACTTTGCAATATGCAGTAATGTCTGTATGGTCTGGAGTGGTTTTAGGGCTGAAAAGTCATGGTGCTTCAACTTGCAAAAAAGAGCAAGGAGTGAAACCTGCAGACTGCAGTACCCACATTTCATAAGAGTGGGTCACAGAGAGCATTTCAGCCATAGTGATTTATTAGTTTGGAACCACTTTATGGACTCTTGCTTCTACTCATCCTGTTTTCGTGGACATTTCCCGTGCAACCCAAGACTGTGAACTATGAAAATTGACTGAAAATTGGCACATTTAATAGACCTACATGTCATGGTCTGAAGTTTTTCTGCACTGTCTCACACCAGTTTTAGAAAATTATTGCATTCACCGAATAGGGCTTATTCATGTAAAATTGCAACATTGCTTTTATAATGCAGTGGTAGTATAATGCAGGAGGGGCATGGCTGCTGAAATTTTTTTCACCTTCTGGTAGGACAGCATGTAGGATGGGGGGGGAATCAGCAGGATTAGGAAAGGAAAAGTGGTATGGTAAGGTATTTGCCTCATAGTTAAAACTAAGTGTTCCATGTGGGAAACAACAGCCCTCATGAGAATAGCCATTAAATATACTGTCATCCCTTTGGCATAAAACTTTTTGTTCAGAAATACAGACAACTTTTGTGAAAGCAGGAAACTTAATTAACACTATAGCTTATGGAGCTTTCATAGTCTTGTGGTTCTTCCTCTCCCACATCATCTCTAATTTCATTCCTCCCCTCTGAAAATTTTAAGATGTCCATTTTGAAGCAGAATGTTGGAAAAAACTCATTAAGCATATTGTTCCTGATTAGATGCATAATGATTGTAGGCTGCTGTTCAGAAACATCATCTTCTTGAAATCAGACTTTCCAGAGAATGATAGTGATAGAGCTTTATCTTCCATACTTTGGATAAGACCTTACCAAAAAGTTGTAGAAGGGCACACGGTGTGTGTAAGAGACAAACATTTCAGTGACGTCCTTAGCCTCACACTGATGCATGTTGATTTGCTAATGTCATTGATAAAGCAACCTGAAGAGACTCAACTGCACCTGCTGTTGCAAGACCATGACATAGTGATGCTTGGAGCTTCTGCTAATGTCATTCTTCCAGGGCCATTCTTTCCATCTACCTATGAGAAATCTAGTATGTGTCCACCATCAATGAGTTTCAGGTTGCGAGCCTTTCTTGATTTGAGAGGACAAGAATTAATATTAATGATGAAAATCTTTGAGGAAAAAATGAAGATTAACCAGCAGTATGGTATGTCTATACACTTTTCAGAAAACAGAGGAGTGCCAGGGGAAATGAATAGCCAGTTTGTACAAAGCCTGGAAGACACAGAAATATCAACAGTCTGCCTGATCCTGGTTACTTTTCTGTCTGCTACCCTTAACCTGAGAAATTAGGGGGGGGGGAAGCAGGCTTTAGTTTTCTAACTCAGTTATATTCTCATAAGATTACTTTGCTGATTCAGATTTTATTATCCCATAAGGTATGTCTGCTAACTCATGATGCTATCACTGCAGACATATAAGGGCTTTGAAATCTTAGCTGTGGGATTGGAATATAGATGTAATTAACAGGAAAAGTGCTTGCAGTGTAGAGTTTATTGGAAGAGTTTAGATGTCCTCCCAGAAGATTCAAAAGCTGCATGTGCACCACAGAAAATGTAAGGGAGAAGTGAGGTGGAAATGGCACATTTAGTCTGAACAGAGCTCTTTAAGAAACAGCCAGCAAGACCAAGCCAGGAAAAGCCAAGCTAAGATGCTTGAAAAATAAGGCATGAACTGATTTTATCAGAAATTCATCAAATCACAGTGAAAACAGAGCAAGATGTATTGCTGAATATTTGCAGAAAAAAAAGAGAGAGAAAAGGCCTGAATGGTTTCCATGAATTAGCCACAGAAGTAGAGTCAAAGTGGGAAAGGAAAGAGAGGCATTCTTAAGGGAGATAGATAATAGTGTAGTGGAGACTTTGGAGAAAGGAAAATGTCCAAAAATGGCCCTTCTAGATGGTAGAATGAAGATAAGAAACCTCAGGAGCTCAAAAAGATTGAATCAAGAGTGGGCCAAGACAGAGACTGAGATGCTTAGAAGAAATGTGGATATTTTGGGGGGAATATAGTGTTTACTGGAGTAACCATAATTTATAAATAGAAGAAACTTGGATTGAAGAACAATACTCAGAAAACATGACATACCAGCATTTAGTTCATGAATCCTGGAAACTAAAGTAGCAGCCAGTTAAGAGAAAAGGTAAATAATATTTTAATGTGTGTCTATGTTATTACCTTAATCATCCTGACTTCCATGTTAAAAATACTTAAGCTCCTGGATAAATATTAACATAAAATAGATGTCACAGATCAATACCACATCCACAAGCTTTTCTATGCCCTTGTAATCAAACAAAACATTTAGTTTGTTTCAGAGCCAAATCCTGTGCAGTCAATTTTATTTAGCGTTTTATTAACACTAAAAGATACCCTGTTGTCTCTTATCTGTCTTCTCAAGGAAAAATAATTCCTTTAGTTAAGTCATTGCTGTCATGTGCTGCTGCCATTATATAGACTCTTCTTGGTGTGTAATGATGAATAAATACAACATAGCAATTAAGTAGGTTTGATGCTGGCATGGACATATTAATATGCAAGCTGTAGAACAGGTAGAGCCGATAGACTTTGATAATACAAATTCCTTTACTGAGTTCTGTCTCAGTTCTGACCAAACACAAGACCGGCAGGTAAGTTAGGGTCACTTTTCCTACATTTGCCAAGCAAGAGGACACAAATTGTTATGAAATGCCTACACTCAAGCAGATGAATAACATCTGCTTTTCAAGTCTGTCATCATTCAGTGCCTAGAATTTTAACAAAGATCAAGATATGCTTATCCCATATACGTAATTATGAGCTATCCACACGTGTTACCTTATTCTTGTGTAAGGTCAAGTCAGACAAGGGAAGTGGGAGGGATTTAAGGGTGACACTTGTGGTTGTTCACCTGGAAAGGAGATGGGTGATTCTTTTCAGAGTAGATTCAGTTTGGTTATCAGTTAGAGAAGTTTATTGGCAAAAAATATACAGATAATGCATAAAAATATATTCAAGCAGAAAATTCAGAGGTAGTTTTAAAACATCTTGTATATAAAACTGTTTAAACTTTGAAATGTCACTGTATATTTTTGCCCTTAATACAGTATAGAGTGAGTTTTCATCATGTAATAGACATGGATTTTGAACTTACCACTATATCAATTCTTTGGTAAGAACAGCTGCAGATTCTTCTACAAGTAATGATAAAGACAGTTTACTATTAGTGTGCACCTCAGGCTGCCACTGGAATATTATTGTAACCAGACATATTGAACCATAGAATTGAAAAAATAGTAATTTGCTAGTGAAGCACCATATAGTTACTGTCCAGAGTGTCTTTCAGTTTAGTTGTAGTTTCTTGAGTCTGGAAGAGTTTTACTCCATGGTGGATCGTGAATAACCTTTTCCCCAGAACCCTTATTGTGGGGAAATGTCAGACTTGTAAAGAATGATCATGAGGCAAAGAGGGTGAGTTAACAAGGTCAGGGAGTGTACAAATGACTGTGCTGGTTTATATGCAATACATGCCCTGTATTGCACAACTTGCAGTGGTGTTCAAAGCTCTTCCATTTGCACCTGTTTTTTCAGCCAATGCTATTGATCAGTCCTTTGTCTTGTTTGCTCTCCAGTCCAGCAAGCTGTTCCTGCTCTGAGGGACTTTGCTTCATCCTATTCTCCATTATTCTGCACAGCAAATAATTGATATGAATTGATGTTAACTGCACCTAGTCTAGTGTGTCTTTCAGCATAGAGATGACTGTAACTTGACATGTAAGTTTTTTGTAACTTGCAAGTAATTCAAGCACAGCTCCCACACTAGAGGGTTCTGCCATTTGCCTGAAAGTGAGTCTGTGCTATCACAGATCTCATGAATAGCCCCCACCTGTGGGAAGAAGTGAGCTGGTACAAGCTGATGAACCCCACTAGTCACATCAGCACTTGGTGTTCAGGCAGCAAGCACAGCCTGGCCCTGATCACAGTGAAAACCTGCTTGTCATATGCGAACTATCCCCAGAGTTCTTTCTTCCCTCAGCTTTTCAAAGGTCTGGTACATGTCTCATGACCAGTCAAATGAAGCTTTGAGTTGTGCCTCACCAATTCCTGGAGCTCATTCTTATCAGCTGCAGATCTTCTTTTCACATTCTTACTTCCCTTATCAAGAGCTGCTTAGTCCTTCAAGCCTCAAACTGTGTTATGTGTTCTGCCTGTCATGGTGGCATGGTGCCTGTCAGTGATGTCTTTATGACAATGCAGTCAATATGCAGCTTGTTATATCACCTTACAAATTAGCCCATGTTGCTTGTGAGAAGCTACCTTCTCTTAAATAGCCAGGTTTTGTACTTGTCTGGCAGAGAGGTAGGTACAATAGCTTTGTACAGCTTTAGCCTAGCAGAGAGCTTGATTCTATGTTAACCATATAGTCCCTGTGAAAGTTTGGCAGAAATGATTGTTCTTTCCTTTTTCAGGAAATCACCTCTGTGTCCCTAATGACATTGTCATTCAAATTGCTTGTAAAATCAAGAGTTACACTCTTTTCCAGAACTTTCTGATAAACAGTCTTGCTGATTTTTTCAAAGGTGTTCAGGAAGTAAATCATTAGCATCAACAGTTCCTATTAATCCCTCTACAAAGGTGTATAAAAAAAACCCCAAACTTTTGCAGACTGAATTGAGTCTGAGAACTTGTGATTTTGGAGATTACAGAGCATCATGCATCATGTCCTAAGCAGGACAAGCTGGATGTGCTTCAAGATGCATCCTTTTTTAATGTTCCTTATAACAACAAAGTGCTTGAGAAGGCTTGACTGACCTTTATTCTACCTTGCATCTCATCATGGAGTTATTTCAAAATTAATAGCTGCTCTTGGACAGGAGAGACTTTCCAGGAATCTTCAGAGTCTGGGTTTCTGATTACATCAGAGGTTTTAATAAGCTCATGGAAGTGACGTAAATGTTGTAAGTTTTACTTCTTCCTTTTCCTGTCTTTATATGGTGATAAATGCTATGGAAATTGTTCCATTGTTTGCCTGAAAACTGCTTTTTGCTTTGTTAAAGTAAGTATTGGCAGCATATGAATACAGTAACACTGGTGCTCTACCACAAAGGTCTTTCATATGATACAGCTTGATCTGGATTCAGTGACAAATGGTCTTTAATCCAGCCTGCCAGCAGGTATGTCTGACCAAGATAACACAGTCGAAGTGGTGCCTATTTCCTTTTTAAACAGAAGCTGACTGGCCGTATTACTGCTGGCAAATTGGCTTGGATGTTTCCACTTCATACTGTCAAACCATCCCTGCGCCAAATGACAAGCCTCATCTGAGCTATTTCTTCAAATAAAGCATAGCCTATGTGACTTTGCAAGTCAACCTCACTAGCTATTTTTACTCAGTACAGCAGCTATGCCAGTTGCCCTTCAGTGTTACTTTGCATTCTGGAAGAATTTTCTCCTCTGTGCATAGAAATTTCAGATGGTAGCTGTAACCAACTGCCATAATGTGTGGTTTTGACCACAGCTAAAAAGGATTCAGCACACACAGCATGTGATGTCTTTTCAGAAAACATACTATTTTTAATTCTTTCCCATTGCAGAAGTTTGGCCAGTAGTCCTAATTCCCAATTCAAAGTTCTATGTGAAAGCACAGAGCAGTGCTCTTGTCTTTTTATTAATTTTTTTTTTTTTTACACCACCCTGTATTCTAGGCTAGCTGTACACAGCTTTATGCTTGTTTTACTACTCTTCTGCCTGCATCCCTTTCTACAGGATTTCTTCCCAGCATTGGCAACTGCAACACATCACTGCCACTGAAAGACTTACACAGCACCATCATGGATCTTTTTCTGGGTCAGTACATCACTGTGCTAAGTGTCTCCACTGCTGTGAACTTATTATATAGGGGTTTTCAACATTTTTGTAACCAACAATTTGCATGGTAAAATTAAACATTCAAAAAATGTCAGCTGCGCGTTCTGACAAAGCCACATACATGGTTTAACTGGTCAGCCAAGTCTGTTTCCCAGGGAATTGCTGACAGACAAAATCATGACTACCAAAGTCATGTTCTTGGTAATGGAATGAAATGTAGAAATTGGGTTTTGTAAGCAACTGTTTCTCCTCTGAACTCTCCAATGAGTCTAAATTCAGTCTGAGTTCCATTCTTGGAAGGATATTTATGTCAAAACAAGTGGTGGCAAAGAGTTTATATCCTGCTGCCAATCCAATATAGAAAGACACTTAGAATTTAAATGCAAACATAATTTCTGTAATATTTTGATATAAAACAGGTGGTAGCTGCTGATCATTATTTGCAGTTGTTATCTGTAATAGCAGACAATTTGGTACACAATGTACAGTTATTTGTACATTTTGAAAGAGTTTTTACAATGAGCTGCATAATCAAACCAGTTTTGTGTAGTATATCAATCCTGGGAGAATACTACTCCAACCAGAATACTTAAGAAGGCTGGCTAATGCTAGTGCTTACTGAATAGAAATTCTCAGAACTGCATGCAAGAAACACCATGAAAAATGATAAAATATGAAAATACTAGTTACATTACTGATCTTTGCTTTCTGAATTGAACAGTTGATTTTGTGAGATATGTCATAAATCAGAATATGATAAGTTAGAAATATTCAGGTAACATTAGAATTTTCAGTTTTGATTAGTTTAGATCAATCCAAATTCAGAACATCTACTCTGTATTCATTCTCGTAGGAGATAAAGTCAGAATCAGAATCACAGAATATTCTGAGTTGGAAGAGGCCCACAAGGATCATCACATCCCTTGCATTCCACCTACAAGTAGGACCTTCCTCTGCCTCTAAACAAGGGATAAATTTTTCTGCTTCTTCTGAAAAAGAAGCAGAAAATGTATGGCTTGGAAAGATATGAAAAACAAAGGGAACTTTGTAGAGCATTTTACAATCCCTGACCTTGTAGAGTGTCTGAAACTCTGATGAGCTTCTAACAAGAATATTTTCATCATTTTTAATGGGTACTAACTCATATACTCGAAGTAAACATCTTAAAATGCTAAAAACTTAAAAAGCCATGAACAATTATTTTTTTCTATGTTTTCCTATGCTGTTTGAAAATATTTCAACTCCACTGCTTGTTTCTGGAGATAATTACCATTTTCCTCTAATAACAGCAGGCAGCCAACTTTGTTTTACCTACAACCATCTTTTCCAAATAAAAGCTACAGCAAAGCTAACTTCTGTCATTGGTGTGTTTTAATAGTTTGTAGGGAGTATTGCAGGGTGACACTAATACCTGCAGTTAGCCTGGCTGTTTGCAAGGTAGCTCCACAGTGATTTTCATCCTAAGCAAGTAGAAGAGAGATCCCATGAAATGCACATCACTGGTCTCTAGCGTGGAAAAGCATGTAGAAGATTTTCCCAGAAAGGAATAGAGTGGAGTGCAGACAATATCTATTCCAACACAAAGCCTTAAACGTGGCTGGTTTAACCAGTGATGTTATCCACTCACAGGGGCTGAATTTTTCAATGACATCCTGCCCGCTGTTAGAGAAATGACTGAAAACTGGTTCAGCCAGCTCTGAACTGCTTTTCCTTTTCACACCATCTCAGGCCTTAATCTGCAAAGGACATTCTGGGGTCAAGCTCTGGGATGAGTAGGAGATGAAGTATTATCCCCAGTTTAAATTGTTTGAGATACCATATCTGAAACAGTTATCCTGGTACTTTGTGTCACGGGGTGAGGAAGCTATCAGCAGCCCCATGGGTCAACATTCAGAAAACTGATGTGGAAGCACCTTTTCTTTACTTTTTCGATCTGTGCTAGTTTAGCTAGTCCCACAAGCCTGGTTTCACAGTTTGCTTTGATTGCACATGCCAGTGAAAAGGTTGAAACTGATTTAAACTTTGTGAGATGGATAGCAGCTGTTGTACTAAGCTATTTAAACCCAACAATTTGGGCTTAAACCTTGGCTGAGTAAATACAAAGCCTTAACCATACATAGTAGCCATAATGAGCTTTTCTTTTTCAATTTCAGTGGATAGAATTTATTTTTAAATCAAATCAACAATATTTTACTGCCAGATTTTTCAATACCAAATTTTTCATTGCCAGATACTGAAGTATCTTACCAAAAAAAACCCTAAAAATAAAGCAGGTGAGTTTATTTACATTTTTCATGAGTAAGGCATTTTTTGTCATGCTGTGATGCAGTGCAGCTCTCTCCTCCCTAAAACAAAGTTTAAAAAAGCCCAACATTGGAATCATGTAACAGTCTGAAAAATTATATCTTTGTGTTGTGTGTGTATGTCTCATATGTCTCTAGAATAAAAGAAAGGAAGATGAAGTGGATGAGAGGAAATGTAAAGAAAACCAGCCTACAATAGTGTGTGCACTTCCTGTTGGTTTCTGTAGCTTTTAAAGTCGAAAGTGGTACATACATATAAGAATGGGAAAAGTTCCAAAGCATTCTTTCTGAAGTCACGAGGTTGTTTCCTTATCACTGAGTAAGGCATCTAATGCTGACAAGAGTAGGATAATAATGTTAATTTTTTACCCAGGTAGAAAAGAATGAGTGACAGATTCACACAGCTGCTAAGATTGCCCAATTCAATTTGCAATTTTTCATTAGAACCAGAGGCCTTGGGTGTAGGCTTTGGATCAAATGTGAGGGTTGGTATCAATCCTTCTTCTTTACACTCATTGATGGCAAAAATCACAGATTCACTTGAAGGGCTTTTGGACAAATCTAGGTGAAAGTCTGTTGCTATTAATACGGTTTGATCTGCAATTTCCTGCTCATTTGGATGTGAAACTTTAGCAGGAGAAACTAACAAAATCAGTATTTGTGACATGACAGCTGGCAGCTTTGCATGGTGCAGCCACTGGTGTTCAGCCACCATCTATCTCCATGCAAGCACAAGCCATTTCTGAAAGCTAGGACTTTCCATCTTAACCCACTTCCTGCAGGCAACTTAGAGTACTCCTGTGGAAATTCTCCTTGGTCACTGCTCTGCACACAGCTGTCACAGTCCCTCAGAGTACCCAGCATTGTTTTTCCCAACCTATGAGCATTTTTATGACACTTTATAAGTGGAGTAGAAAGCTCTTTCAAAGGATAAAAGAGGAGCTTCTCACCATTTTTTCTCACCCTGAGAAACAACATTCCTGTGTTTTAAGTAAGAGCTTTGTATAGGATCTCATGTAAGGTAAATCTTAGAATGCCCATTACAGAGGTATCTAGTTGAATACTATTTTCAGTGCCTTCACTTTTACACATTTAGCAAACAAAAGCAGAGTATGCCATGGTGTCTCACAACAAAGATAGAATACCTCACGGTGTGCTGTGGATTTTTGTTTGTTTTTAATATGAAGTAAAAGTAAGAAGTCACAGAAGTTCAAATTTCATCTCTTCCTAAATTTTACATTTTTACCTGCAATGAAAATGAAAGCAATATGGCTGTTGTTTGGTTTTGGTGGGTTTTTTAAATGCAGGTGATTTAACTAATCTAGATTTAGTGGGGCAGATGGCATTATAAACTCATCAGAGAACCCAATGGAATTACTCATATATATACAATTACTCATATATATGAACATTTGTATGGTAATAGTTGACACCAAAGTAAATACTACACTTTCTCACAAAATCTACTTTCCGTTATTTCTTTCAGCTGTACTTAGAGGTGAGATCCTTTTTTCCATAGCTATCTCTTAGCATTTATTCTTACATACTCCTCTTTTTTTGTTTCCATTTGTCTCATCTGCAGTTCAGTTTCAAAAACTGATTTACCACCTTTTCTTTTGTTTTGGAAAGAAACAAAAGTTTGCTTGGGAACTTTCTGTTCTGTCTTTTGAGAATTCCCTTCACACTCACGCGGCATTCACTGCAGTATTCCTAGACGTGGAATATTTGTTAAGTCCATCTATGAGTATGTGCTACATCAACTATTTTTGACTACAGGAAAGTCTTTCATTTTCATCAGGACTGACACTTACTCAGTGTACCAGTACAATAAAAATGTTTTATGTTCTAACCAAATGTAACTTTTTGTTCCAGAGGATCTCAGAAGCAAGAACCTTTTGGCTGCTGGTAAAATTTTAAAGGAGGAATCTCTAACTTGCTGACCTTGGTGGGCAGGAATTCTGGAGTTACCATTTGGGTTGTCTCCTCTGTCTTCCAAATGGTGCTTGCTCTTGTCAGAGGAATAGTAAGTTATGTGCCTCATGACCAGCACATACTCTTATGTGCATGCTGGCAATAGATTTCCAGTGTGACTGTAAGTCTGGTAATAGACTGCAAATTTGCCACATGGTGCAATGCCAATTGCAGAAGTCACGGGAAGGTAGTTTTCAAGACTAATGGGGTGTACTTGCAAAAAGGTACACAGGTGAGAGAAGTCAGGATGATGACCACGGACATATGTGAAGAGGAAGGCGCACTAGCACATAAACAGAAAAATGGCATTGGGAGCTGTAAAGACCGGACAAGTAAAGGCCAGGTTGTGAAACAGTTCAAAACAACATGGAATACAGGTGGTGAATGAATACATTAGCCTGTATATGTGAATGTATACATTAGGTATGCATAGAAAGATTTCCCTTAAGTTACGGGACTAAACTAAAACACCCTTGTTGATGTTAGTTTTATACTGCACAGGGCTTTATCATGTGGATGTAATTCCATTGATTCGTGACAAATAGCTTTTCTCTGGAAGCTAGGTTTATCTGTGTAGTCAAGCTTGTTCAGTTTTAGAAGAGATTACTTAAATATGGTATATTTCAAAGTGTATCAAAATGTGAATGTCATAGAGCTGGTATCAGCAATGGCCAGAAGTCAGCAGAGAAGCAGGCAGGCTTTTTCCACTGCATTGACATGTCACAAAGCTTGCCTTGCTGGTACTTGTATTAGTCTCTTCTTAGAAATTAGTAATAAGACATCTTTTTTGTAATAGAAGGAAGGGCTATAACCTGACATCACTGAAGGGCCAACAATTATTTTTATTTTCATAATTGCGTTTAACTTTCACAGAATAGCTAGAATGAATCAGAATAATGCAGGGTTCTTCTGGATCTTGCTCACCACTGAACAGTAACATGGACAAGGATGTCAAAAAATGACTGCAAACAGATTTTCAGAGTTGAAAACCTATCATGAGAAGGTGGATTTATAACATGACCATTGTATGCACTTCTGCTGAAACTGTCTATCAGGTTAAAGTATGTTTGATGTGTCATCACTCCTGCATCCAAAATACTACCCAAAGCTGGTAATTTACTAAGGGGAAAAAGACCGATATGGAACAATCTGTGCCATTTTTCCATCTGTACTGATATTTTCTGTCCTTTACAACTAATAATAATGATCATAAAAATGTATTTCAGGAAACTTCATAATACATACACAAGCAGGATGTGCCCTTCCTGTGCACAGGGTGAACAAATGTGCTGTGACACCTAAAGTTTCAAAGCAGGATTCAAATGGGGCCTAAGTGATATATATGCTTTGCACTATCCTTTGCCCAGGAATGAACCATAAACAGCATGAAAGTATCTGAGTGAGTAAACAGTTTGCACTTAATGAAGGCTACTATTATTGCTTCTATTTGTATTTACTAATATGACTCAAAAGAACCATCAAATCTAGAAATACCAATTTGTTTACTACATTCAGATGTGACATGATGTTAAGAAATTGAGGACAGATGAAGAATGGTATCTGGTTTTATTAGTTTCTAAAAACCTTCACAGTATGTGGTACTAGTAGTGACAGGAAAGGGAGACAAGATTACACTGGCATCTTTTCTACCCAAAATATTAATGTCAGAGTCACGAGTAATCAAATGGCTACAGTAATTATCTAATCTGTTCCCTGTGTTTGTATTGCTTGAAATGTATTTATAATGCTTTTGTCACCACAGGATTTGTGAACATTTGCTTGAGGAACTGCTCCTACATGTTCTGTATGTGCAAGTAGGCCTTACTGGTATTCATCATTCCACCAACTTCAGCAGAACCATGGCAGAGAGGAACAGGTTCATGGATCATAGTTTGGATTTAGGTGAGATGCCTGAGCTACTGCAGGTACCAAGCTCGTGTGTATTGTATCTTTTGCTGTTGCTAACACGCCTTGCAGCTTCACCAGTGTGCCATATTATTGACTGTACTGTTTCTAGTATCCAACTTCCTCTCAGGGCTAGCTTATGGCTTTGAGGCATTCCATTCTGCCATAAAACCACAGTCACAGATTATGAGTCTGGTGTAGGCAGGAAACAGAAAAGAAGGAGGCTGGAATCAACAAGCTCAAGTCAACGCCAGGCTCTTGACAGCAGTCCCTTGGCATGGGCTCAAGCCTGCAAGCACTGCTGAATAATCAAGAAAAACAGGTATTTGATTTTAAGAACAATGGACCTTCTAACGTGGATGTACGTCTGTATGTGCTTAGCATGTCCCACATACCTACTGACAAAAATAACGTAATAAAATGAAGATTCATATGATTAAATCCCAGTCCCTCAGTGCTGCTGGTAACTGACTTCATTTCCCTGCTAAGAACCCTATGTAGATCTTTTAGGAACTCTACCATGCCAAACACTGTGTTGTGTTTAATCCTGTACTTTTCCTATATGTGGTGCTCCCTTTGACGTCAGTGGAAACTTGACATGTGAGAATGCAGGGGAATCAGGCTGAATGGATTTTTTTAATAGTAAAACTGAATGGAAGAAAGCCCTCTGAAATGTACTGAAATCTTATTCCTTTCTATAACATAAAGGGATGCTTTCTGCTTTGCTCTTCAAGGATTCTTAACTATATGGATTTGTATATGTGTGCGTTTATGAGACTGTTGACATACTGAACAGCGCAACTGCCAGATTTAGAAGTGATTGATGGAAAGTATCTATAATGAGCAAACAAGGAATTCCTAATAAAGGTATAATGTGCATTTCCATTTGCTCTTCTACATCACATACACCACAGCCCCCTCTAAATAATTTCTGTGTATTCAGTTTTGCCATCACCTTTCCATTTTGTGGTTGCTAAACCATCTTGAGTAGAAGCACGCAAACATAAGGACACACACTGTGTTAATCAGTAACAAGCTTTAAATATTTTCTGCGTACACTCGAAGGGGTCTGAGAAATGCCTTTAATTTTTGTAAGCAATTTCCCAGCTGGTTCCTTTTGCTATTAGCAACAGTACCCACATTGTACAAATAGACTTTTCTCTCTCCTCTTAACAAATACAAACAAATGACACACGTTTTACAATGCTCAATGTAAATGATGGAGTCATTCTGGTGTTGTTGTTCTAGCTTTACAATGACCTCACTGAAAACAGAATTTAGGCCCCTGCGCTTGAATCCCAACAGAACAAAATTAAAACCGGATTTGAATAAACCATCTTAATAAGAAAATGGGATAAAGTTACGTCATTCTCATACCGAAAACTGCTCGGAGCAAGAGGGCAAAGAAAAGCCTTCAGAGGGGACCATCTGTAGCCCCCCCGTGTCGGCGCTGCCCTCAGGGCCAGCCTGGCCCCACCGCAGCGCGGCCGAGGGAGGCCGGCAGGGCACGGAACTGAGCCGCCGTGAGAGGGCTGCCAAGGTCCCGTCCCTCCTGTCCTGCGGTAAAACACCGGAGCGTTGCGCAATATAAAAACATCTAAAATATGCATTGCTCAATTTTATCCTCGCAGATCCATCCTCGGGAGCGGCAACTGAGCCGCTCTCGGAGTAAGTGGGTATTTCCTAAACCGTAAGAAATAAGCGTAAGCCCGGGTCGACCTGCAGCTTCTCCAGAGGCGATCAGGAAAAACGCAGTACTGAGCAATAAGCGCTGACGTCCCAGTTCTCCCGAAGCTCAACCACAGCTCCTCTCCGCCAACTCCGCTAATCCCCGCCTCCAAACCCCGGTTAATTCCCTCCAAAACCTGGCACCCATGACAAAACCCGGGCGGCTGCCCGGGCCCTCCCGCACCACTCCTTTCCCGGCCGTGTCTCCCCCCTGCCTTCCCTGGGCTCCCAGCAGGGGAGCAGCACCCGCCCGCCCGGCCGAGCCGCGCCCGTGCCCCGCCGCAACGCACGTACAGGCGCGCACACACCCGCACACACCGCAACACCCGCCCCGCACCCGGCCCCCGGCAACCCTCCCCAAGGTCACGGCGCCCACAGCGCCTCGCGCAGCGCCCGCAGGTGCGCGATGCGTGGGAAGGAACGCGGGGATGGAAGGCGAAGGCAGACCCAGACCGCGCCGCCAACTGCCGGAGGCGCTGTTGACCCAACCCGCAGCGGCTCCGCTTCCGATCGCGGATTATAAGGGACCGCTCTCTCCGCCCCCAGCGGAGTCTCCCTCCGCCTCCACCCTCACTCCCCACCCCTCCTCCGGCCGCAGAGAAGGGCATGGAGTTGGCGGGAGCCTATAAAAGCCCCTGAGAGAGCGCTGGGGCCACGGAGCTGCGATAGCCTCCACGGGCAGAGCCGAACACCATGTCCCACCACTGGGGATACGGCAGCCACGACGGTGAGTGCCCGGCGCTGCGGGACACCTGTCACTTGTCAAGGGACACCTGCCGGCAGGTTCCCGGGAGTCGCGCCCGGGACGTGCCCGCTGTCGCCCGGCCGAGCCCTTGCCCGGAGCCCGAATGAGCTCGGTGGCGCGTTTTTCTCGTAACCTTGAAATGCACCTGCGCCCGAGCAGCCCGCCCGGCAGCGCCGTGTGCCGGCGCATCTTCTGCGTTCCCGCTGTCATTCCTTTACTTCGGAAAGGGAAGGGTGGGCGCAGCTCCACAGGACGGGGCGGCCCCCGGGACTTCCCGGTACAACCCCCGTCTCCAAGGCTGAGGGGCTGCCTCGGTCCCGGAGTGGGATATCCCCTCGCCTTTGCTGCCAGCACCGCCAAACCTTCATAATTGGTACGCTGTTAGAGACATGCTGGTGTTCGAACATCCCGGTTTCTAGAGCGAGTGTTATTGCTTATACCGTCCGAGTTTTATGTCTTTTCCCACTGAGCTGCTTTCCGCTGTCTTGCAGGACCTGCTCACTGGCATGAGCACTTCCCCATCGCCAATGGAGAGCGCCAGTCCCCTATTGACATCAACAGCAAGTCCGCCAAGTACGACTCCTCTCTGGAGCCTCTCAGCTTCAGTTATGATGCCAGCACGGCAAGAAACATCGTCAACAACGGGCACTCCTTCAACGTTGAGTATGATGATTCTTCCGACAAATCAGGTGAGACCTCACCTTCGGGTGCAGGAGGGGACATGGCAGAAATTGCTACCAACGCTCCTACTAAAAGGAGCTCCTACCCTACTGAGGCTATAGGGTTTTTTTAAAGAGAAAAAATACCAAAGTCGGCTTCTGTAAGGTGTGGATTTAGCATCATCTCACACTCCTCTAGGCAAGGAGAAAACTGAGCTCCTGTTAGAAGAAAATTAACCCTATCTGGGCAGATTTGAGCTGCCCTACTAGGGAGAAGCGAATTGCTTAATTTTTTTATAAATCAGGAGGATTTGGATAAGGACTCAGCTGTGGAGAGAAAAAAATTAAAAAGTATTTGACAAGAGCAATTTTAGGCATAGCTCATTGTAAGCTACTGATCAGATGGTTAACAGAAGAGGCAAAATACATCATAGGAAGAAATTAGCCTTAGAATAGTAAAGGCTTACAGTTAACAATTTGAAGTGGAAATAGCTTAGAAATAGTTCTTCGGTTATCAAAATATTATTTCATATTTCTGAAGCCAGCGTGCTCCCAGGTTAATACAGAAACAGAGGAATGATTAGAAAATACCTCTTTATTCTTTTGCAATTTAAAAAAGACTTACACTGACGTTTCTCGGTGGCTTTCTAGGTAAAGATAATGTATCCGACACATTCTTACAAAGTTTGCTGGCAGGCAGTCGTTTCACAGGGTCTTGCTGTTCATTGTGCTGTATGGTGATATTAAGCACTGAATTCTGCAAACCTTTAGTAATCCTTACTGAAAGGAATGACCTTATTGACGGAAAGGCAGAATCCAAGATGCTGTTGCAACAAAGTTTTTGTAGGTTGTCTTTAATTGTAGTTTTTCATTTGGTTGAATTCGCAGAAATCATCAGTCTCTGCAATAAATGTCCCTTTATTTTCAATTTAGATAAAAAAAAACAATCCCGTTGTAAGTCACTGACTTCTCTAGACACTGTCTGATTTAACTTGCTTGAGCAAGTGTCCTGTTTTTCATAAGTGTTTCGTTGGCAATATCATCTAGGGAATGGTGCTGAAACCAAATGATCCGTGCCTAGTAAAAATATGAAGGTTTTGCAGGTAATGTAATATAACAGTATAACAGACATTCAGCATTGCCCTAAGAGTTTGACTTTGTATTTCAATTACAGCCTTTATGCTTAACAATTATAAGTGGTCAGATATAAGTGTTCACAGTTGTATAAATACACATAGGTCCATGTATAACTTACACAGAGCACCAACATTAATATTTGCATGGTCTAAAAAAGAGAAGAAGGTGGTATTCTGACCTCTTAGTGTGTATTTTTGTGAAGCACTGCAGAGCTAAAGGAACTGAATTCATGTTCATTTTAACAGTATTATAGGAAATAAGGTAAAGGATCTGGAGGACAAAAAAGGGGATTCTGTTTTTACCAGACACATGCAAATTCTGCTCCCACTGCCATCCTGCTCTCACTGAGCCCAAAAGAAACAGGTTCAGGTTTCCACAGTATAAAAACTATTACGTGTTCACTTTACATGTGCCTAAGTTTGAAAAGAACTGTGAAAATTAGGTTGTGAGGAAAAAATGGCAGATACATAAAATGATTTAAAGAAATGTCTGTAGGAAGAATGCTTTTTATGAGAAGTCGGTGCAGAACCAGAACATCTGTGACAGAGATCCTCTGACAGATACTCAGTGACACAGCTTTCAGAGTGGGAGGATAGGAGATGCAAGTAGAAATATTCTCAGTAGCTCTATTAGTGTATCAGAAAATGAGTATTCTTTAGAAACAAAACCCAACTAAACAGATCTCTAAGAAGACAGGTAGAGGTGGATCATTCAGTATCACACTTACTATTGAAAATTACAGTGCATAGAACCTACCTGGCAGCACACTTAATTGGCTTCATTTGTATGCGGTTAACTAGGTAACCTACTTTCCTTACGCAAAATAGAGCTGTCTTTGACTTGTCTCTGCTTGATCTGAATTTGAGACTCTAATGCATGTACCCAGTTCTTGGTTAGACATCACACGACAGTCACAGGGAGAAACTAAGTGAGATTATGTGTGAGTGCTGGTATATTTTACCGAAGACAATGGAATAAAATCCTGTAGATACTTCCCACAGGCTGTATTGCTTGCTTCTATGAGCTGTCCCATATGTGGTAATGAATTAACTGTGGTAGTAGGAGCAAAATGAAGTAATAATTGCTTGTGAATAATGACTAACTGCATGCAAAGTAGATCCATTTCATTAAGAATCTTCAGGCTTATAACCAATGACACTGAAGCAAACTGAACAGCAGTTCTATGTCTTAATGCCTGATCACTCCTGCTTTTCAGAGTATGCAAAATGAGTTCTTGCAATAAAAAATACAGGTAGTAATAGCATAGTAAAAATAGTTAAGTCCAAATGCATGTTTAGATAAAACTCTGAAAGTAGTTGTTACTTATTTCTGTGATTCAGAAAACATGTAGTGCAAATAATGTTGATCATAAGTAAGAACAAGTAGATATCAGAATTTTGATATTTCCCATTCAGAATGTATGTTTGTTACGTTACACGTGTGCATCAGGAATATGTAATATAAAGCTTCTGCTCATATCTGTGAAAAAGAAAAATCTAAAAGAAAAATTAGGGTTTCTTAAAATATGTCATCTATATTACTTTGAGTAAGAAAGTCGTCAAAGTTTAACTTTTTAAACAAAAATAATCTATGTGCAATTTATGCAATTAATATATCTTAACAGAAGAAAATGTTTTCTTCTCTGTGCTTAGAAGATTTCTATTAGTAGATGGAGATTTATAGACATAACTCTTGATTCAGGTTGTGTTTATGTCTATGGCCTATACAATTTTCCCTTGCAATTGGACTTGTCTGTCTCGTATTGGCCTTCTTAGCCACCAGCGCGCTTGTAACAAATGTGGGTAGAGCCCTTCCAAAATCTTCGTTCGCGAAGCCCAGCCATGATGATGATACAATTTTCTCTTACAATGAAGTTTTAACAGAGAAATTATGTTAATCTTTTGTGATAGTTTTAGAACCTTCGTTTTACTTTCTTGTTATTTTTTTTAGATATGGTTAGACGTTACTAACTATGCTTAGAAAAACCCTCTTCCCAGGCAATTACTTCCAAATCTTCAATTTCAGTTCTTGTAGTATAGCCTTTCAGTTTCTTGGGTTGTATGACAGCTGTTACATTCCAGAATATACTTCTAAAGGCTCAGTCAATTCCCAGAGTGAAACACTTTCATATTGCAGAGTTGCTGATAGGTAGAAATTGCTTATGGAAAGGAAATTTCACAAGCCAGCATTGCCATGTTTATGAACATTTTTTTGTTTAAGAAATTCCATTATTTTCTCTTAGATTAAAAGGATATCTTCTGTCTTCTTTCCTGGCAGTCTTTCAGAATGCTTTCTTGGTTTTGTATGCAGAAAGTGAATGGTCAGCTTCCTCTTCTAGTTGTTGCTTAGTCACTCTTCTCCTTCAGTTCTTGCAGTTGCTTTCTTAGATCTCATGTCCACTGTCTTTTAATAGTAGTAAAAGTTCAAATATTAGTAGGCATTCCTCTTTAAAATTTCTTAAACTTTGAAAGCAAAAGTGTATTATGATAAAAGCGTCTCTTTAAATTCAGGTTCATCCACTGTTGTGTCCTGGGACCAGACCTTCCACGTATGAGTGAAGCAAATGGTGCTTATAGCTGTTAAAATAAGGTGCATTATTACAATTTAGGAATGTTATAGCAAAGGAGTGTATCATTAAGGGTACTTCTTTTATCATATTAGACATTTCATATTATAGTCTGCTGTAAGGACTTGTGTGTTGTTTCACTCACTTTAAAAGACAAGTAAACAGCAACTTCTTAGAGCTGTAAAACCACAGGATGTGACTTTACTCAGAAAAGCCTCAAGAACCTGAAAGATTTTGTAATGTACATAAAATGTATTCTTTGTTTAAGTTTTCACAGGAAACCTTTTGGAACTTATCTAAAAACCTGAAATTCAAATGAAAAAATGTTCACAGCAGTAGACTATGTATTCTGTATTTTCTGATAATCTGTTTGAGTTCACAAAAGGAAGACGTTGATCAGCCCTTAATTTATTCTATATCAAGAATGTTAAAATGTCATATTTTAGCTGTAGAACCTGACAGAAGTGAATTGCAACTGTGTGTTAAGCTTTAGCTAAATGTACTGCTAATTTATGCTTGTGGACAACTCTCTTAATTGTTTCCTTCTCCTTCCTTGCTGCTGAGCTAGAGAGAATATTGGAATTCAAGCCAGTCCCAAGTAAATCTGAATTTTTTCAAACATAAAATCATAGCAGAACTTAAAAATTATGAGAAGACTTGAGGAAATGGAAAGAGTTTTCACCTTGATATTAGCACCCCTTGGGAGTCTTTCAGTAGTTGTAATCCAATATATTACCTGATTCTTTCTGTAATTGTAAATATTAATGAGTATGCTTCAGCTGTCTTATGACTCACTGTAAACAAACCATTCTATTTTGTTACAATGGTAATTCAAAAACCAGTGCAACCAAACTGCTTGGTTGGTGGTGAGTTTGAAAGTTGTGCCAGTGCTTCTTTTGTATGCTTCCACATCAGCTGGTAAATGGAGGAAGAAACATACGGGTTTGCTGTCTTTAAGGCACCACTCTTCATCCAAGTCACTGCTACTGGTCTATTTTTAGGCTTCCCAGATCCAAAGTTACATTAGCTATGCCAGAATAATATTGCATGTCATCAGTATAGGGTCATGGATTGAAGGTCCACAGTGCAGGATAGCCTAAGCAATGTGTTGATCCCTTGGAATCAGAAATCAGAGAACTGATTGCTTATACCTTTAGGGGACTGTACTCAGCGCACCTGCTTATGTCACAAGTAATGTTGTGCACAGCTGGACTAGAAAGTCAGAGGTCTCAAGGGTGTGAAATCATTAAGTCATTTTTCCTGTGAACTGGGATCAACAGAAGCTGCAATGCCTATGTAAACAAGTGACTTGAATAGCTCTAGTGCTTCCAGGAACTGGAAGGTGAGATGAGAGGGCTTGAGATCAGTCCTGCATGTTTCAGGTCTTTATTTCTTTACAGAGCCCAAAAGTGCCCTTCACTTAGATTGGCTTTTTGTTTCGGTTTGTTGTTTTGTTGTTGGTTTTGTTTTTTTTTGTTAACATATGATTTCTGAGCAGAAACTTGACATAGACTGCACATTTAAGAATCGTGGCAACTTCCTTCTGTTTTTCCAAAAGCCTCCTCTAGGGGCGCTTTTAGTGCAAAACCAGGAGAAACTAGTCAGCTGTTATCAGCTAGGGCCATTTGGAAAAACTTATTTTTAAGATGTAATGAAGCTGTGTGCCAGATGTCATGATTACCACTCTTCCCAACTGATAATTTGTTTATTTACTTATAGGCATGAGGGCTTGCTGCATACTTATAGGCAATGCTCACACCTTAAGTTTGTTTGTCCTTCATTAGATCTCAACATTTTATGGACACTGTGTCCAATACAGAATTTTCAGTACAGTAAGCAGTCACTGAGATTAGTATTTAGCTATTAGAAATTAAACCAACTGACGAGAGAGAATACTTTCAAGAGAATTTCAATACTTCCGACTTGGTTCTTAAAGTTGTTGTCAGGCTGTACGGTGTGAGATGTGAGGGCTCCTCAGAGGCTCAGTACAGTATCATATGATTCTCAGAGAATCTCCACTTAAGAGACTACATGAGAAATAAGCTGCACTGGTCCCAGGGAGCTGAAGGAATGTTAAGAACCTAAATGACTTTGTCTTTAAGCAGGTCAGAGTCTTTCTGGCTGCAGCCCAGTCTGGATGAAATAGTTCAGCTGAGGTGAATTGAAACCACTGACCTGCTGCAGATACACACATATTCAGACCTGCTGCGTTTTGGCAATTGTTTCATTCTGGTCTATCTCTGTGGAACATCCTTGTTGCCTTATCAGGCTAAACTTCTAGCAAGGTCAAAGTAGGGGTTTTTTTTCCTAATGGTGAAACCAATTTTTTTTTCTCATGGCGAAACCCGTTAGAGATGTTTTCTGCAAGTATGAACCCTACAGTCAGATGCTTGAATTGCACTTCTTGCTTGTCATGATAGAACATCCTAGGAGGAATGTCTGAAAGAGATAACATACAGAAGGAAACATCTCACAAAGTGTGACTGTGTACTCCACATTTCACAGAAGTGACAGCTCACCCTAACTGAACTCTTCAGTCTGTCAGATGAGGAAGCCCATTCTTGCATAAGAGCACAAGGCTAATCCCTGAGCGTCCTCATAAGAGCCTTTTTTATGTCATTAATAGTGCATGGTGCACAAGTAATGCTTCATCTGCTTTCCCTCTTCAAGTGCTATTTTCTATTGTACAGATTTCTTTTGTATACACAAAAGCTTACAAAATATTAGCATTAATATATACACTATGCATATGTTTACATACATATATACCTACAGTACATATGTACATGCACATCTACTATAGGCTGATACAAATTATTGATTTTCTTTGTGCTAAAGCAATGTATGTAAGAAGGCTGTCCTCAGAGGTAAATGCTTGAAATGTCTTGCTGTTAAGTTTTTGTTTGATGGCATCTCAATTAGAATTAATATCCTAATTTTGGACAGCTACTGTGCTCTAGTTGGACCCATTATTTCAGCTACTGGAAGGAGCTTTGCTGTTAGTGATTTTTCATTTGAAGAACACTTTCTTATTCAGAGTAATGAACTTCATAGTAGTATCTTTTCTTACCACACTAATTTGTATGGCAGGAAGGAATTCATTCTAGCTCATGAAACAATCTTGTAGTTCAGCCATTTTCATTATTTCATCGGCATATGTATTGCCTTGATGAGATTTATTAGTCTTCTGCACTGTGTAGAGGGAACATCCCATAGGAGTTAACTAAATAAGAGTAATTCCACAGTATTTCTGCAAAAATTCACAGATATGGATGCTAACATTTTCTGAAAAAAGGTATGAAGTGATCCACAGTATTTTTTTCAAGGCTGTTCTGTTTCACACGGGAAGGGTAGCTGCCCACTGACTGGCCTTAAAGTAGAACAGTGAAGTTTTGTGGCCTCAGTAAACAGCTGTACGAGGTGCACCAAAATGGCCTTTGATTTCTGTGTGTTTTCAGATGTCCCCAGAAAGCATAATAGAGTCAAATCAACTTCACGTTCTGTATCCAAGAAATCCCACAGTCAAAATAAGTCCCATCAATGGAACAGTTCCATTCCAAATTAGTGCTGCTAATACTTACGTATTTAGACCATCTTTTGAGATCATTTAATAACAGTGCAATGTAATTACTAGATGTTACTAGTCTAACTTTTCCAGTAAAGGGTAGAAGGTAGAATGATATCAGAAAAGTTAGTTACCATTTCTTAATTTAAGCAAAGTAGTTGCAAATTTGTCCCACTGTGACATTTAAAATAACTGTCAAATAGTAAAAAACCAAAAAGGTGCTCTCAAGGTGTTACCTCTTGGGCTGTGGCACATCATTGGAGAATAGGTTGTGACAAACTGTGTTGAGTAGATTGAATCTATGAGAAAAGAATGTATTTTCAGCTCAGCTTGTGCTGTCTCCAGACGGCATTGCATCTGAAGCTGTGCTATAGAACAAAAAGGAGCACAGCTACACGTGTATTTTCAGAATGGTTTTTGCTAGTATTAATTTCAAAAGGAAGGGAGCTAATGATAAAATGCTCAGATATGGATCAGAACTTCCCCATCCTTTTTAAAAAGAAGATGGAAGGGTTGGACTTATCTTCTCAATGTGGCCTGACTTGATATTCTTGTCACATTGGACAAAGACAGGGAGGCTCCTGATGTGAATGTTGTTCTGATTCTTGATGAACTTTTACTTTGCAAAAGCTGGTGGCATTTATTCATGGTTTAAAAAGCTTGTGCTGGAAGAAAAAAAGCTCTGACATTTCTGCTTTGTCTTTTAAGTTTAGTTTTAAATTCTACTTCTTTGGAAAAGCTGAGAAGTATTAAAAATAAAATAACTGCTTAATGTAGGCTAGAATAAGAAGGGCTGTTCTGTAATTAAGCCTGCTGAATTTGTATTCATTTACACTAATCTAATTATTACTTTCTTTGAATGCTCTGCTGTGAGTCAAAATAAGCTAGAGCTGGATTTGAGAACCACAGAATGAGAAAAGTAAGCAAAAACTACAAAGAGATTTCTTTTCTTTGCATCTTTTGAGTTTTATGAGACTATAGCAAACTTTGTGTAGACAAATTACACTGCAAATGAATTCGAGAATATTGCATGGTTCTGCTTTTCAGCATGCTTTCCATTGATTAATAATGGCAGATTAACCTGTGCTGCGCTAGTGCTTTCTGAGGTTGAGGAGTCGTGGAACCTCGGTCCATTCGTACCTTCAACGAGCAGCAAGACCATGAGCTAAAGAACCTGAAACTGAAACATTGCAACTCCGTGGCATCACTTTTAAATGAAGCAAGATATTGTATGGATTAAATGATTTTGCATCTGTAAAGATATAGCAACCAATTTCTTCATTTCCCAAAGGAACTAATACACATTCACAGTCACTGTTCTGAAAAAAACACTCTGATTTGTGGTCCTGTGCTTAAAACAGTTATGCTTCTTGGCAACTAGCAGATGCAGAAATGTAAAAGTAGAATAAGATATGTTTCTATTTAATTACTTTAACTAACCATTCTTCTTTGGATCACATAGCTTGGCAAGGGGTAGGGCAAGTCCCAGTCTGTTGGCTGTTCAGTGTTGGCTACGGTATTGGAAATTACAAAGGCTGCAGTAGAACATGTATTCACATTTTTCAAATAGAAGTACATGTTAGGAGACTTTTAAATATATTCACCAAAGGAACACCAGGCAATTGCTAAATTTGTCCACTGAACCCAAATTTTGCATGTGTAGGGCACACAGTTGGAAATGATTGTATTTTTTAAAACTTGTATTTCATTTTCATGTATTCTGATTTATTAGTGAAATCCTTCTGACCTCATTGCCGTATATCCATGGCTGTTGTTGTCCATGCTTGCCTATAAACAGAATTATTCAAACCTGAACATACAGTGACCTTTTCCTATCAGCATTTGGTGTATGTTTTCACAAATGCACGTATTGTGGTAGTGTCTAGACTAACTGCAGACTGAGAGGAAAAGCATCTTTACTCCACAGAACCATTTTGTGGCACATACACAGAGCACATTTATGTGTAATATCTGATGTCAACACTCTTCTGTCACTTTATTACATATATATTTATGTATTACATATATTTATGTATATAGAGAGATGAATTCGTCTCTTAAAATATCTAACAGCTCAAATTACATTTAAAAATATTTTTTTGTTTTTAAATATTAATTAAATCTTAAAGATTAATTGTGAATTTGAATTTGAGATGTTTAGAAAAAAAGGAGAGAAAACCCCAGCCAAACCACAAACCAGCGTAAAACCTTGCTCTGGTGACTTAGATAAATAGCTCTATTTAATAGAACTATTTGTTATTGTTCTGTGCTTTATGCTGCACTGAAGCAGACATTGTCTGTGCCTTGAGCATTTTGCAGTAGTAGGGCTTGATCCTGCATGTCATAATGGTGATTGGTCTCAGTGTAAGTGGAAGGGTAAAACTAACAAGCAGAATAAGGGAGCTCAGGGGACCTCACTCCTGTATAATTGAAAGCATGGCTGGGCACTCCACTTACAGCAGTCCCATAGCATGAGTAATGCCAGATAATGGAGACCATAAATAAACAACTCATAATTTAAAAAATCTTATTGTACTGGCATTGCCGTTTTCACCACAATGGGAGGGACAAGAGATTTGAGTTTACATCTCTGCAATGCCTTGCCCTGTGCCTAGCACTTTACCTTACTGCAGCCCATGGCTAACAGGTGTTTAGGTTTAATTTGGAACCAAAAGCATTTTACCCAATCCCATCTGCCACAGGATTTGCAGGATTAAGGCCTAAATGGATGAAGTGTCTAAAATGAAAGGTCAGAGCACAATAGTATATGAAAGATGATTTGGTCTTCAATTGTACTTCCGTAGAGAATAACTCTGTATGAACCTCTTACAAAGGCCTTTTTTTATCTGCTTGGTGACAGAAAAGTTACATCTTCCCTCATCACTTGTAATATTAGCATGCCTGTTAAATTGCTGATGAGATGCTCACTGTAAAGTCACTTACGTTTTTATGCATTTATTACTGATTTTGGTGTATTGTAGTAATGTACCATTGAAGATGATCTGGAGTAGCATGGCAGCATGCAATGAACTGTAAATCACATGGAAGACTTGAGATGGCTGTTTGAGTTTGAAGTGAGACTCAATAGCAAAGGTTATGAGAGTTGCTAATAGAGGCTCTTTGTTTTGCAGTGCTGCAGGGAGGAGCGCTGGATGGAGTCTACAGGCTGGTACAGTTTCACATTCACTGGGGATCCTGTGAGGGCCAAGGGTCTGAGCACACTGTGGATGGTGTGAAGTATGATGCAGAGGTAGGACATGCTTTACCTTCTTCAGTCATTTGTGTATAATGAGTATTTATGTTTTTTAAGTATTCCACCACAGTAGCAGCTTCTGTACAGATCTTCATAGGAGGAGGTTACCATAGAAGATTTGGTACAATGCCACCTTAGAACCTGCTCCTTGCAAGAGCAGAAATCAGAATTGGAGGACTTGTAATATTTCTTTTCCCAGCTACTTCATGTCAAAGGGAAGCAGAAAAACCTGCATTAATTATCACTGGTTTTTTTCCTGCTTTCTCAGCGTCTCTTGGAAATGATGAAGGAATAGAATTGCAGCACCTCTGTGCACACACATCCCCTTTTCCTGGGTTCAATTTTTAACATCAGAGGCATTTGTATAAGCAACAGAATAATTTTGGGGCAGACAGGGCAGGCAGCAAAGTGAGATCTCGCAGGCACACTAATACCTCTGAGTCTTCAGATGTTCCTTGGACCACTTAAGACTCTGTATTACAGTCTGGCTGCAGAAACTGAGTGACTTTAGCGCCTTGCATCCCACCTTTCCTTGTCCCGTGTTTAGAAATCTACCTCTGGATGCTGCAACAGACTTCTAAAATGTATTCATAAATACACATTTACTGAACATACCTGTGATTTGCATTGACAGATAAAAGAAATGGCCCCACAAATTCATTGGCTCTGCTGCTTTTTCATGAAGTAGAAGTAGCTTTTGTCTTATCTGAGAAACTTACCATTGGCTTATGTCTTCATAGTGCCATAATTACTTGCTGAACTTGACTTGCAGATGTGGGGAAACAGCCAGATGAACTTAAATTAGAAATAACTTAGAAATTAAAGAGAAAGCAACATCCTGAATTATGTGACCTGGAGATTCAAAGTCTTTCCAGAAAACGACAGGACTGGTTTTTGGATTGCTTTTTTTTTTTTTTATGTCTTAAATTGCTGGTCAGATCTGTAGTTAATGTGTCTTCTCTGCTTCTTCTGACACTGACAATAATGTATTTCAGTGTTGATAAGAACTCTAGTGTATATATAGCACTAAAATACTGCATCAAAATCTTGCAGGCTGTATGTGGGAAAAACTCATGCTGAAGATAACAGGAGTTTTGCTAGAAAACAGAATGATACAGCCACAGCTTGCATTTAAAACTGTGGGAATAAGAGTGAGAAGCAAAATAAAATGCATTACAGAAATCTCTTTGCATAAATGCAACTTTAAAGTAGATGAATGATTCAACAAATTCTTAACTGTACAAAAGTTTTTAAATTTCAGCAATAAAACTCCCATCTACTCTTAATAAATTACTTTCTGGCATCCTAATTTGTGAAGTATTCTGGATGGAATATCATCTTCAATGCACTTGTTGTTTTCTTGCTCCTAGCTCCATATTGTACACTGGAATGTAAAATATGGTAAATTTGCCGAAGCTGTGAAGCATCCTGATGGTTTGGCTGTGGTGGGAGTCTTTATGAAGGTTAGTTAAACTTCTGTGTCATTTGTCCAGCGTGTTCATTGTGTTGCAGAGGGGACCTAAGAGCCTAAAATATAGAATAAGGCAGCATTGTACTATACTGCTGTAGTATAGTAGTACTCCAAATTCTCATCTTCCTTTACCTATAACAATTGTACACTAGTTATGGAGTATGACTGCCGTCCCTCACTGTGGCAGCCCTGTAGCAGCATAATTGGCTTTAACAGGACAGTCACACTGCCATAATTCTTACCAGTGAAAGGTGATGTGCATAACTGACAAAGCTGTGTGTATGAATCTGCAGTAGGACAGCCTAAATAACATCTGTTTTCCTTTTCTTGTTATTGTTAAATGTCCAGAGTGTTTTGTTTCAGTTGAATTGTCTTCACAGCTAGTTGGAGAAGGTGTCTGTGCCCCAGGGATATGTAGTACTCAGTCCTGGCCTAACTGAGGGTGACTGTTTTATTAGGAGGGTGATTTATTTGAAAAAAGAACAGTCTGAATCTAAAAATAAATCCTCATACTGTAAACGAAAATAGCTTTATTCTGTCCAGTGTCCTTGGCTGACTCATCTGTGCTGACTGTCAACTGGCATGATTTTACAGAGACAGTCCCAGTCACTTATGCTGTAATACTCCTGTAATGAAACGGTGCTGGGAAAATGTTTTCTTGTAACAAAAAGCTAAAGGTTTCATGAGAGTGTATGGCGATTTTTCTTTTCATATGGTTTGTGTTACAGGTGGGAAATGCCAGGCCTGAAATACAGAAAGTTGTGGATGCTCTGAACTCCATTCAAACCAAGGTAATATCTGCTGTCTCTGACTAACACCAATCACAACTGTGCTGTGTTTTCTTCTTCAGAAAGTAGATTTTTTTACTTCTCCCAAACTGCTGCATGTGCTAAAGTAAAACAAACCTTCCAACCATCGGCACTGGTGCTGCCGTAATCCTAAATGCAAAACAGATTTGAATGAAATTGTGGTAGAGAGCAGGGAGTACTAGAAACAGTGATCATTTCCTATCTCTGTGACTACATTTCTCTGTCTTTTAACTGCATCTAAACCTATAGTGTAGGAATTATCTTCCTGATCTAATATGCTCTTCTAGGTGCATTTTCTAGTCAGTGGTGACAGATGGAAAAGGTGCTTCCCCTCATCTCTGCATCTGTGGGATAAATTTCCTTCTTCCAAGAGGGCATGCTTCTTATGGCTATTTCTAGAGAGTCCAGATAAACAGTTATTTCAGGATATATAACTGTTAGGAAAAAAAAACCTTCCTGTATTTAAATATCATATGCAGTGTGTGTGTGATACCTTAATGAAGTGAGTAATGAGAAACTTTTAAGTACTTGCTGAGTAACTAGATACCTTCATAATGGGTAAAGGCCTGTGCCAATGAGAAATGTGGACAGAAAGGTAAAAAATGAGACTACACTGTCATCTTTGTCGTCAGGCGCACTTAGAGGTAATTGGATGTTGCTATTTATCACAATAGACTTTCCAACAGGTCTCCCAGCTTCTATATTTCCAGTGCAGTCAGTATAAATGGCATCTAAAATCTCACTGTTCTTCAAGCTAGGCCAAATGTTATCTCTAGGAGCAAGGAATGTAATGCAACATTTGAAATAAGAAACAATCTCTTGAAAACATAAAAAAATATATTGCTGAGACTATTTAGTCCCAAATGTACTGTATTTGGTACTCAGTGCTTCATGCCAAACTACATTTCTGTCTTTTGCCAAACATGGAGCTTCCAGAGGAGACTTCACTACTGCAAGCTCAGTGTGTGTATGTGGTCTCTCCCCTGACATCAGCCCATCTGCTTACTTTATTGTAGGGAAAGCAAGCTTCCTTCACAAATTTTGACCCCACTGGACTCCTTCCTGCGTGCAGAGACTACTGGACATACCCTGGCTCACTGACCACTCCACCTCTGCTTGAATGTGTGATCTGGCATGTGCTGAAGGAGCCCATCACTGTCAGCCCTGAGCAGGTAGGTGTCCAGTGGGTGGTGCCAGTATATGTGTTCTGGAATTACACTGATTGCATCAGCTCAGCCCACCAGGTGGTCAGTGTTACTGCAGAGCTATGCAGAGTATTAGCTAGCATCCCATGTCAAAAATACTTGTCTGAAGTGGTTATCCTCTTCTGACAGGACTCTGCTTCTGTGTGTGGAAGTTGAGTTTGCTGTAAAATGTAAGGCTGTCCTCTATTTGGACACAGTCCAGAGAAAACAAGAGGTGTTTTAAAAATTTCATCAGGCTTTCCAACTATGTGGTTAGAGCTGTCATGTGGTAAAAATCTGGAAAATTGAGGCATGCATGAAAGGACCATTTGCACATGCAGAGTTAGTCTAGCATGTATTGTGATCATCAACTCACTGTACATGCACACACCACCTATCTGGGTATACCTGTGCTGAAAATAGCAGATTTGCACCTGGAGAGCATGTATCCTGCCTCCAAAGTCTCACATTATAAATCTGTAGTTGGTCTGCTGATTTTCCAGCATTTTCAGGACACAGAACTCTTTTTACAAGTTCTGTTTGGCACAGAACAGACCATGAAATCCTACGCAGAATTGTGACAATCCTAACAAAACTCAGTTGTTTGGAAGAGGCAGAACTTGCAGATTCCAGAAGTCTGCTGCCTAAGAAAATACTCTGTTGACCAGCTTGAGAAGGGTAGTCTTCCTAACAGGAAGAAGCTTGTGTGGATTAAATCACTCTTGTCCCTAGCTTTCTGCACCATCCGTTAATGAAGCTACGTATAGCCAAGATTCCATTCTTGGGTTCAGATCTGTGTACTTGGGAGATATAAATAGAATCTAGAGCCTATAAATATAAACTAGCCCTGAAGGGCTTTAGTTCAACCTTCAAACTCTTAAATCTCTCTCATCAATGGCAGACATGCTAACAATCTACACATAATTCTAGGGGATTTGTTTAGCTGATGTGGAAAAAAAAGTGTAACCAAGCTGTTGGGAGACTCAACGTAATAAAAGATAGAATACATGTCGAGGAAGAACTATTGGAAGTAATAGCAATAATTGCCATTAATAATCTGTAAGGGAGCATTAAAGTTTACACTGTTTGTTTTTTCTAAACTACTGCTATTGATAATCCAAGGTTTGCAAATACAGTTTTATTATAGGGCAGAAGCACATTCACTAAAATAGAGTTGTTTTTCCTATTACACCTACTTTAACCACCTACAAGTGGTAAAAGACACCACTTGTTTCTCCCACACACTCCCCTTCCTATTACTATCAACATTTCAGTGATGGGTTTGAGATCAAAACACTGTGTGTGTGGTAGCTTGCCTTTTCATTCCAAAACTGATCAAACCAGAAGCCGTATATCAGAGTATTGAGACAGGGTTTAAGTTGAGTAGGTTTTACAAAGATAGATAAAAGCTAGGTGTAACAGCAGGGTGTAGCAAGCCTGTTATAACCTGTTGTAGTGACGCAGCAGTTTCTGGCAGAGGTTGAACTCTGAACTCTGTTAACGGTAAAGTCCAGGGGAGGCTGGTCACTGCTGAGGGCCTTACTCCTTGAGTGAGGGAAAGCCTGGTCTGCAGCCTGACTTGTAGGAAATCCTGCCACCTACATTTTTTTTGTCAGTAGTTCCACCTGTCTGTGTGAGATCACATTTGGGGTGGGTTATTATTTTGGCACAACGTTTTAAAAGTTTTGGGGATGCTCATTTAGACACAAAGGCGTTTTTATTACATCAGACTGTGGAAACACCAATTGTACTTTAGGAACAAGCACTATAAATTTACAGTATGCTCCTATTGATGTGGAATGGTCTTCCCTCTCACAGTATTTGAAAATCAGGATAACTTCAATAAATTCAGTAGCTTTATTTTGACTCAATGGTAAGCTATCTTTTAATTATTATTATTTCAACTGGATTTAAAAAAAAATGCAGAAAGATACAAAACTGTACAACTTGCAGATGATTCTGAAAGGATTCAATGTAGTTCTGGTCAAGGACAAACAACATTTTGTTCATGGAGTTCAGAAAATGTGTGCCTATGTTCTTGTTTCCTGTGCTTTCAGTTGTTCTTGCTTTGATATTTTGTGGACAGGAGAGCCTGTGTCAGGAACAAGAAATGGTGTAGATCAATGCAGACACATAGGTGCTGACACCATCTCTAGACTATTAGTGCTGGCAAAACCAAGATGGAGCTCTAGTTCAGGCCCAAGGTGTATAATTTCAAATAGTCCTGCTGAAGTGAAGGATACATTTAGGATATTTGTGCATTTTTCCACAGATGTGCAAACTCCGTGGCCTTTGCTTCAATGCTGAGAATGAGCCCGTGTGCCATATGGTGGACAACTGGCGCCCATGTCAGCCTTTGAAGAGCAGAGAAGTCAGAGCTTCCTTCCAGTAACCTCAGTGCTGAGACCGTTAAAAGTTGCTGTGTTTGTGAGGGTGCCCTTTTGCTAAGCCCAAATCAGACCTTTGCCATGTGTGCCCTGGCAACATCTTGTCTCCGAGATCCATTTTTTCTTTTGCTCTGCGTCTGAAATGCCAGCTAATGAAATGTGAAAGGCTCTTGGCCAAATGGGAGAGGGTTCTTAAGGTGTGGGGTTGGGGGAGGCAGGGGGTGGGTGCTGTGTGCATTTTGATGACTATTACTGTGACTGACACTTTGGTATAACATTATGTTGGCTGCTTGGGAGAGGATATGATAGCAAAATAAGCCATTTTAAGAAACCTCATCCACTGGTGTGATAGTACACGTAACTAACAATAACTTGAAGCTTTGTGAGAAGCACAGGAATACAGAATCTATCTATGACTTAGGAAAAAAAAGTATTTTGAGAAAGTAAAGCAAAATGAATATTTAGGATTAGACTTCTTAGATTTTAAGAAACTGACATGTAAATATTTTTGAGACTGTTTTGCATTTTTACCCATGTTATCGACAACCTTGGTTATATCTTAATAGTAGTGTTGGATTTTTTTAATTAAAAATGTTCTAAATTAAGTATTATCTTTAAAAGTTGTTATTACCATAGAAATAATACAAAATATCTTTTCATTGAAATAATATATGTTCTAATTTAAAAAGGAAAATAATGTTGTATTTTAGATAACTTCTCTAATAAATCTATACTTCTATTTTTGCTTCCATGCTGTTTTTTTAATACCGGAAAGGAGTCACTAATCTGTTAACATTGTTGCATATTAAACATAATTACTAAACATACAGTATGTTGGGAATTGGTTTCAGTGACACCAAAGGTGAATGCAAAACTATATGGATATAGTAGGAAATTTCCTCTAAGTAGTAGATATCTTATCTATGATAGCAGAAGGAAGTGTTAATTTTGAGCAATCACTACAAATTATCATCAAAGTTGACCATATAATGAAAGATCCTCTCACAAGACTTTTGAACAAAATTATGCTGAAGAACAATCTCATTAGATTCTGGTCCTAGTTTTTAAAGCAATTTATGATGAGTTTTCTGCCCCATCAGGAATCACTTTGTAATTTATAAGATATCAGTTGGGCAGGCTAGGTTCTGAAGCACTTGGATCTTGAAATATGTGAGATGGGAATGAAGCCTTCTCAGAATGCATATAAGTATCTTTAGAAAACTGTCAAACCTCACTCTTTGAAAAGCTTTCACATTTAAAATGTCCACCATGTGATTTGTTCTAAGTTCAATTTTTTTTTTTTATTGGAGCTACAAAGGTCTCTCGCTCCAACAACTCTGCTGACTAATTGAAGTTCTTCATGTTGCATGGTTTGAATACTTTCTGACTCTAAGCATCACCTGCAGGCCTAAGTGCTATGTATTCTCCCTAAATAATTACACCTCTAAAATGGAAATTATAGATCCAATACATTGTGGCTTAAAGCTGCTGAAGCAAGCTAAGAGGAAATAAATACCTTACAAAATCACAGGATGGCTGAGGTTGAATGGGGTCTCTGGGCATCATGCTTCTGCTCAAGCAGGGCCAGCTAGAGCATGTTGCCCAGGACCATGCCCAAATGGCATTTGAACATCTCCAAGGATGATTAAAAAATTACTCTTAAAATTAATAAAATATCAGAGAACGAGATACTAAAAGCCATAACTTGACTATGATATTCTGACTACTAGATAATAAGACTTTCTGAGAAATAGTAATCTCATTGTTTCCTCATTGTACAGCGTAAATAGTATCAAGGCTGGTAGGTGACAGAGAATGTAAACTAATGCCTAGGGTAAAAACCTGGAAATGCCTCTGAAATTCTAGCTACTGCTGCAATAAAGAAACTTCATATCTTGTGCTCCAGCCCACTTCAAGGTTGCTCCATAAATAGTAGTTAACAGCAAAGGCAACCAACATCAGCCATATATTTATCATCTCTTTTCCATGAGGCTGTTTACCTGGAATGTTGCCAGTGCCATATACTTGCCTTTGCTGAGTATGAAGTACTTCTGTATTCAGCCAAACAATGCAAACTCTCTTTCCTAAGTCACATACATGGTGTACAGGAAGAGCCTGTGGTATGTCTTACCTGTGTGTTCTACCAGGGAGCACTGTTCTTCATTCTTCTCTTTTTTTTTTTTTTCTGTTAAGTGAACCAATTTGTAGAACTGCCTCTCAAAATCCTCACAAAAAAACCCTCTCCAGCGCAAAATGATACATGGACTTAAAAATTCACATTTTGTAGTTAGACTCTAATGACACAGATACCCTTTTCAAGGGAGATGTGTATTAATTCCAACCCAGAAATAAAGAAAGTAGTTTCCCTGGCATTCATGATTCATTTCCTGAATAGTAAGTTCAATTAAGATAATGGTGAATCCAGTTCTTCTTTCTGACCTGTATTATTCTTCACTATTTGCTCATATGAAGAGTTTATATTGGGTCTTGCAGTTGTTCCACAACAGACTTAAAACAACACCCATTCTAACATCACACTCAGACCTGTTTTAACTGGAAAACTGTTTATGAATTCATAATGAAAAACAAGAAACCACTTTGGTCATGGAACCAATGTTCCGCTACGTGTCATTGTTTTATTGTCAAGTAGGCAGCTTTGATTGAAGGGAAATTCATGTAGAAGAAGAAAAAAGAAGGCTAGTGTGTTAATTTGAAGTTATCATAAGATACTCAACCAGTTCTTTGATGGGGGAAAGAGAAGCACATTCACTTGCAAACTGTTCATTTTGCACAGTTTGTGATCTTGTCTGGCACTTGTCTGCCAACTCCATGTGTTAGAACATTTTATGATTTTTCCAGTGCTATTTCTAAGGCTTGGATGTGTCCTAGATTGACATGGGCGGGTAGACTGTGATTAGAGATGTTCCATGGAAGATAAGATAATAATGGCCTGCATGGAGCCAGCAATATTTATAGAAGTCCAGATAGTTTATAGAAGAGTATCACTCACTAAATGACAGCTTTAGGATTTTCTGACTCTTCAAAGAAAAACCATGCAAGAAACAGCTGTGTCAAATCCAGTATCATAGAAACAAACAGTGATGAAAGTGCAAGCAGTGGCTTTACTGAAAAATTCCCATGGACCCTCTAACATCAGCCACTTCCTCTTCCAAACCACAGCATCCCACACAGTCAAGTAGCACCTGGTGACAGTTGCTTACACTGACAGTTTGGTATATTTTAAGTCTGTTTGGGAACTGGATGCTTTACTGCTGTCCCTTCCTCTTTCTGTATGATTGTAAAGGGCTGTGTTGCCTTGATGCCATCAATGGTTCACTCAGGCCATGAGGCTTCCCAGCCATCAACTTCCTAAAGGCACAAGCACAAAACTTTTCAGGGATCTCTGACTAATTTTAGACCACAAGTTTTGCTTTTGTTTTTTATCCAAACCATAAAACAAAGCCATTTGGGGTACATCCCCAGCCCAGTGTGGATTACAGTGTAGTGATTCCTCGAATTCTCATGTTCATCCAACATGGAGCTCTTCAGGATGCTCACTTTGTTCAGAGCTCAAAGCAGCACAGCTATGTTGCCTGAGCTGATGGACCAAGATGCTCAGCAGGGCTCAGTGCTAACAGGGTGTAGCTGTGTTGCTCCTAATACCAGAATAGTCCATTTTGTCCAGTGAGAATGTCAGCGCACTCTGTCATATTAAGTGGTAAAAAGATATCCTCAGGACGTTTGGAATAAGGCAGTGTGTAAGCCTTGTCTTCATAATCTGGTGTGGTATGAGCCAGTCACTGCTCTTTCAAACTCATACCCTGAAACAGCAAAGAAATGCATTGACACCATAAGCTATAAATAAGTAACTAGAGCAAACAGATGGATATTAACTACATATTTTTCCTGAGAGGTAGGTTTTAATGAGTCTTGTAACATCGCTCAGTGTTCAAAGACCTGGCAAATTTGCTGCAAAGTACTGGTCATCTTCTGTCTAGGAAGCCCCAAGATTAGACAAGGGAAAAGACTGTGTGTGCCACCTAGGTACCCGGGACCGGTGATGACACAGACAGAAATCTTCCCCTGTCTGTAGCTCTGTACAGTGTCTCTCAGAAGCACAACAGACACACCAGGGCTGACAGGTGTCACAGAAGGCAAAGCCAGGCTCTCTCTCATGGGCACTGATCTACTAACCCCAAGGCTAAAGGGTCCAAAGGGTAAGGACCCTCACTTGAGTGAAGTGGGGGGACTCCACCTGGAGGGTTCATCAGTGTAAGAACTGGAGCCCAAGACCAGTGAAGGATCCTCTTTGCTCATCCAGTGCCACCCCACCTACAGAGGAAAAAGCAGGCTGGTGTAATGACTCACTGCTCCACAGCTGGACCTCCAGAAGGAGTCCAGTGCACCTAAGCAGGGAAGCACTGTGGAAGCAGACTGCCCTTTCCAAAGTACATGAGGAAGGATAGCCAATGATCCTGGTTTTCCAAAACTATGTAGTAGCAGAATACTTTCTTGGAGTTACTCAAAGATCAGGGAAGAACTTTTTCTTTCCTTTGCTTAAATTCCTCTTCAACCAGCTGACTTGAACTTGATTCAAGAGGAACATGAGCCTATTTAATTGGATGGCATTACATCGGTGATGCGGGATATTGTAATTTGGATGGTGGATATCTTCACCATTAGCTGTATTTCTTTCAAAAAGTCACTATAAGTAGTCCAATTGCATTATTCTTAAACAACGGTCTTAAATGTATTCCTTGAGTTAAAATCAATACCTAGATACCTGTAGATACTTGAATTGCACGTGTTTTTGTTGTTTTAGTGATTAATAATCATGCTCCAAGAAGGAAGATAAAAATAATAAAGATAATAAGAGCATTTTGCAGGAAAAAAAAAGAGAAAAACAAGGCTTGAAAAAATACCATCCTCACTCAGAATCTGTTCTTGGGAGACATTTAAAAGGACAGCATTTTGCAGATTAGCTTAAAAGAGGGTGGTAAACACAATTTCCTCCTACTCTCTGTAGAAGTACACCAGCCTTAAATGTTTTCTGACTAGTAATGAAAATCATACCCAGACTGCATTATGAAAGTGAAAATTTTAAATTATTTTTAGTCATAAACAAGCGTCAATTAATGATAATGCCTACAGATACAAAATGCAGTAATCCCAGAATGAATAAAATGCCTCTGCTGTGACTTCTTAAATATCACCTTCTACTCTGCAGTTCCTGATGTTCTCTCTCGCTGGAGAAGAACCCATCATATCATCGAAGGTATGGGGGAAGCAATACAAGAAATTAAGGCCTGATCATGAAAACTCTGATGTGACTAATCACTGACATGAGTAATCCCATCCATTAGTTGAAGTTTAATTGATTTCCCACACTCATTGCACAGGAAAGGCCATTCTTCTTCCATGAGGAATGGAGTTTGGAGGCTGAATACCTGAAAGATCAGGTGTCCTGTTCCTTTCAATTTCAGTATAGAGATTTATCCCGAGGAATAGTGGAAAGGGGATAGGATGGAGGAATTACCTGTAGTAAAGGTGGCTAGACGTTCTTCATTTTTCCCCCAGCTACACAGAGGTTTCCCAAAGAAGTGAATGTGAACCAAGGGCTGCACTGCTCCCATTAGCATATCACTTGCATGGAGGGCTATTTTCAGGCCTTATATTCCAGATGCCACTTTAAATTTGACAAGCACTGTAGTAGCTAAAGCACAAGAAAGCCATGAGTGGCGCAAGCTCCTGCTTCTCCTGCTTCTCAAGGCTGCCAGAGTGCCCTGTAGAGTCAATAGAGAGGTCACCCATGAAGCACTGCATAACAGGTGGTTTCTGCATGACCTCAACCTCCATACTTGGACCTTGACTTTCCAAATATCTCACATGCTCACTGTCTAGCAGGTAATGGGGTAATGTAGCCTGGCTGAATAATTTTCTCCATTTGTCACTCCAGAGACGGCTTCTGTCTGAACAGGAGTAAGCGGGGCTGGTGGGACTGTTCACGTGAAGAAAGCTGAGCATGCTACTAAGTGACTTGCAGTATCCAGCTCTTAATTTCTGTTGAGTAAAATTCTATTTCCATCTAGTTATCTAATCCTTGTAAAGTCTCCAGGTAAATGGAAATGTCAGATCATTCCCATCTGAAAATCCATTATTATTCCTCAGAGGATATTGCAAGAACTGAGCAGCTATCTAGGTTAAAGGAAGAAAGGGGACTGTGAGAATATCTTTGCCTTTCAGGAAGAAAAATAGCAAACAGAAAGAAAAATAGCTGGAAAAAAGTCTAAGCTTGTGGAATATTAGGTTATTTTAATTTTGAGGAATAATTATGTCAGTGCAATAATGACCTACTTTGTCATGCAATAATCATACTGTGTTTAATAAAATTGCATGATAATAACAAAATATATGAATAATGTTTTTTTAGACCCTGGGCCTCATATCTGACTACTGCAACGTATCTGGCTGCATGATAAATGCCAACACCAATTCATGAGAAGGAAAAGTCTACCTTTCTTCAGCATTTTATGCTTTCAGTAATATAAACCATTGAAAAAGTATTTATAGTTGTCATTTAGAGACCATTTGTCTTAGAGTAGATATGAAATAGAAAACCAGTATACCAACTATCACCCAAAACAAATAATCCACATCAAGCTAATAAAAATATTTTGTATTACTTTGTCTTCAACACTTTTCACTTTGATTAAAACTGTACCTTTTGAAGTGTTCACTACTCAGAATAGGGAAAAATTGGGTCATATGTCTGCTCCAGTAAAAAATACTGTGCATTTCAGACACCACAGATTTGCTTATGGTTGCTTACAGGAACTAGAGATTCCCCCCAGGGTTGAAAAAAAGCTTTATTAAAAGATGTTTCAAGGACTCAAATGAAACTAATTGCCCAAGAGGGATAGGGAGACAAGTAAAAGTAGGCCTGTCATAGGCAGCCATCACTCCTAGTCATTGCGTTCCTTGTGACTGAAGAGCTAATGACACCAGACTCTTAGGAAATTCAGTGCCTGCAAGCTTGATTAGGTAAGACAGCAAGTCTAATCTGCATTTAATGAATGATTCAGGAATAACTTTAAGAGCCTAACTTTATGGTAGCAGGGTGTTGACAGAATTAGGTACATGGTCTATGCATATCTTGTGACCTAGTTAATTATGGGTTTCTGAAAAAGTTACTACACTTCAATCCAGTTTCAAAATTTGTTGTCTGCTTGTTCTGCCAGCTAATATCTAGCATTTTGTTGAAACTTGTGCTACCATGAAAACAGAAGCTGGAAAACAATGAAAGAAAAAGGAAAACTGACTAAACCTGTTATTTCTACAGTGCAGTGTAGGCAGACTGATATTTGTACCTCCATGGAGCTCCAGTGTTATTAGTGTGTATTCACAGAGATATATAGGAGGATTTTTACCTATGTTGATCTGAGTGATGAAAACATGCAAGTAAATGCAAAGAAAGAAAACTAATCAACTATAAAAAGAAGATTAGGACATCATTCTTTTTAATCCTAATAATATTTTCTTTAAGATAGAGAAGAATGATAATTTACTTTAAAGAGGTGGTTCACAGATATATTATTTTTCATTTAGAAATAATTTGTGAATGTTGGCAGCACTGCAAAATGTCACAAAGGAAAAACTATATTGACGTGCACAGCCTGCAGTAACACCATCAAGGTATCAGTTCTTCTTGAAGTCTGAAAACCAGCACATTCCCTTTGATTTAACACAGAAAACTTCCTGAGGCATATCTAAAGGTAACTATATGCCCATTTTCCAGTAGGGAAGTGATGTGTTCAAGAGACAGATAATTGTCACTCACACTTTTCAGACCTTGTGTTTCAATGCCTTCTTATTTCTGTCACTGAAATGTATGTGCAGAATTGATTCAGCAGGTACCTACCACCTCTGAGTGTAGATTCCCATCTTGTGTTCCATGTCTTGAGAATACAGAGCCTGGGATAACCAGGGCACTGTGAAACAGGAGTCACACTCCTTGTGACAAGAAAAAAAGCCACTGCCAAAATAATATAGTGGCAACCTATTGAGTAGCTGAGGAATGGCAACTTGCTCCTTTGTCATGTTTAGCAGATTAGGATTCTGGGATTCTCTGTGTTTCTCTGTGTTTTTTTGTTTTCATGTCTGAGTTTCTTTAGTGCTCTGGACAGCAGTATGGCTAAAATCAAAGCATTTGGAACTATTACCCGCATTTTACAATGGAGGAAATAAAAGTAAACACAGAAATAAAAGTGATCTCCAAAGTCATACTGTGTACAATCGGAAAAAAAGCCCAAGGCTTGTACGTTAACTAAGGAGACTATTTTTACTTCTCAGCATTAAGAAATGAGCTACTGATTGCAAGAGCAATAGTGATGTGCTTGGGAGAATGAGGGCTCTCGACCCTTTGAAGCAGTCAAAGGAATCTGGGTTAGACCCAGACAGTAGCACCATCACTCATGCAGCCTCTACTTAAACAGTCAGCTTTGCACCACAGAGCTTTTCTGCTCCATGCTGCTGTATATACCACCAACCTTGTGAAGATTATGACTCAAGATCTCTGCAGACTTATAAGATTGAAAATATCCTCAACAGCTTCAGCTCTTGTAAGGCATTTTTGGATGTTAGCAAAACCTGCTGCAACAAGCCCAGTCGGGATATGCAGAACTGAAAAAAAGTGGCACACTCTGCAGAATTTCTATTATAAATCCTCTGTTCCAAGGGACTGAAATGCAACTGTAATTAATCACTGCAGGATGGAGCTAGGCAAGAAAACCTTCCAGACAAGCACATAGTATTTTTCTTTCAGCAAAACTGAAAATATTGCACGTGTATGTGAAACACTGGGCAGATTACTCCAGGGCCTTGAGATTATTTCATTTTCCATGTTAATAAAAATAGATTTAACAGCAAAAACTGGCATACCATGAGGTTTTGTAGCAATGGAATTTCACCAGATAAAAATGCTACGACCAAATTAGAGCCTGTCTACCTCTGTTCCCATGTCTCAATCAAAGGTCCTTTATTTAGCCCTTCCCCCAGTTCTGCAGGGGTTTTTTGCACACAAAAGCTAATCTTTTTCTTGTGACCATAAACTAAGGCAGTGTCACTGAGTTTCTTTATAGAGAGCCATTTGTGGCTCTCAGTGAGTTTGGGCTTTAAAATGTGGTCCAGGAAATTCATGTACCTTCAAATCTATTTTATGACTGTGGCTCTGTGTCTGCTCCAAATCCTTCTGGTGGAAGGATTTCTGAAGGACACTGTGCTGTCAACAATGTCTGGCAATGTTTTTTTCTGTGCTTTTTTTCCACCTGCCCTTACTGGTCATCTGTGAGTCCTACATCCAGACCACCTAGTTAAATCTCCTCCTACAACCACAGCATGAAGAAAAAGAAGGGAGAAAAAAAGGTACTCTGCATGTAGTTCAAACCTTTTTCCCAAGTGGATGGCAGGCAAAAGTAGATTTACCCGCGATTTTGTTCTTAGTTTTTCTGGCTACAAAAAAATCTGTGGGAAGTTCACTGATGGCAAAATAACCATGAGAAAAATGTCACCCAGATGGTGTAATCATAAGAAGCACTTGATCTGTTGTGTGGCACATAATCAGATGCTGTGAAAAAAGATGATGGTTGACTTTGTGATTATTTATAGCATGTAAAGATAGACCCTGGAACTGAAGGAACCATGACCTCTGGTAAGTACTGCACACTGTGGAAACCAACAGCTGTAACTGTGCACCAGCAAATCTTCTGTCACTGTTTTTGTGCTGTTTGTCATTTCATAGAGATGAAACACCACAAGTCATGTTCCTTATCCCTTTTTTTGGATAAAATTCAAGTTTTTTTTCAAAAGATTTGTAACATCCAATGAAAACTCAGTCATTTTATCCATTCAAACAGAATGGCTTGTTCTATTTGGGACTGTATTACAGTGTCAATCCTAATACTTTCTTATGCTAAAATATTTAAAATATTAATCTACAAACATGTACTGAAGAAAGCTTGTATTTTATAAACTGTAAAGGGATATTATGCATTTTATATCTTTTTTTTTTCAGTTTAATGTTCCAAACCTAGAATTATTACAGGCTAGGCCATAGTTTCATCATCACACAGAAAGAAATAAAAGAGCAACATACACTAGAGAGGTACAACCCCAAATTTCTAAATATGTCAGTTATAAAACTAAAGCTCTTGAATACAGCAAACAAAGCTCAGAGGAACCAGCTAGACAAAAAGAGATGGCAGTAATGGCATTACTTTCTCTGAGTAACTCACAGGAAATTTTCTACATGGAGATTATTCTTTTGGGTCATAAAGATAAAACGTTATCAGGACACTAACTTTCAACAGTTCTCAGTACTTGAGGGTGATAATCCCAGAAATCAAAAATAAAAGTATAAAGGAAGTTAATACGCTATCAACTTTTAAGAGGTAGTCATTGATTCAAGTAGGTAATCTGTTCTAAAACCAGATGGCATTACATTGCCCAATGTGTTGAGCTGATACCAAAATAGGTAATTCAGCATTGAAAGTAGCTTCTTTTCTTCCATGCTTCTTGTCCTTATCTTTTAGAAAATGCATGAGTTGGAGGAACTACTGCACTGGAGTTCGGTCAAGAGTAGTAGAGTCTACTCTGTGCTGAAAGTTACTAACTTAAATCCAATAAAAAAATAGAAATACAGTAAGATAAGAAAAAAATATTAACTGTTGCCCAAATGGACAATAAAAACCTTTTTTTCTCATCTTACTGTTTTGCAGTGTCTTCTTTATCACTGTAGACCAATATCTGTAATAGCATTCAACATTAATTCAGATCTATGATCGCAATTCCTGAGGCGGGATGGGGTTTGAGATGCTAATCAAGAATTCATTAAAGTAGATTTGTATCCTCACCCTGCATGAACATGGAGAGAAGTTTAGCTCCTGCTTTCTTGCAATGAACATAAAATCAATTTGCTACATTACCCTTTCCCCCCAGAATCCCATTCAGACTTCACAGAGAGGGAAGCTTTCCAAGATGAGGTCTAGTACTTTCCACTAGTACTACACTAACTTAACACCAGTTTCCAGGTTTTTATTTGAATGTAGCAAAAAGTTGTGGTGGGAGTAAATTACTCTCTGTAAAATTGAACATGATGAGGCATGTGAGGGCTTTTATAAGGGCTTTGAATCATCTTAGTCATCTTCACACTTTCCCCACTGTTTGGCAAATGGTACAAGACGTCTCGTTTTTAAAGGTCTGTTGCAGGCTGCCTGGTATTGCTTGTGATTCAGCCTCCTTTTTGCAGACAGGTTTTTTTCCAGCCTACACACCAGGGAGGCGGTAAAACAACTTCAGTTCACTCAGACTCTGAGACCTGAAGTCGAGTGGCAATTTTCAGGAAAGTACTACTGCAGAAATCATTAAAATCTCAGGTATATTGCCAAGGATTTACTTCGTTTTGCTACAGAGAAAACAACAAAGGCAACCCCCAACCAAGTAATAAAGTCAACCAGACTGAATTTGCCTGTGTTTCTCTCTATCTTTCACATGCAACAGTGGTGAGAATGATTGTTAGAACTAGTAACTGTAGAAACCACAATCATCAGGATGAGACCTGCCTAACAGCATCTCAAGATACAGCAACTTTACTCACAGTAGCAAATTATTCTAAAAAATGAAACTTACTTTATAAGGTTTTTTTTTCTCTGTCAATGGTTTTGCAAGTAAAATTCCAAAACAGAAGCCATTACATAAGGGCTGAATGTATGGAGCGTTTTATCAGTCCAGACAATCAGCTCTGTAGTGATCATAATACTTTCTTCTTTTAAGAACAAGGAAAAAGATATGTTCTCTGGATGCTTCAAAAAAAGAAGATTTTCTGATTATGAGCAAAATGAATGAATATAAAACATTTGGAGCCATTTTGGTCTGGTTATAAACAGAAGTATCACTCAATGAATTACTGTGAATCGACTGGGATACATTTATCCATGATAACATTCTGGAAGTACATATATGTTTGATTGTCCTAATATTTCATTCTGGTTTTGCTAGATGGAGGTACAGACATGCAACATTTTCTGAAGCTAATGTGAAATATACCAGAGTGGGGACTGAGACACTGTCTCCATGGTTCATTGGAGTAGGAAACTTCTGCAAGTCACAGGAGTGAGAGAGAAGTTCTGTGTTTTAATGACAGGGATTGTATTCAGCGTCAGAATTAAACAGAGCTGCTATTGCAATTTTCAAGAGAATAGCATTCATAGTGTTACATTCATTTACCAAAACTGACAATTACTGCATACCTACGTTTAATAATACTGTCAATGCAACTTTTCTTCTTTCACTTAGCACATAAAAGAAGTTACACATGTCTATTCTGCAGTTGCTTACCATATAATTGCAAGTCTTATGTAAATCAGCACAAAAATGTCTAATTCTAGAAATGGAATAATCATGGAAAGAAATTAACAACACTAAAGATTTCAACTTGAACAAACAGAAGGAGCATTAAATAAGTGCAAGTTTTTCTAGTGTCACTCATTAAGTTTGTTTTTTAAATTCCTAATGTATTACACATTCATATAAATATTCTTCAGATATTTTGAAATTTTGTCATATATATTAGATCATGAGTTACACTTTTGGGTCCCAGTCTGGAGTTTTAATTATTCTTTTTATTGACCTCAGGAAGCCTCTTATCTCCTTTAGGTAGTCTCTACAAAATTCAGCCTTGCAATCAAATTAACTTCTTTTGTCCTGTTTTGAAATGCAGAACATTTACATCCTAAAGACAGCTACCCTGAGCTTTTCATGCACACAGTATGGACCATACCTTGCCACCTTCCATCAGGCAGAACAAAAGCAGATGTGGGACAGCTCTGGTGCACAACTATCACACAACATAAACTAAGCTAATCTCTAGTCTGGATCCTGGACCAGGACTATGTTTTGACATGGTCAAAATCCACTGATCTACAAGATCTGATCCATGAGACTGCACAAAGCATTTTGTGGGAGAATGAAGGAACACCCCCCTAAAAAAATCCAGATGACTGTATACTGCCATTTCACTTCCGTGACACATAGTTGATTAAACAGACAGTCCCAAATGGCTCCAGGGTTTTGTCACCCAACAATTAATCCTTTTGAGAAATATAACAGCAAGGGACATTAATATATGGTAAAACTCCAGACACAGTCACTCCTCGGGCATGGGCACAGTGCCTTCTACTCAGAGAAAAAGGTGTCACTGGGTAGCAAAGAGATGATTTTGCCAGGTCTCTGCTATGTGAGAATTCTCTCAAGGGATTTCACAAGTAACTGATTGGTCCTGTTGAGTCCCTTGAGGACAGAAAGGGAATGCCTTAACCATGGGCATGTCTTTGCAGAATTTTATTTGGAGAAAGGTCTGCCGCTCTTTGCAGGTATTACTCAGTGATACATGTGCTAACAGGAGCTGATGCTCAGCTGTGAGAGCTGAACTCACAAATCAGGAACTATAAATCACATGAACAAAAATATTGCCATTAAATGAAGGTCTGCCAATATTGTAGATTCAGGATTCAAGACAATTGCCTTTCAACATATATTACAGGCTGGCTGTTCCATTAAAAATTGCTACTTGCCAAGGACCTTCTGTAAGAACAAAAAAAGCTACTTCTCATCTCTCAGAAGACATCAAATATTTATTGAGTTCTTCATTTACTTAGCTACCCACAGGGAACCACATACAGGAGATCTTAGTTGCTGGTTTGACCTTGACTGTTTAATTAGATGTATAATGATGCTATTGCAGCAAACAGAGCCTGGCAGGACAAATGCAAGCAGACACTGCACTAAGATTTCTCATCATCTACCGAAGCAGCACTGGGGAAAAAAGATAATATTAGATGAAGGATACAAATCTCAGCATGCAAGATCAATATATGGTGGCACCAAGTATCAGATGACAAAAGAAGAACTAATGCCTATTTTGTGCCATAGTTTTTTTCTGTGAGAGATGTAGGAAACCTACATGTTGTATAGCAGCTGGTAGCAGCAAATTTGATATTGCTTAAAATGAAAGGTATTTGAATAGCTTCTTCCCTTTTCTTGTGTATTTGCTACTATATATATATATAAATATATACGTGCAAAACAAGTGTATTTCAGTCACAAAACAGACATTTTCAATGCTTTTTTTAGAGGTCGTTAGTGTTTGTCTAAGGGTTATATGGTAGTGAAAGACTAAAGCCCTTTCCAAAAGTCTTCCAAAAGCAGCAGGCATCATTAGACGTCCATTAAGCTTGATGCAACATAAAACTTCAAGATATGTCTCCTGCTTAGAAGATAGAATTGCACTGTATCCACAGCTCTCCATCTGGGGAGACTGTAAGGAAACTAAGTGTAATTATATTCCCTTGGGTTTCTTTATTATACCAAGGGCAAAGTTTACAGTACACAAGTACAGAGAGGGAGGGATGCTTTGCCTACTTTTTTTTTTTTTAAGATCCCTTCTTTAGGAGGAATACTTGTCACAATTCTGCATGTCTTCACCCCTTAGTTTTCACCTAGCCAGAGGTGAGGAGGGCTTTCAGTTCCCTGAAAGCCTACATGCTAGGGAGTCAGTGGTGCTCTTCAGTGTCATATATTAGACAAGCTATAATACTTTGCAGATATTGAGGGCTTTTAATAGTTGTTAATGTTAGATAGTTAAGTCTGATTGCTCTTTGTATTCACCAATAAAGGTGGCCTGTGTCATGTAGATGTCTTGGAAGAAGTGAATATGAATGAGGGAGGTGGAAAGGTCAATTGCTTTACAGCTCAGGTCAAACAGACATTTTAGTGAATGAGAAGGACTGGGTTAAAGAAAGTTCAAAGTCTAATAAGGGGGAAGGGGACCAGTATCCCTGAGAGATGCACATATGTTTAAGACAAGCAATTAATAGAGGTTTCCAAGACAAAAGCAAAGGTTTGTGTTTGAGAAAAAGACCAAATAAACTCATTTTTTTTCAATAAATCCATTTTGATTATCAGTTTCATTGAGGAACACCTCTAATGTAGAGGTAGTTCACTGAGAAGTAATGAAAAAGGTGAATTCACATGTGGGCCTCCCCACCATGAGAGCAACCTCAAGGCATTCTGTCTAAAACAGATGAACTCTCCCACTCTATCTGGCCTCACACTCTACTAAAAGCATGTTTTAAGTGTCTGGAAAGTTCACCTTCAAAGCATAGTAGTAAAACAACCTGTAGGTTATCCTTAACCTGTAGGAAGTTGGCAGACTTCCCAATAGGAAGGGCACCAGGTGTAGACTAAGAATATCCCTCTTTGGGGGGCTGGACATTCACTCTTCAGCCTCCGTGTGCAGATCAGTCTTTATTCTTTCCTGTTGAGCCGCTGCCCCATTACCAGGCCCCTTCTCTAGTACTTGAACCGCCTCTTCCAAATCTGTTACTCCTGAACCCACTGCACTCTCCTCTGGGAGCAGCATGTGGATTATGGACATGGTCACAGACAAGAGTTTACCAAATCCCGTTATTACTGAACTGCCTGAGGGAAGTTTTTTCCCAGGCCAGCTCCTGCTAGTGCACAGTATCCACTTCAGCATGGCCATAGGGCAGTGGGGATGATTGCAGTCAAGGGTCAACAACCTTCTTACTCTTTTGAACAGGACTGGAAGTTAACTTTTCTAAGAAGCCTCTTTCACATGTGGGCTGTCACCTCTCAGAGGCACAGACAGTACAGAGGGTAAGGGTGCCTTGTACCTTCTTTTTCCTTGCATAGATCCGTAAGCCAAGCCACAGAGTTTTGGTTTTGTTTGGTTCAAGGTCTGCATAGTTTCATGGTAACAACTTTTCAACAAACATTATTGGAGATATAATATTTCTTCTGCAGTGGAAATTGAAAAAATATTTCCATTTTAAAATATACTTTTGCGATTGTTTTTAATCGTATTTTCCCCCCATAGCCACTTTAAACCCCAAATCGATTCTCTCAGCAGAATGATACCATTGTGGTCTCACTGTCATGTTACATTCACTGTGCATATCTCCATGGACATTTTACAAACAAACAAAAAGATACTCTGATCATATCTGTCTGTATTCAGTGGAACTTAGAAGTGCACTTAAGAAGCGAGATTAGAAACTACTTTTCAAACACACTTCTATGAATTGTTGTGGGTTTTTTCCCATGCAAAAAAAGAGAAAAATCTTACAAGACAGGTGGTGTGAAATAAAGTAAATATATTGTCAAGTACTATCACTAACTGCATGAAGCAGTTAATAAGGGGATTTATAGAGTCCTGTTATCATGCAACTGTCAGGAACTAATGGTGCAAATGCACCAAAATTAGTTTCCCTAGTTAAGTTGTCCTGTATGCGGTGTGGATAATAATTCATAGCTCAAAGTTTATTGCCAACATGGGGATATTCTTCTGGTTTGATAGTCCTTCATGAGATATCTGTATAACATTCTCTTGGAAAAGTTTTCTTGTTGAAATTTTTGGTTATCAGTCTTATGGCAAAGATCCTCTGGAGTTTTGGAGTCTAATAATGATCAATGTGACCAGTTGCGTTTTGTAATATCTATTGCACAAACCAGAAGACTCAAATTATAGTCAAGGCATGGAATATTTCTTGAAGGAATGTTTAGATCAGGCCACCTAAATCTTATTATATCTTCAGTTTACATGTTCTTGACTTCAAATTATGTATTTCACAAAAAAAAATAGACACAGTTGCCACTTTTTAAAGCAGTAAAATGGTGCAAAGAATAAGATGTTGCAAATCTGGCTTCCTTTCTTGAGCAATTCAGAAAGACAAGCAAAGGTTTTATGGCTTGGCCATTCTTCCACTTTTACAACCACACAAAGATAAAGAAAACAGTTACACTGACATTGCAATGGATAATGACAATTACTTCCCCATGTAGCTCTTGTGGGGCAGAATATTCCTAAGGTTTGAAACTTGGGGAAGAATGACATGGAGGGTTTCTGTTAGTAACACACAAGAGTCAGAGGTTTTTTTCTGGTTTTGCAGGTGCAGTTGTGGGAGGTTTGTTAATTCCATGCATTTCCAGGAATAGGAAGCTTTTGGCAGGTGCTCCTCACAGGAGAGACACCGGATACATTCAACATTCAACACGTGCAGCTAACCTGCAGGAACCTCATCCCCCTCCTGCTCTGATATAAAGACAAAAGTTTCCAGCGATTCTGAAAGCATTTCAATTTCAAGGACCTAACCCCTTGACAGAGGAAAGAGGCCAGGGAGGCTGTAGCTGCTTTTCTCTAGACAGTCATTAAGTAGCTGGATTTTGTTTGTAAGGTTGGCTACCAGAAACTCAGAGGATGTAGCCATCCAGTGTAATTTACATCCACTCAGCAATGCATTAATTACAAAGCATCCCACCTCATCCCTAAATTGCCCACACTTTTGCACATATTTCAACTGACTTCTCAGAGTCCCCTCTGAAATAGGGAAAGGGAAGATTATAGACTGGCTTTCCACAGGAGAACAGAGTAACATATGACTTACTGAGCTCTAAGAACATGTAAGGACATATCAGATAATAATTGCACATTTGAATATTTCCATGAGAACATCTCATTGCAGCAGATCCAGAATCCTTCCTTTGGGGAACAAAAGGTTTGAACCCTCTACAGAATGAAAGAAAATGGGCACTAGGGCAAAGTAGTGAGTAAGTCAGCACATTTTTGTCAACCTACAACAAACTGAAAAAATGGCTGTATTTTCTCTGTGAATTTCATTTGGAGAATAAATTAAGGATAATCAGAAACCTCTCAAAAAAAAAAAAAAAATTGACCAAAGTGAAACCTATGTCTTTTTAGTGCTTCAGTTTATTATTTTAAAAAGTTTCAAAAATTGTGAAATTTTTCATAGCTGTTAATTCTCTGCATCCTGCTGCTCTTTACTTCCCGATGTAGTTCTCTTGCTGGGTTAAACAAAAAGATATCTTAGAGGAAGCACTGCTTTGCACGAGTGAGTCACAAGCTGCAATTGCTAAAAAGGGTGCTGCAATTTATTCCTCATCTTAAATGGGAGCTGACTTGGATTCTTTTGATCAAACTGCTGCTGGAAACCTCCTCTTGTGGGCCATCATTAACACTTGACATCTTCTTGTGTGTTTCCCTTGATGTTATTACGAGTAATAATCACTGGATTAGGAAATCAAATGCATTTTTGAGGGAATGAAGGACCAAGGTGACTTTCACTTAGTGAATGAACTGATTTGAGGTAACAGCAACGATTTCATGTGATTTTAGGTAGAGTTGGCAGTTCTAAGTCCAATGTCTTCTGTTGTAGGGGATATAGAAACAGCCTGTCAAGAAGGGAACAGACTGATTTAGTGAGGTACTCTTGGAAACAACAGAACTAATGTCATTCCATCTCTCTAGGTCGGAGAATCATAAAATGATTTGGCTTCTAAAGGACCTTGAAGATCATCCAGTTCTACCCCCCTGACATGGGCAGGGACACCTTCCACTAGACCAGGTTGCTCAGGGTCCCATCCAACCTGTCCTTGAACATTGTCAGGAATGGGGGATTCACAACTTTTCTGAGCAACCTGTGCCAGTGACTCATCACCCTCACAGTAAAGAATTTCTTCCTAATATCTAATCTAAATCTACTCTAATTTTGATGCCATTCCCCCTTGTCCTGTCCCCTTTAGGTACTGGAAGGCTGATAATCTCAGTCACAGAAGAGGGATTAGAAATGGACTTGCACTGACTACCCATTTATTAGGACTTTTGAAAGGAAAAAGAACCTCAAAATTACCTGCCTAACAGTACAATTAAAATAATTCTGGGTTATAGGATTGACGAAACAGAGCTTTTTTTGGTTATAAATGTTGCAAAACCAGCCAATAAATACACTTAGTAGAGTGGCTCTGAATACAAAACAAAGTATCAAGACACATTAAAAACATCATCCTTTCAGGCTATGTGTTTCCTTATGTCATTAATTTCTTAATCTGTTTTAAATCTACCCACTCATTGTCAGACTACAATACTTCACACAGCTTCCCATTTATGGGATGATGTCCTGAGAGCTGACATCAATGGAAAATGCAAGCATTCAGTTCTTTGCCGCATTTAGTTGCACACTGCTCCACAGCCTCTTAGAAAACATGACTTTTTTCCCACTACAATTACTTCACTTAGTAGCTGGCATATTTTATACTATAAAATTCCTAGAATGTCAGCTTCTGGTCTGGGGATAAATTCAATATCCTTAAGAAAGAAACAATGAAAAGTTAGTGACTTTGCAAACAACTGAATAATAGAAAATGAAGTATGGATAAACTTTCTTATTTGACATACATGAGAACTGAGTGAACTACCCAAATTAGAAGTGAGGAATAAACACTGCTAGAGTGGGTTCACCCTTAATATAACCTTTGACTACATAAACCCTGTTGTGTTTCCTGCAAGGAGTCCACCAAGTTTCCATATAAACTCCTCTGCTGACCACACTTTTGCCTCATGCTCTTCACCAGCCTTCAGAAAGTTTTAAAGATTCTTCAGATATCCTCATTCCCCAAACATCCTGCCTTCCTCCCCTCAAAGATTATTTTATATCCATCTACATTTATTTTGTGAGGAAGCAGAATAAATGCACATTGCAGATGTAGAGTTCCTTATTTTAGCCAGGGCCTCCAGTAGGGATAAACGTGCAAACTGGAGCAGAGTCCCAGGAGATGGCTGTTTGCAGTTTGCCAAACAGGGTTGTGTGCAGCATGGATGATTCACTGCTGATGCTGACTGTTTCTCAGATTAAGAGAGTGGAGTCAGAAATGGCATGATGGAGGAGCAGTCAAAGACAATATTCTTCTCTTTCATACAATATTTTCATATGGTACTGAATCACTTTCAGTTGTAAACAGCTGAAATGCTTTGTTCAAGCTCATTTTCTAAATGAGTTTTTTTAAACAAAAATTTTCTTCTTTTTCAATACTTTTAAATTTCTTTTTACAATGACCTGTTTGTGTTTTCTTCTGAAAAGCTAAATAAACAGTGCAATTGTCTAGGTCTGAGTTTGAATACTCAAAGACTCGTAGCAAGGAAAGAGTTCCTTTCATGTGCATGACTTCACACAGTCACTTCCAATGCGAACTTGTGGTCCATTTATGGTCACACAATTTTGTGACTGTTGAGAAAAGTCTTCTATACATAACCCTGAAACCACCACCTTGAATGACTTCAGAATGACTTCAGTTCCATATAACATCCCCTGAAAGGACTCACCTAAAACTTAATTGCTGTCTAAGTCTTATTTGACTAGATTATAGATAAAAGCTCCCAGCTCCCATTGCAGGTATTGCAGATTGCAGGTCCATGAATTCGTGTTACCTGAAAGGCAGTGCAAATCTGGCTGTAATCCCTCATGACAGCTGCATCCATTGAAATAGCAACACCATGAATCACAAGAGTAAAACTTGTATGTACAAGAAGCAGAGTTTTCTTGGCAACTGACCCACTGAGCTAACACTCACCTCTGGAGGATGTCCAGAAAACTTGACTTCTTAGTAACAGTATAAAATAGCAAATATTTTTCTATCTTTCCTTCCTGAAATACGGTCATCTGCAGTGGAGACTGAAAATGTGAAATCCAGATCTTGGCTCACAAGAAAGTTTTAACTTGCTATTAAAGAACCAAACTGTCAGGATACTTCAGCCCTGATATTATGTAGCTGAAACAGAGGCTCTAAGTATGTGGTTCCCCCAGATTCAGCAAGCCAACAGAAGCAGGTGGCACACATTAGCCAACAGAAACTGGTAAGATTTAGATCATGTAACATCACACAGCCTATGTGGAGTCTCCTACTCTCGTACTGGTATCAAACCACCAGACTTCACCTTGGCATGAGTCCCTTTTGCCAGACCTTCTCACCAAGAACGGCCTTAGCAGTGGGTCTCTTTCACTGGTGGACTTATCTGAGTATCTATGCAAAAAACTACAACTAGAATAGATTCATTCCTGTGCTATAAGGAGGTTGAACCTACTTTTTCCACCCTCAAATTACTTAGCTGATGGTAATTTGAGGTGGAAAAGAGAAGATTCTTCTGGGTCACTCTAGTGGAAGCCATATCCATCCTCATAGACATGTTAAATATTCATTGTGGCCTAGAAAAAAAATCCATGAGTGAACATGTCACTATAGCTCAGTGTTTTTTTTATAATTCTCATCTGGGAGAAAAGAAGAATTTCACTTTCTGCTATCTCTTTCAATTAAAAATTTAATATTTGAAAACAAGTATTCTGTTCCACAAGAAGCCTAAGGCCTAGTCCCTTAGTGTTCAATCTCATATTGTTTTTCTTTTCTTCCTCTGAGCTAATGAATATTTGATTATTTCCTGGAAAATGGAAGTTATGATAATTCCAGTCTAGCCTACTATCAGATACTCTCTTAGAAAATGTATTCTGGGGCTTGTTCCTCCTTCTGTGAAGGCCTGTACTGTCAAAGGTTATTAGAGATTTGAGGTACTGCAACTGCCAGTAGCCTCTATATTTTGTGCAGGGCCTTTTCTAATAGATGTGGTCTAGAGTGCCTCTCAGTTGAGTAAGAGAGATGGAGAGAACCTCATCTGCAAAGACTGAGGGAGCTATGTGTCATCTGGCTCCTGAATATTGGATGTTGTTAAAAATGAGGCATTTCCAGCATACTCATAGGTAAAACTTTAGAGACGTTATTAACGAGCCCATAAGTGACTGCAGACTTGGACAACTCTAAAATAAGGCAAAGCAAAATGTTACATTTTGAATACTAAAGTAGCAAAGACTTCTAAAGCCAAAGTCCCAATTAATTTCTTCTGTACTTTTCAGATTGTGAGTTCTAAATCCTTAAACTTTCTTATGCTCAGCATTGCAGGGACAAACAAGAGCATCCCTGGTGTCATCTCTCCATGGAAGTATTACAGGTCACCCTGAGCTGTTATTGCCTGCACCTTCAATGTAAGGCAGGTGTTATGAGATGGGGCAGACATGTAGGCCTGTCCCTACCAATCTGTGTGAGGCAGCCTGATAGTAGTTCCTACAGGCACCCCTCAGACTGTGCCAGATTGTACTAGGAGGAGCCACTGTAGCACGTAATGTCTAAGAAACACTAACATTTCCAAGAACCTTTCCCGAAGTGCCTCGAGGAGTTTAACTAGCAGTTTCGTATTCTGTCATGATTGTATTAGAGGAGAAACTCTGAAAATCACACATCTTTTTTTTGATCCTGTTGCCAAAGAAAGGGATGGGATATCCGGCAGGAGAAAGCCACTGGTTTTGTCAGTGGGAGCACAGCCAGGAGAGAGGGAAGAGTCAGCACTTGTACTGGACATCAGGGCTCTAAGTTGCTGCTTACTTTGGTTTTATCTCTGCTCACTTTGGCTTTATCTCTGCTCAGGCTTGCTGTGTGCATTTAGAGAAAGGCACTGAAAATTTGTCTCCAGAAATGCAGCAGTGAGAAGAATATTCAGCGGGAAGCTTGTTGAATCCCTGTACGCTCACTGTGTAATAAACATGAAGTTTGTACATCAAGAAAAAAAAATTATGCTAGGGAAAGTGTAATAGGAAGAGATCCAGCCGGAGGTAAAGTCAGTAAGATTCTCAGAAGAGCAGAAATACAGAACCTTGGAAGACCATCTGCTCCAGTCCTTAGGAAGGAAACTGGTTAATGGTCTACACTAGCATCATTCTGACAGATGTTTGTTTCATCCATCCTAAAAACCTCTGGGAAAGGAGACTTCACTACTTCCATAGAACAATTTCAGTGCTTTAATGGCCAAAGATAAGCCTTTGGTATAATTTAAGGTAATTTATGTTTGTTCCTATTTCATTGGCCATAAAGAACTACTTATAATCATCTTCTTTACAGTAACATTTTATAGCAACGGAAGGGAGAAAAATGTTTTTCATCTTACTGGGATCAAGTAGAAGGAATAATTTCCTCCCACATCATTGTCAGATCCTGTGAGCGCTGTCCAGAGTAAGATTTGCCTGCTTGGCTACAGTGTGTAAGGGTTTCTTACCTTTCTCTAAAAAATATCTTGCATACTCATTGCATCAGTTCATTGATTAGCCTGTAACTTCTTAGTCTAAGGAAAATTAGAAACCACTGTAAATAAGCAGAGCATATCCATGTGCTTAATCTTTCTTTCTAGAACAGACCTCTCTTAATAATGTAACTTCCCACTGTTCTGGAAATTACTCAGCATGAAATATTATAAAAACCATGGGGTAAATTTTATTGTTGTAAAACTTTTATTAAGGCTGATTGAATACTGGGATACTTTCAACTTATTTATTTATAAAGAAAACGGATACATTAATACCAGAGGCATCATCTTCTGTCCTCCTACTTGGGATAAGCCAAAGAAAATTGTTCCAACATATAGTCCCATGGGAGATCATTAGTCATCTTCAAAAATGGAAATTTTTTTGAGGAAAAAAAAGTATTTTAGACCTTCATTACCTCAGATTTCAGGAAGAATCCATTTCTCCCTCCAGAATCTGCGGTGATACAGAATTAGTCACCATGAACATATATACACTGTGATTTCAGTTGGAGGGAACCTGTAGCTTCAATATCTTAATTAATATTTTTTAGAACTTGTTATGTCTTCTTTAATCTCCCATTTTTCTCTCTCTCAGTGTGGTATTGTAAAAACACATGAGAAGAGAGAAAATTAATCCCAGAATTAGAATAATAAGATTCTATTCTTATGCAAAAGTTTTTTGTTTTTTTTTTAAGTTAAAAGAGAAAGGTAGAAAAGTGTCTATTCTAGAAAAGCAATGCAACCAAGAGGAATAATAGAAGTGCATAGTTTGAAAATTGCCTGAATTACCTGTAGTTTCTGGCAGGAGGCAAAGAAAAACAGAAGTTAAAAACTTACTGAAAAAAAGTGTGTTCCATATGCTTGAGTGTGTTTTCATGCCTTCTTAATCATTTTACTCTCAAGTAAATAAATAATGGCTATCTAGAAATAGGAGACTCTTAGTCAATTAAAAGCACAGTACACAGAAATTCTATTGTTATTTTTTTAACTTATTGTTAAGACACATGCTCTAGGGTTCATGAGGCCACTTTACTGCTAACCAATGAATGTGATATATTTTAAAATCAAACCCCCTTTTCAGTTAAAAATCAACCATGAAGATTTTTCCCTGAAAGTGGAAGGAATGTTTTGTAATCAGTTGTTTTGTGAGATAATTTAACATGGTTTGGTAGATCTTCCCTAGCTCATGTGTACTACAAGTCTAATAATGTACTTTAAGAATGGGATTTACCTTCTGGCAGAATTTTGTTTTGTGTATATACATCACTATGATTTAATAAAAATCTTGTTGATATACCCATGTGGCATTCCACACTGCAATTTAGTCTTTGCTGTTACAGAAGAGAAAAAACAGAATTGAAAATAAAGCCTAGGAAGGCCTAAAAACCATGTTGCTGTTGTGTGAAAAATAGACCGTCCTCTGTGGCAGCCCAGTATAGCACATGGAGCTGAACAGTATCTGAACGACTCTTTACTTTCTCAGACTAAAATTAATTAAAAAAAAACCCCAACAACCTTGCAATAAACATGATCCAGGATACAAATGAAAAGATAATTCAAAGAAAAAAGCAAAAGGATTATTAACTGTGCAAGCTTCTGTTCATGAGGATTTGGTTCTTTTCATGTTGTTCCCCCACCAACTGGCACTGCCCCTTAATGCTTCTGATCCAAACAAGTCCAAACAGAAGGAGGGAGAAAGAAATATTGAATCTAGTTCATAAGTTTGAATTCAGTCATTCTGCCAAACAGACATTTTTCTGTATCCTGGTGACCATTTATACCTCTATCTGGATGACAATACTTATGATACGTGGGCAAGTACGAAGGTAGAAATGCAAGCATGGATGGCAGATGTAATCCCAAAATATGAAATGGATCAAATTTTGATCTTAGGCTCAAAACAGGAGTGGTTTACAGTTCTGGAATGAGAAGTAAACACAGGGAAAATATATTAAGCTATATTGTCAAAGCTCTAGATTACATGACAACAGCCACATGCAATATCTTGATAGACAAAATGATTTATGGAAGCACATATATATTTATATATTATTATTTATTTTGCAATAGTGTTTATCTTTATGTAACTTTCTGACTCCTCAGCTGCTAAAGAAAAGAGAAAGGCTTACCCATGCAAGTAAAAATGTTACAGATCCTGAATATCATTAAACATGATATTCAACACACAGAACACTGAGCTTTAAGCAGTGCTAGTAAATGACAGTATCTTCAGTGAAAGCCCTGGGATCAATACTTAATGATCTGTCCTTGGTCAGCAGCTGATATGCTGCTGATATGCTGAGCAGTTGACTCATGTCTAGCCTCAATCAAACAACTCTGCGGAGAGAGAGAGACTACAGCTTATAAAAGTGCCAGTTTGTGTCCATGGGGTGTTTTGGATAGGCTACATTTCTTTCAGTTCTGTTCATCTCATGGGGAAACTTTGAAATACAATAATGTTTACTGCATCCACTTTTCAGTGAGAAATCTACCTTTTGCTCATTTTCAATATATTATTTTAGAATTCCATTGCTGCTTTGAAAAACAAAGGTGACAAAGTTGGGGGAAAGGTTTAAAGATCCAAGTTTTAGAAGTCCCTATAGAAACCTTACTATTGCTGTTAAGAACATTATTCCTGTGGGAAATTTCTCATTTTCACCAGAATGCAATTTTCCAAATTATTTTTAGTCAAAAGCTTTAACCATCAAGGAAATGCACTTCCATTGCCGCTACCTAAACAACGTTAACAGATTTAGTTTCTTTTCAAGTTGTCATTCTCAGTGATACTGGTATAATGTATGGTTTTCATTTAACACTTGGCCTGTGTATGCTGTATTCTTGTGGCATATTTCAAATCATGATAGAGGTAAACAGTACAGAATGCAGGAAAGGTTGTATATGGCTAGTAAGAAAAACATTTGGAAAATTCTTATTTGGCTCTAGCACTAATGAAACCTTGAGCTTTACCAGCTATTGCTTCATATAATCCTTGATCTGGCACATATACATGGATGGACATGTCTTCAAAATCCAAACCTCTGCTTTTATAGAGAAGAAAGGTTTGCAAGATACATTAATATGAATTTTTAAAGAACTGGGAAGAGAGCAAGAGCTAATCTGCATAGTGTGAGGATCCCCTATTTGTAAGTCTCAAGTGGCTCATATGATGGAGTCCTATAAAAGATAGACCAGGTGAAGTGATAAAGAGAAAATGGAATAACTTTCTAAATAATTCCTCATGGCTGTTCACAAGACTAGTTCTGATTTCATATAATGCCATTTCTCAGAAAAAAAATGTTTCCTTCTGAAAGTCCTTTCTTTTCCAGTGTACATAGCATTAATAAAGTCATCCCTAACTATGTATACAGAGGCAGCTTTCCACTGTAATTCAATCCATATCTGTGTATAGCTAATCAGAACAGCTACTGACTGCATGCATAATTTAGTGATGGATAGAATGCCTTATGCAGCAATGCTATTACATACCAATGTAATATGGCTGAGGGTGCAGACATAAGAAGTTCAAGATATGTATGGTACTGGAATTGAAACTAGTCATTAATATAAATAATCAGACAGCACATACTAAGAAGCAAATACGTTGCTCTGTCACGGTTCCTGGAGCATTTCCTATAGCTCTTTTGGGAAAGGTGAGCAGTTAGTGGATATTATGCACCAAAGGACAGGTTAGATGGAAACTGTCTTGGTTGATAAGCAGAGGATTAGGATGCAGAAGGTCGAAGTTTAATGTCCAGATCTGCCACTGATTAGCTGATATATGTAGGATAATTCAGGTAGCTATTTTATGTTCCATTTTCTTCAGATGCAAACTTAAGACAGTACCTGCTGCGGGTAAAACATCCTGTTGAGTCACTTAGGCACAGCACTTCATGACTCTGTGCATGCTCAGAGCACCAGAGAAAAGACTTAAGTGTTGGAGGGTCTGTTACATCCACGCTGCTTTTTTCTTGAACCTGGGAGTGCTTTCAGGGATGGCGTTTATACCATACATTTGAGGAAAGCTCTCGAAACTAAGTAGACTGCATTACAGTCTTCTTCAAACTCATTTTTTCTACCCTCTCAGCACAGAGCAGATGCAATATTTCCCTTTTCCATTCCCAATGAACAGCAGAAGTTTTAATGCCAGGTTCATATTTACAGTACAAATATCCTTTTAAGACTCCGACTTATTGCAAAAGGGTCCATATATAGTGATGGAAAATGTAAAAAAAAATATCCTACAGAAGTTCACATTTGTAAACCTGATAATGTTGCAAATTTTCCAAATTTCCCAATTTCTATGGTTAGCTGTGGAAAAGAAAACAATTCTCCCACGCGCTGATGCTGACTCATGCACTGCAGGATTACTGAGGCATTGCTTCCCCGGAGGATTATTCAGTTACTCAGGGGAAACTGTAGAATAATTGTCCCTCCCTTTTCATGGCCATTCATGAAAACACCTATTGAATATTTTGCTGCAGCTGCAAGCAACCTGTCTGACCTGTGTTCTGGCAGGAAAATACTTCTCTTCTGCTTTAACCTTTTGAGTTTCAGAAATTTAAATGGCCTGAGAAACATAGTGAGCTTTCTATCTGTCCAAAATCTGAAGAAAGACCATGTCTGTTGCTTTTGGGAGATTCAGACTAAAGGCTGTAAAATAGTTACTGCAAATTACTTTTATTTTACTGTAGACCAGTGCTGACTGTTGAGTTTCCAGTGTGCAAGTTTGAGCAATAGGAAGACAACAATGAGAACAGAAACTTTCCCATTAGAGACATATGTCAGATGTTAAACAGATATAAATTAGGCTATTAATTACCATGGAATGAGTTTGCAATAAGTGTTTGTTTATATTAGGGTTTTGCTCAATGGACATGAAGAATTCAGACTTTTATGAATTGCAAAGTATTTTCTGAGGCTAATGATAATTACAGTACTGAAAGAGAAGAGCAGCCCATTTCATTTAAGAAAAATATAAAGGAGCAAAAGGGTTGACTCCTGGAAATTTCTTCAAAAGTCAATCTTCAAAACATCCGATGGAATGTTCACCACCCTTGTAGAATTAGATTTGAACCCACCCCTCAACCTATTTTTGTGGGTAGTTATCTCTTAAGTGCCCAACACCACAAGCATTTGTACATGTGATTACATATGCAAATAAATGATAAGTAGTGGTGTTGATAATGTGTACAAAATTGTTTCACTTTTCTAAATCCTGAAGGATGAGGAACTATCTCTGTAGCATAAAACTAACACTTAACTCCCCATGTAAAACAGATTTTCAGTGGTACTTACTGGTATTTTAAAATAGTGTTGTTGGTTTTACAGAAAATACAAGGAAAATACTATTTGTTATGGCAAAACTTTGTATTTTTTATGGCAATTGTTTCCTCAAACATGCCAAGCTCAGTGGGATTTCAAAACCACGTGAACATTAGACCCGAAGGCCAATTCCAGTGCTCTGAAGAAATCTCTGTGCTCTTTCTTCTTCCTGCAGTATGTACAAATCCATGTAATTCCCACTCCCCCCAGTCCCTTGTTCTCAGATAAGTGCTGTGGACATGGTTTTCCTTTTTCCCAGTCAGCCAGCATCTTCCTTCCTTCCTTCTCAAAGACCTTGTCTGACATTCAGGCACGTTGGTTGTAAGCTGATCTGCCACCCTCTGCTCTTCACCAACTGCTGACTCTGAGGGCTCCTCTAAGAATATTGCAAATACCATGCTGATGATCCAGTTAGCCCTAGGCCCTTGTTCCACCAAGCAGCAAGGCACGGGTTTGATTTTAACTGTGATTGCAGTGAAATTTGTTATGTGCTTGTAGTTAATAGGTGCATTATTAAGTCACGAGAATCAGGCCTCAATGAACATGCCCTCACTGGTATGTAATGTTACACTTACTGGGAAGTGAAAATCATTTTGAAACCGCAGTACTATTTCTATTCTACTCAGTTCCAAATAAACTAACTTCCCCTACTTCTTGCAATATATTTATAGAAAATCTATCAACTTCTCCCATGTAATAATTTTTTAAGCATCTTATTTTAAGTCTCATCATTCTTCTGGGAGAATATGAGTGCTAGTAATTGTGCCATGAAATTAAGCATATAAATAAAAAATACCTTAACCATGCCTTGTTTTTTCAAAAAACTTATTTTCATTGAGAGGTCATTTTTAATTTAAGAAAGTAATTTTCTGCATGACTATTATAAATATTCAGACAGCTTTCTCCATTTCATTGGCAGGATGCTCAAAAAAGCCAGTGTTCTGCAGAGCAGAAATGAGGGGCTGCATTCCAGAGGTATCAGATCCCCTCCAGGAGACAATGAAATACTTATTCAAGATCGCAGACCACCATAGAAGTCAATAGACCTTTATAATTTATGTCAGTTGGAACTGTAAAGTATTTGGTGCTCCAAAGGATTTGCATCCTTTCCTATTCTTTAAGCTCCATAATATGTGCAGGGCACTTTCCATCAAAAAAATTTACTATTTCTTCTTTAGTCTGTTGCTTTAGAAGGCATATAAGACATGTATTTTTCTGTTATTTCTGGCATATTCAAATTTTTAACATTAAACAGTGTAGCACTGTGGAAAAAAACACACTAGGATTCACTAGGGTTGTCCAAAATGAACTCTGGTGCACACTGTTATTGTTCTATTCTTTTCCCTCAGTTGTCTCCCATTCCCATTGTTGCTATCCTTATGGCATGGTATGTATTTCAGAAGATTGCAACTGACCAGACTAGAAGATCATTATAGCCTGCGAAAATTATAGAGAAGTTTTTTTGTGCATCAAATTAAAGAGAAAGCCTGGCATTTTGATTTTAAAAGAGGCTACATTTGACCGTTCTTCACAGCACTCTTAAATTCTGTCACATTTATAATTTTCCTCTGCTGAATAAATCATGTTCTGAATGTCAACTCAGAGTTCAAGTGAATCTAAACTTGACTGTATCCTGAATATTGAGTTTTTAATCTTTTGTCCCCCTCTGAAAATTGTGCAGTGTCAGCTGACTTTGTGCTGTGATTGAAAGGCAAGTTCTTGGCTCTATGAAATCAATGGTGATTTTGCCACCGGATTCAGCATTTCACCCACTCTATGTCATATACACCCCTTCTGTTCTGTTCTATACTAAATACATTCACTGCAGCTTTTAGATTTAGCTCTCAGATGAAATGCTTTACTTTCTTTGTCAGATAAAAATAAATGGGTGCATTTTAAGCTCTTCAGTGTAATGCCTTTTAACTACTTGAAGAACAGCAAAGGACAAAGCAGGGGAAAAATCTGGATTTTCTTATCTGTTAAATTTTAATGATAGCTATCAGGTTTATTTTCCACACAAAATTATGTTATCACTCTAGAAGTAAACAGGATACTTTTAGAACTAAATAAAGTATAGGTATTGATTTTCTGAAACAGTATTATGCAGCTCTTGCCTGACAAACTTTCTGGCTATATAATTGTCTAGCCTTTTTTCAAAGCCTTGCTTGTTCATTTTTCCCATGAAAATATCAAATTTAGCACAAAACCAGCTCAGTTTCTGTGTAAGTTACTTTTTCTTGTCTTGCGTTTAGAAATAATATCGAATTTGTCTTGATTTGAGGATTAAAGCATGCAAAGCTGCTGTCTCTCAGATTGGAGATTATCAGGTGCTCAGCCAAATTAAAAATCAACTTAGCCTACCTAGAGCAAAAGGCCTAGCACACCTTGTCACAAGCAAAGCAGGTGTCCAAAAAATGGATTTTTCAGACATGCTGCTTAAAAATGTACAAGAATTGATGAAAATACAAGGCAGAGAATAGTGAGTCTGCACTGAGACTTTTGTGGAGAAAAACAAGACACATCCAAATGATCTCAGCTGAATAGCTAGAGGTTGGTTCAATACCTCTTGGAAAATCTGTTTGAGAAGCAAGAATACATCACCTGCAGGATAGGAGAAAGGAGGGACCCACCACCAATGCTGTGGTCAGGGAGCAATGAGTGTGCTATGAACCTTTCCTGGTGCAAAGCTGACATCCCCTGTGGGAAGGGGTCCTTGCTGTGGCCTCTGCTTCTGTGGCTCATCCCTATCAGACAAGGCTGGATGGTACCTGAACTGATTGTTGATTCCCTTGGGAAAAGAAACTTTACTCACTTTCCGTACTTTAAAGCACAGTGCAGAAATAGCTGTTTGCCGAAGAGTAAAGATGCCATTCAAGAAGCAAAAGTCAGCAAGGAAATGTGCCTTGGACATCTGTATATGCTTTTGCCATTCTGCATTGTCATGAGATACCTGCAGCCCTGTGGGAAGGGAATGAGTCTTTCCTCTGTTGTAAACTAACCTATTTGTGTGACTTTACTGGTTTTTCTTATCATTAGGCCTTATTTTAGAGAACGAGCTTTTGGTGTACTTTTCCCCCTGGAAGTAGGGTCTTCTTCAGCAGTCTTCCCTTGGTTTCACATTTCGAATAGACAATACAATGGCATTAGCATGTTATCCGATGACAGAACAGATGTACTAACACACCTACCAGACAAAAGTGATTGGTGTACATGCAAACACAAATGAAAAACTTTAAAGTTGTAAGAAGATAGAAAAAGAAGAGAATAGAAGAATTTACAGCATCATCCGTGCTATCCTGCCTTTAGAAAAGCTGTAAAAATTTATACTATACAAGTAATTGAAGTTTATTTTATTAGCTGTGCATGGAGTACTGTTATGACAGAGATGGTATGATAGCAACTCATGCATAATGGAAATGAAGTGCAGGTGTCCAGTATCTCTTGTTGCATTCTTTTCTGCAGTATTTTTTAAACACTGACTTGGTCCTTTTTTTCGTTTCATATTCTACAGATTGAAGGATCTTGCATTTTACAGTATGTACACACAGGGTGAGGAGAGAGGCACAAATATTTATAACATGAAAAGTCCACACACAAATACCTACCCGGCTTCTTAATTTGTGCACTCATTGTCTGAATTTGACACCTCTGGGTATCACCTATGGGTTATTAGGCTTTATTTTTAGCTATTTAAAGAGATAGAAAGAGTTTAGCAGTGGAAGAAATCACCTTTCTACTCCCAGCAGAAAAAATGTTCTGTAAACCAGCCTTTTTTCATACAACCTCAAAAAAATTGTTATTTTGTTTTGCTTTCTTATGCTACAGTCTTCATCCTCTATGTCAGCACTTGAATAAATCTCACAACTGCAAGAGGCTGTGGGGTCCAGGTTTTTGGTTAGAGCCCAAATCCTGTCCTACAAGGTGTTTGAGACCTTTTCCCCATATGCTCATCGTGTTTTTTTCCTCCAAGGATCTTCTATATTTTGCAATCATTCCTCATCGCTAGATTTTCACATTGGCCATGGGAGGACTCAGAAGCACATGTGAGACCAATGCTTACCTTTCACAGCACTTGTGACCCTTTTCCTCCATTAGTCCCTTTCTCTGCTGATACTATCTATTCCCCACCTCCTCCCAAACGTTTCCTGTATGTATTTATGACAGTTTTTATTCTTGTGGGTGTGTATGCCAGCAACTGAAAAAATGTAGTTTGCATTTTGGCCTCGGAGGGGATTGGTTTTCTAGGCATTTCCACATCCCTCTGGTGAAAAGATGAGAGGATGTAGCTGAGAAGATTTTGTTCTCAGCTTTCACGTGTTGTATGCTTAAGGTCAATGGGTTTACCACTTCTAAGGAGTAGAACTGTTACAAATAAACTTCACAGACAGTAGAGAACTTTATGAAGCTGAGATTGAGTTAATTAAGGCCTTTGAAGATTAAGATGAAGGCCCTGAGTGAAGGAACTAGCAACAAAAAACTTAATTTCCTTTGTGTACGTGTTAGAAGGCTCTTCCAAGTCACTGGGAGTGCCTAAGTTTTATAGTGATAACAATCCCATTTGCATGAACTCTACATATTTTTAATGCAGAAAGAATTCTAACTCTGTTTTAGTAGTTATTATGGACGCTTTCTAGGAAATTAGGCTAAAAATACTAGCAGATAACATTACATCACTGGAAGATAAAGTCTCCATTCAAAACATGTTATAATCATAACATGATTTTCATCAGCCCTGGTGAATATTTGGAGTTAATTCTATATCACTAATATGTTCTTGCTGACTTAGCTATGGAGGGACAAGAGTCATTGCCAGCACAGGCAGAGAAACGTACACATACTTGTAGAACAGGTTAGTGGTCTCTACCAAGACATTTTGTAAACTACTTCTAGTTGTGCATATGGAGAGTTAACTATGGTATTGAAATCCTACATGTGATATGGTCTATTTACAAGGAATCAGGATCTGCTGCATGAATGCAATGGCAGTGTTTTAATGGGTTGGGCTGTATTAAAATTAGAGTGCAATTAATGTGCATAGCCCATTTAACCCTAGGAACACTGAGGTCTGAAAAGAGGCTCAGAAACAACTTAAATTCAGTTGAAACTAACATTTCAAGTATTTCATCACTGAGTGATTAACAGTTTCACAGATATAAAACAATATTTTATAGGCATCTTTAACATTCTGACAATAAGAGGATTTGGTATTACAGCATTATGAAAACTTTTCATTGCTTGTCAGCACTATAGCACAACATTTCTCATGTTAATGCGGTCACAACAGGGTATTTCCCAGGAAAGTGGTTTGTTTGCTTGTTGTTTTGTCTTTATTGTTTGTTCTGTCCAATAATCTATGACTCTAATCAGTGATGATTTGTTTCTAAACTAATTTCAGCTTAATTTCATTACTAAAATTTAGTAAGCAACAAAGAAAAGCCTTTTATGTTTCTTTTCTAGTGATACTCAGAAGTGTACCATTTAGTGTACTGAATATAGTAGAAGAATCCAGAAAACACGATCCAGTCACCATAACACCTTGCCGGCAGCCAGATCTGTGTTCTGCTGATGAACTCACAGCAAGCTGCTTCACTAAAGACTATTTCCTAAGGGCTTCAGCTGATTAGTTTTAGAGAATTCTTAGCTTGAACAAATACTGTGCACACTTGAACTGGTACAGCTGAAAGTTCATCCAAACACCCAAGTACCTTTTCCCATCCCATACTGGAACAAGTCTAATGACCTGCAGTTCCTTCCGGACTCTTTCTGATCTCAAATGCTGTCTTTGGGAAAAGTGAAACAGCACCTGCTGTTTCTGCTAGGTTTATGGCACATAAACTTTATAACGAGATGGAAATTTAGCATCTATTTAATTGCTGGTGACGGAAAATAGTGTGTGTTACTTCAGTTGAAGACTTTAATTTTCTTCCTGATGTTGGAGAATTGTAGAACTTCACTAATATACAAGCATTTATTATTTTCCTTTCTCCCCCCCCTTTTCCCAGTGCACAGGCAAGCAATAATCACAGATTCTTGAATCCAGATGAAAGGAAATCCTTCTTTAATTTTCTCCACTGCAGCTGTGCTGTGCTGAAGTCATCAACCATACCCAGTGGGTGAGTTCTTGTGTGGGAGCACTATCAGTTTTATGCAAACCTCGTGGAAGTTTCTGCTAAACACTGTGGAGATCACACTTAGTATTCCTTAAAGTTTGACAGCCTTTCTGCTCCTCTTCATCTTTGCTTAGCCTTTGGCAGAAAACTTGGGAGATACATAGTGTTTGTGAAACTAGGGGAGAATTCACTGTGGTTGATGACAGATGCACTAAGAGATTCAGACACCAGTATATTAAAAGAAAGCATTCCCATCCTGCACATTGGTATCCTATCAAGGAGGGAAACAGCTCAGTGACCATGGACAAATCAGAATAGAAACCCATTTTAAACAGCCCACCAAGGGTCAGATGTTCTTGGACTGAGATGAAAAAGAGGATTTTCCCTGTGTTGAATACTGGCTGAGTGTAGTATTAGTTCCTCTGCTGACTGGAAACAGACTCTGCTCTCTGGCATGCAAAATGGTGGTAGAAAGCAGGAGAAAGGTTTTCTCAGCAGTGAGTTGCAGGCTGTCCACCTGAGGTGGCTCAGGATCTCATGGGACACTTCTGTGTGTCTGGAGTTAGAGGAGCAAGTTTTGTTCCTTGACTCTCATGCCATTCCAAGAGGAGCTAGTGTTATGATGGCACACTCATATTTCAGAGCATTAGCATGAAAGTAACATAATCTAAATGCATATTGGGGGCCTGAGTAATTTTTATGCTGTGGTTCATGTTACTCTACACTTCATTGCAACCTGCCACTAGAAAACAACGATCACAATTGGATTTTTTTTTCTGAAATGTAGACAAGAAGTTGTGAATATGCAGCAAATGTGTTGTAAGCAAACTTAAGAAACACAAGTAAAAATAAAAAATCCAATGATACAAAATGTAAGTGTCAGGAAAAATATAAAAAAATCAGACTTTATCTGGGAAAACTTGATAGAAATATTTTTCCTGGAGATGTCATTCTCTGTTTCCAGGAAAAGGGCAGGCAAGATACCAGAGACCAATGGATTTCTGAAAATCAGTCAGTGATGGGAAGATGAAACAAGTTTACCAGAGGTCAAAACTGCACAGTTTTCATGCACTTAGTGATGTAATTAAACACACTTGCAGGACATTATTCACGTGCAATATTTACCCTTGGGCTAGAGGTCTCATGTTCCATCACCCAGGGAAATGATGATATGCAAGACTGAAACCCACATTTTTGCTTATGTTATGAGAATAGAGTATACAACTCCTGCTAAGGTTAAGACACAAATATATACATATATATATACATATATATATATATACGCAAATACATACATATATATACACACATATATATACATGTATCAATGTATGTATGCATACATATATATATGTACATATACATATATATACACTTACATACATATATGTAAGTGCATGTGCTTAAGGTAAGGCTGAGAGATGTTTCCTGAACCATAGCAAAGTTGTAAAAATGGTGTAATGTAAACTAGTGGGAAAAGCATTTGCTACATGAGTCATATTTTGCACAGCTAGTACTTAGAAAGCCAGCACTGTTTTGGCTTCTTTTCTTGTTGGGGGCCTGGATCAGATTTCTACTTGACATAACATTACACTTCCAGTGATTTTTTTTTTTTTTTTGGACAAAGATACAGCATGAGCAATTTAGATGTTCTCTAATAGAAGAGAGCTTGGAGCTGTATAGGCCATATTTTAAATGCCTTTTGGTTAGGCTGGAGTAAAGATGAACATACAAGTCCATACACTGTCCTAATGACTCACTATGATAGACAAGATTTGAAAGATACTGAAAGTCTCATGAGGCATTTGTAGGAAGCTGACAGTGTAAGGACAGAGTGCTTCACCCATGTAGCTATTACATTCACAGATCTGAACCAATCTCGTGCTAAAAGCAGAACTAAATCTGAAGTCAGGCTGTGTGATTCAGGGCCATGACCAGTAATTACTTGTAAATTTCCAAGAGTGGAAGTCCCACAGCCTCTTTGAACAAACCTATTCTGGTACTTCACAATATTCAAGGATTTTTTTTTCTTTATATTCAGCCAGAGTTTCTCTTGCTGCAGGCTGATACTATTACCTCCTGTCCTTTCCCTGAGCACCTCTGAGGAGTCTGGGCTCTCTGTCTTTTCGGTAATTCCCCTTTAGTTGCCAAAGACAACTTGATCTCTCCTTAGACTTTTCCATATTGAACAAGTCCAGGTCTCTTAATTTACCTTTGTATGCATTTGTGCCAGTCACCTAATCTTAGTGGATCTGGGCCAACTGTTTGCAGTTTGTCCATTTCTGTCTTGTACTGGTAAGCCCAAAACTTAATACAGTTTCTCCCCTCACTATAGTTGAAACATCAAAATTTAATTAACCATACAGATGATATAAAGGCAGAGTCAATTGCCATGTAAACCAAATATCAAGTTGAAGGTGTAAGAGATGTTAGCAGTTTCCAGGAGTGAGTCAGCGTGATAAGTTTCTGAGAATCTAGTTCAGTAAGAAGCTGGAGATCACAGGAGAGGTCAAAGTCCAAATAATACAAAAGAGAAATTTTTATAACAGAAACTCTTGTTTCTTTATTGATGGTTTGTACTAAGCTATTTTTGTTCCTTGTGAGATGACTATTTCATACTTTGGTGATTTTGAATAAAATGATATTTAAAATTTAAATGTCAGCTTGACTGGAAAAAATGATCCAGAAATCGCTAGAAGGAAAAGCCTGTGACAGACTTTTTTTTTCAGCATTGCCTAGAATTTTGCTTTTTTTTTTTTTTTTTAATTCTGTATAACAGGCATGCAGATGATTTCAAGAGAGGCACTCAACTTTGATGCAGCAGCATCTATATTTCAGTGTAAGTCCTTAGACAATTATTAAGGTATGAACAATTTCATGTCATAAACTTCCCTGGTGTACTTCTAGTCTTTCAGTCACTGGCATAACATTATGACGTGGAAATACAGCAGTGCACTCACCCTTCATAAGCACATTTCCTCTTGACTTAAAGTACGGTTGCTGAGTGAAGCAGATTTACCTTTTCAAGTAGTAGTCCTTGTCTCAAATATAGCAAAAATTTGTGATACGATCCTTATAAAAACAATTGCTTTCCATAATTTCAAAAGGAAAAGTCAACTATTTAATAATAAATAAGAAAAATATTGCAACACCTACTCAGCATTCCACTCTTGTGCAATTCTGACCAAGGCAATGCTGACATAGGTTTGGTTTGACGGTTACGTAGGACTCTGGTGTCACTAATTCTGCCTTAGAATGCACGCATGTTCTGCAGTGTTACTTTGGAATATTTCATAGGGCAGTGTCAACAGAAAACTCAACTCCTCACATATGAAATTGTATTTTTGAGGTTCTGCACCCTGAGACCAGACTATCTGGGTCATAACCAACATAGTAAATGTGGGCAAGGACCCTCCTCCTCCTGTTGTCAGGAACACATCTTCAATGTCCTTGATCTCTGGAGAGAATAAGTCAACCAAAGGGAGAAAGATAAGTGATAGGACTGCAACCCTTCTTTAAGGTTTGTTTTTTCCTGCCCTGTTCCAGGAGATTATTGTCACAGGAAATGGAGTAGTCTCTGTAGTCAGAAAGATATAGATACACCATTATGACTGGCTTTCAATTGGAAGAACTCCTGATACACAGAGGTCGGTTGTGGCTGGAGCCTTCTAACCTCCTCATTTTTGTAGTAGTCCTAAATAGAAGGGCATGTCTGTCACTGATACTGTCCTCTCTCTGTCACAATGAAAAATGAAGTAAACATGAGAAAGAAATATATTTTGAAAGGTTCTATAAGTTTATGAACATTATCTGGAAAGCCAGCTGTGCTCTTCACTCCTCCCTGTTCTTGATAAGTCCCTTACTCAAATGGAGGACAGATTGAACGTCGCTGCACTGACGTTTTGAACTTTATCTGCTGGTACTTATCTCTTCTGCCACACAAAATAAGTACATGAGAACCTTAATTTCTGCACGTTAGCAGCAAAAGGAGCAAAAGAAAAAATGTCTTTTATTCAGTTATTCTCGGAAAACCTGAATGCTGAGTGAGTACAGCCCAGAATGTCAGAGAAGAATATCAATATAGAGCACACGTACCTTTCTTCAACACAGTTAGAGGCCTGGTGGCTGCTGCATATTTCTCAGTGTACGCAGTGCAGAACGTATTCTGTATCAGTTAATGCTGTACACCCAGTAATGGGTTGCTGCTGCTATTACTGCTGCTGTGTCTAGCAACCCAAATAATGAGTGAGCTTTTATCACGGTAGGCACTTCACACAGACAGGGAATTGTCAGCTTCAGAAACTTGCACTCTGTATCAGCAAAAGGGGTTAATGAAGGTGAGGGGATAAACAATACACAAGGAATTGAAGACCTGTATAAAAGGCTGGGTGAAGCTAGCTCTCCTTGCAGCATCACAACCCTAAAGGAAAAACCACCTCCCTCCTATTTCAACCTATACTTTGTGACCAAATCGTAAATTCAGACAGGGGCCTGTGATTTCCAAAGGTCGCCTGGAGCTCACAGTGAAAGAGCTCACATCCATCAGTTCACCAGGCACACTGCCCCGGCCTCTTCCCTCCCAGCCGCAGTCTGTTAACAAGCTCACATACTCATTGCTGGTGGGGTGCTTCCAACTGTTTGTGGAGCTCAGCTTCAACTGCAAGAGCAAATAGAATCTGTCATGCTTGTGTATGTCCCTCTCACTTGTACTGAGGTCTCTAACTTCTCTTTCTTATCAGATGAATAATAATAATAAGTGTTTTTTCTTTTAATAACGAATGCAAGTAAAATAAACATATGGTCATGTTTTACATTATGTTGATTTTTAAGTATCTAGAATCATTATCCATTTTGCTTAATAGACAGCAACAGTTTGATGCTCTTACAGACATGAAATAACCTAGATCTGTGGAAAAATAGAAATATTTTTCAGAACACATACAGTGGGATCAGTGACACTTGCAACTGAACAGGAAATGTAATGTCTAATTTTTAGTGCCTAACATGAGGCATTATGTTAAGGACTATAACAGTCTGTCACAGTCAGTGTATGACAGAACTTTTAATGTTATGCTTTAAACAAGAAAGCCAAGGTATGGAAGAGTGGTGGGAGAAAACATTTTCAGTTTCTTAATGGCACTGATGAAGCCACTAGCCTGACAGATGAAAGCGTTACCATTATTTGAAATAATATTGTGCATAACATTATACAAACTGCAAAATACTCACCCGTGTGTTAAAAACAAAAGCCTCCTTATGTTGATAAATCTACAGTCCAAAGACCCAGTGAGATAAGTTCAGTATTTTACTAGTGAGAGAAATTAAAGTGTATACAGCATTTTTGACAATTGCAATGTTTTGGGAAAAGATTTGGCATTAAAAAGCTTGAAAAGAGTATGTTGTATTTGGAGGAAGTGAATCTTTTATGCTGATAGATATTGTGTTTCTTTTAGAGACAGACAAATATTTAGACTATCCATTATTTGGAGGCAGGATATCCTCTTAATCAGATACCCTAGTATTTATAAACAAAAATATTAAGAAACTGTAGTTTTGACATTGCCTTTTACTATTAAAAGGGCAGTCAGGTACAGGGGTTTGGCTGCAGCTTATTTTAAAGGTTTGGTTGCCTCAATTGCATGCAGCTTTGTTACAGATATGACTGTCATTAAAATCTGATTCAGTCCTACCTCTTTAAAAATGTACATTTTCAAAATTCTTACTAATTTTACCAACATGAAAGAATTTTTATTTTACTCTGTAATGTTTGCAGTCAGCTCTTTGCTACAATATCAGAATTTCCTGTAGTTAAGAAGTTTTCCTAGCAATTTAGAGGCACAGTGGAAGTCATGGGAATCATCATGTTGATGAAATTCAGGTTTAATAAGTAAATCCTAGTAACTAGAGGAGAAGGTATGCTTTATTAAAGTTCCTTCAAGGCCTATGATTCTGCAGTTTAAACCCATTACAAATTCTCCGACGCTGGCTGTTCGAAGTTTTTACTCTACATTGCATAACAAGTCTTGAACTGTGGTACAAGTCATGCCAGTGGTAGCAGGAAACATACTGGCACTCAATGAGGCTTCTACATCTTTCTCGTGCACACGGCAACAAGTTACTGCTGCCTTGCACTGAAACCTTTGCTTTGGCATGCGCAATTTAATGGCAAATTGCCTGGGTACAGACAGCTGTGAAGATGGCATTTCTTTACATTTCAACTCAAGTAGCACTTATCTGTGCACAAAGGGCAGTGCTGGTAGTATTGAACAGAGAAAAAAGGAAAGAAGAAGCCATTTGTTAATTTCTAAGAGCTTTTTCTATAACCAAATAAATTATTCTGTGTGAATGAGTTCATAGCTCTGGGCACAGGATGTGCTACATTAGATAACTCTATGTTATCCATTCTGCTGGATCAATAACACTGAACACTGGGTCATCTATTATGTGGTTTATTCTTTCTTTTGGTCAGGTCAGTTAGTCTGGCAAGCATTTGGATTATATTTAATTAAAGCCAATTTAACAATGACCCTTTCTCCTCATACCTTTTACCATTCCCAAAAGTATTCCATTTGCTAAAAAAGTTTCTTAGTTCGTAAAAAGCTGACATTCTTTAACTCAAATTCTGCCCTGAGGAGATCCATTATGGAAAAACTCCAGCTCAGTAGGTTTGAGTTTGTGACTTCTGGAATGCTGTGTAATTACAGAGGATCATCAATACTTTCAGTTGTGTTATTGTAGTTGCTCATATGTTAGGCAGTTTTCATTGGCAGACCCTGGTGTAGAGGACTGGAGCTTAAGAAAAGGATTGTAAAAAAGCATATGTTATATGTAATGTATAAATGTAGATGTGTCTTTTCTCCTCCACTCTGCTCTACGTGAGAATTCAAGGCAGAGTAGCAAAAGCTCCACCCTTTCTTGGGTGCAAACTCAAGGAAAAATACAAAAAAAGTGTTCTAAATTTTCAGGTTTGCTCATATCAGTGCGAGAATTAAGTTAAAAAGCAAGGCTTTTGAAAATGCCAGGAGAAAGTAAAATTACAGAGGTATTTATAATATTGAATTTAATAATTCTCTTAGAAGGAATGACCTGCTTTGAACCTCAGGAGATTATGTTTACATGTATCCATGTATTACATGTAGGCGCATGTTACATCTACTGTGGGCTATAGAGGTATAAAGCATATTTAACATTTTATTACTCTAAATATACTTTTTTCCCCCCAACATTATGGCTCACTTATTCCTTCTAATGGGTTAAGTTTTCTCTATGCCACTGCACATCTATGATAATGCAGTCTACTGGGGCTAGTCTATACAGTTTTATCATACCAAGGCCAAAAAACCTATCCTACCCTAACACACAAATATTTTTTTATAGGCCAGTAGGAGAGAAACCTTCTCATTCTTTATCTTTTATAACACTCCACATACTGGGATATCAGGTAGGGGACAACTTGAAGTTAATTTCAGCTCCATGGATAACCTGTGGCATGAGCACTTAAATATAAAAGCAGAGCAAAAACAAACAGTGGGACTCTGTAAGAGGGGAACAAACTCTCCTGTTAACATCTCTGAAGCAGCTGCCTCTCTTGAGACAGAGTAAGTTAGCACTAATTGAGTTAGTTACTGCTATTTCCTCAGGGAATGTGCAGTACAAAAGACCTGAAACATGCAGTGTGTCACACATCCTTACAAAAATCCCTTCCAACCAGGCAAATAAAAAGTATCAAGGTCATAATTTCCACATTTCTACATGGCTTTTACTGCCTTCATGTAAGGAGCAAATGTAGCTGAGCCAAAAAACCAGAAATTCATTTTAATTTTACACTGTGCTCTCCTAGCCTACTGATTATGCTACCAAAATGTACAGGTTCATTTCCACTCCTGTGTAGTACTGAGAGCTGCAGACAGCTGGTACTGGAGGTAGGGTACTTGGACCTGTAGTGCTCCTCTCCCCTGCCTCATGAAGAAAACCTAGGGTTGCCCCCATATTGCACCAAATTAGGGCATCTGCTAAGAATAGAAGGTCAAAAGGATCCCCTTACACATGCTCTAATCCTGAATGAAAAGTCCTGTTAACTTCATTTGATTTTTGACTTGGGTCCTCCTGCAGACAGCCCATAGTAAAAGTCTTGAGATTGTTTATTTGTTTTTGCCAGCTGAACCACTCTGATGTTTCTTGTGTAGCACCTGTAATATGTACCTACATGAAAAGGAGTGGTCTGAGCCCTGTATGTGCCACCTTATATTTCCTATCTCTGCCCCACAGGCAACAATCTTGGGGAAACAGAGACCTTATACAGATTGTGCTTTCATGTACTGGACATGGAATTAAATCCTAGAAGCAAAAAACCCAACCAAAAACAAAATGCCAGAAGCAAGTATAAATATCATTAAGAACTAACACATTCATTTTTACTGTGTTTCAACATGAAATACTATAAGTTTCAGTTTGGATGAGGCACCCATGCTAAATCATGCCCTTGCCTGCTTAAGTGAAAGAAAAAATATCTTTTTGAAGGCTTTTGACCTTGTTTTTTTTAGAAGATGGTATTAATATTGCCTGAATCAATGTTCTGTCTCCATGCATAGCTATTGCAAACACTTTACAGAGATTCAGCATTTATATTTCTAGAATCTTTAACAGCTTGTCTCAAAATTTTAGAAATGACAGATAAAAGGAAAGTTTTCTAGGTTGCTTACTGTTTTGCAGGACACAATTCTTCTACAGCACGCATTTTTTATTTATCAAAAGCATTCTCGACATTGCCACAGAAAAAGTGATGACTGAGAACTAAATTTTTGCACTCAGATTTAGTGGATATTCAGAGTATTTAAGCCATCACTGGTGAGTTCAGCAGTAGGTTTTCTCTCCCGCCGCTTTATATCACTGATACTTTACTGGGAATCTTTGTGAAAGGCTTTCACGTTCCTGGAGAATCCTTTTCCAATAGTCTCAGATTATTAAATCACCTCAGGCTATGGGGCCACACACTGGTTGTGCAGATCACAGTGTACCAGCAACAACAACCACTCCTGTAGTAAAAAAATGTATCCCAGCAAACTAAAAATGCCAGTCACTGGGGACTGTGATTAGCAACAATTCACCTGCAAATGGAGTGAGGACCTGGAGGACATCCCTGAAGAGGAACCACCAAGCAATGTGCATGTGCAGAAAGAAAGGAAATTGTCTTTCATATATCTGCTAATGATGGTGTGTACTCCATGGAATAAAATATCCTGGGAAGTGACAAAACCACACAGTTTATTGTTGCTGCAGAAACAGATAAGTTACTCTGAGAAATGTGTGTTTTTCATTCAAAGTTTAAAATATTCTCTTTTAAATAATCTTTTAAATAATGAACAGAAAAGACTAGTTTGCTGAGCAGTTATATAACACTATAGTATTTTAATTTTCAATTTTTCTGCCTTTACAGTATAAAAGGTGCCATCCATTTTTGCTTCAGTAGCTTACTGCTCAATACTACAAAGAAGTAATTTCTTTTTAGAGCACATCATAGAAGACAGTGAGGAAGAAAAGGAATAAATTCACCAGTACAGGGGGCTAAAAAGAGGTGTTTTGCGCAGCAAAGGACCTCCTGTTTCTGCATCCAAAATCTCATCATAGGCACTAAAATGTCATCTTAAAGGCTCTTTAAGCCATTCAGTGACAGATCAGAGAAGTGCACCAACAGATCCATGACCTGCTCCCTGTCAGGAACAAATAGAAATGAGGTATACACAGAAAGTGAGGTGACTGGACTGAGATCACTTTCCTACAGGAATCCAAGCCAGACCTGTATGTTTTTCTCTCACACACTTCAAACCAAGTCCTACAGTAACTCTTGTTTGTGAGGTGTGAAGAATTGCAGTGCATAGTCCAAAAAATCATGGAGTCAAATATTTTCATAGGTGTAACTACTGAGATGTGTACGGTTTAACAAGGTAAAGTCTTAAAAGTAAGCCTAGACAGCACAGTCTTACTAGGCCTTCAAGGTTAGTACCTTGAAGCTTAAGAGCAGCATCCTTAAGATAGACAACCTTGTGGAAGGCCTGATGCTCTGGTGTCCCAGGCAGTCATGGCTGTATGTGAACTTAAACTGACCCACACAGCAGCAGTTTGCATTCTTTGAATATATCAAGAGAAAACTTAATGTAATGATAAACTAGGTTTTCTGTTTCAGAAATTCAGCAGTATAGCACATACAGCATAAAACATCACAGCTCCATAATCATGTATAACAAGGTACAGTGTTTGATTTCTAACAGATTAGCAGCTCCTACTGCTTGTTCTCCACTTGCTGTAGGAGTCTTGTCAGATCTAACTGACTTTTGCAATAGCAACAACAGAGAGTCTGAACTCCAGGGATCTGTGTTAATAAAACAGGATTATGGTCTTTATGAACCTCGGTCAAAAGTTGAGGATTACAACTTTAGATATAAACAGCATGCACAGATGAACAGTTCAAAAGCAAAATTTCTGTTAGTAATTGCTTCTAGCTGTGTTAAAAGAGAAGGAAACTATGTGACATGGATACCAAGGCAAGCAGAATGTTTCTCTCAGGCATTACCAGCCAAAGCTGTGTAATCATTTTATCCTAGAAAAAGCAATATAAATGTTTTATGTGTGAAACCACAGCTAATATTGCAGAGTTTACCTGTTATTTCCCAGCTCACTGCTGACGGTAAGCAGCTATACTTTCTCCTCGTGCACGAGGGCTCCAAGTAGGGTTCTCAGCCCCCTGTTTAGTGCAGATGTGGTCTGAGGCAGAGCAGACAGGACAGGAGTCATTCATTTCCCTACACCACACTACCAGTAGTATGCTTTTTGAGGTATTTTTGCTAAATTATAGAAAGAATTGATACCGAGTTCAGAAGTATCAAATCCACCAGAAAACCATGTGAGTTCAGGAGCTGGGTATTTAGCCAGAATTTTGTGCCTATGGGATGAAAGGGAGTTCAGAAAGTCTGTATTACTCTCAACATGCTTAAACTCACCAGTGTTAACCTTTTGCACGCTCCTGGCACTGCCAGCTCTCATTGCTGGAAGGGCGAATAACGCACGTTCTGCTGATGCCCTGTAACACCTCGTGAGGGTCAGAGGTTTAGGGTTTCCCTCAGGATCTTGTTCTGTGTAATTTGACTGTGGTATAAAGTGGGATATTGTACCCAGAAATGCTAGCAATTTGGGGATTCTACATTTTGAGACCAGAAAGTCTTTCAGTGATCACAAGGTGAGCATTTAGCATCAAGAATTGCTTTTGAAAATTTTTCTCCATTTATGACTCATTCTCAGTCCTACCTTCCTTTGATAATGTTAAAAAAAAGAAAACCTCAGATTACCATTAAAATATCTGAAATTATCCTAAAGGACATTCTTTTCATATTTTCACACTGTTACTACACATTGTAGCAGATAAATTATGACAAGCAGTCACCAAACTGCGTAAACAAAAAATGTCCCCTGTCTTGATGTAAATTTGTTTATTTATTTGCTGACTAAGGTCAGTTGTGCTCACATTAAGACAAGACAGAGATCAGTTTCTCTGATGCTCTCTGCCCAGAAGGACAGTGAAAATTTGTCTGAACACAGAGTTCTGTGTCTGAGCAGTACAATGGGTCAGAAAGCAGGCAGAAAGTAGCTATTCTAAAAATATGTATCCTTAATAAAAACCACAAGCAAAATGGCCTTTTCTATCAACATTGTAAAAATCCATGGGAAAGAACTAATTTTCTCTTGATCCTCTTTACATGTTGTTAGCAGTTGCTGCACTTACAGAAGCAGGTTTCCTCTCTTTATAAGAAGTTGTGTGTGGAAAGTAGCAAAAAAACCTGAGATACTGAGTGCTTTTGCAAGTAGCTTAGTGGAGCTCACTAATGTTCCTTTAAACTCTCAGTTTTCAAGAATTAATAGGAGAATTAATATCAGAAAGCAAGATATTTAGAACTACTGGACCAATTTTTTTTTGAAGGAGGGATTGGAAGCACAGGACCACATGGAATTTTAAAATGCAGTACAAATGTTTTATGTAACTGTCCTTCCTGTCATGTTTTCAGACTTCCAGTATTGTTTCAGAGAATAATTCTGCACAGTGAGTAATAACACATCACAGGACTCTGTTCCCATAGATCTGAAATTTCTTAGTTTAATCTTCACCTAAACAAATATTCCCATAAATAAAATAGAATAATATTCATAGTGTCATGTGCTGAGTCTTTTGAGTCACTTGGAAGAGTAAACAGAGTCCCCTTGCCTGTTCCTGCTTCCTTTGACTCCTGCTTCCTTTCCCACGTGCTTTATTTCTCTGACTTTTTGACCCATGCCTGGGCCTTGCAAGTTCCATCGTCCTTGGCTGTAACAGCATCGTGGCACTGTGTGGGTAATGAGCCACTGAAATGGGTTCTGCCCCTTTGATTGGGAAACTGTGGCTGAAACTTTTCTACTTTGTGGGAAATAGTTCCATGTGAGTGTCAGAGAGGCACTGGATCCTTTCCACGCAACAGCACACTGCTTCTATTATCTTGACTTTTCTGCCTTTTCTTTTATTCCCTACACTTTTTTTGAGCTACTGGATTCTTGGCTAGCTTTACTGTTTGCTACAGAATATGCATGTCTTAAGATTTAGTTTTTTTAACTGAAGTATTCTGAGGAAAGAAATGTTTATTTCAGTGAAGATATGAGCTAGACTAAAAGAAAAATATTCATTTTGATTCACATCCCTCAAATGCCAGACTTCATTCCTGAAAGCAGTTTTTCAAGACAAAATGAATTAAAAATAGTTCAGAAAATGCTTCTCAGTTTGAATGCTACTTAGACAATGTGCAAAATAAGTATGTAAAAAGACAACAATGCCACACTTAGATGAATTTTTCTATTTTGAAGTTACATGCACCTGGCACCTGTTTAGACTTCATCGATGTCACAGCAGAATATCAGCTATATTTCTCTTTTCCCTTCTCCTACTCGTTTATCAAGAAATTATGATATTAAGTGCTCACTACCATACTATGAATAAATTATTGCATGCATCTACTAAAGTTTTTGGGTGGATATTAAAACGTGGAACATTAAATGAATATTAAATATTGAATGGTGAGTATTAAAGAGAATGGTGCAGAAGAAATATCTTGTTGGTAATAATTGATCATAACAATATGGTAAAAATCACAAACAGTAATGGCCCTTATGCATATCAATACCCATTATTAAACAGATCTTCAGAAATTATAAAGCTTTTTTTTATATTCTGTGATTTTAAGCATATATGGGCCACAATACCAACTACATCATCCAACAAGGTTGTTTTGTGAGCACACACTGATTTTTGCTCTGAGTTTTTTACTGGGGCAGAAAACCTACTGATTGGATCCAAGTAGTAGCCGTATTTCAGTAGCTTCTTTTATGACATTTTACAAATTCTTTTGATTTGTGAGCTACTACATATTTGTGATAGACATGTCAATTCACGGAGCTGTGTTCCTTCTGGAAGCGTTTGCATACCTGCCATAGCATATAGGAATTTTATTTTCTTGCCTTTTAAAGGCCTCCTAAGGAATAGTCCACAGGTCTCAAGGATATCCAGAAAACCCTATCCTAAAATATAATATTTTGGGTATTCCCTCCTGAAGTAGATGTATTTCACAATGCAGGGTATGATTATTTCAAACCTGAATTAACACCTAGAATGGGGGTGACCCAAAAGGCCGAAATGGCAATAAAAGCCTGCCAAGTTGATCAGAAAGTAAAAGGTTACAATCCTCTATGTACAGAATTAATACCTAGCTCTGCTGAATTGCAGGATTCACAGCAAAAGTTGAATTTATCTAAAATAATTTTGTCAAGAACAAGAAAAAATTGCTGTGGAAAGAGATATCTAGGCTTCCCAATAACTTAGAGAAATTTGGACTTGGTCAGGAAGTCTCTGTTTGAGACTGGAACTGTGTTTCTTGCTCTTTATGTGTGGGATAATGACTCACGTTTATAGAATAACCAGGATCAGCATGAGACACTCTGTTAAGATTAACAATGGATAGTTAATATGTGATTGGGAAATCTTTATAGCCACTCTCTATTTGACAGACACACCTATTGGTGTCTGTCTAAGCAAAATCTGTGGCAAAAGAAAGTCCTACACAAAAGTTTGTAGTTACATTTGGGTTGGACCTTGTCAGTAGAAAAACAAAGAAGCACAGTTTCTTTGAAAATTTTAGCTGGCCAGAAGCATCACCTACAGACACGATTACTAGCTCATGTGTTGTTGTCATGTCAGCTAATTAATTGGTGCAACTATGATCATGAAAAGAATTGCTCAGTTTTGCAATAATGGCATACTGCTATGACAATTTCACAGGTGGATATCGGATACAGAAGGAAGGGACCCTATGGTGTGCTTCTTTTAAGATCTCAGTGAATGAGAAACAGTGTTTGACCCTCTCAATAAATGGTTTCTAGTTTTGGTGGTCAGTGAGGAGAGAGGAAAGAGCAATTTAATACTTGATGATGCAATAATTCTTGTTAATTATTATGCAAGTACTTCTTTAGAAGCTGAGGATAATGGAAACGTTTAACTAAGCACATGAAACCAAGTAATGTTTCTGAAATGAAATACCAGCATGAAACTATTTTGCACAATTCTAGATAACCATCCATGCCCGCACACACCTATTATTAACCATTTTGGTTTCTTAAAAAGTTGTTCTTGATTCACAACACTGCAAAGAATGCCAGCAGTTCATGAGACATCACTGAGAAATATGGTGATGAGTGAGCATCATCAGCAAAGCGGAGATGAAGGGCTCTGCACTACAGAGAAGAAGCAAAAGCCCCCTCAGAGAGCTGATATTGCTGATAGCTTCAGTCAGGTAGAGGAGTCACTTCCTGAATGGAAGCTGAAATCAGATATAAATCTAACAATATCCACCAGGAAATCACAAAAATCTGCAGGATTCATTGGTTTCTAAGAAAATTTGAATGTTTCTCTAAATCTCAAAAGTTAATGTACGCGATGTTTGTTTTGAGTAAGTTCAACAAAAAGAGTATGACAAAGATCCTGTTGTCCTTACCTCCAAACTTATTCATATTTCTTTATAAATTGCTACTTGACGAGCCATTTATATAACTGTGTCCCAAGTTATTTCCTCTGCTGTCTCTGCACCAACAATGCCTAATCTGGCTTTGCTTCCTATGATTCTTATCCAGTGCTCTATTTAAATGTCAACATCCAGACAAAAAAATCAAATTGAACAAAAACCAACATACCTTACCTAGTATTTTTATTAATTGTTATAGTGTCCATTGTTTTGAATATAAATCTGGCTATGACAGCTGCTTCTCTGAGATATTTTATTCTCTGTTGTTCACTACATCAAATGTTTGGTCACTACTATAGCTATAGCTCTTATACTTATCCAGATTTTCCACCCTCTTCCTCCCTCCTACTTAGACTATCAAGCACTCTTTCTCTTGATCCCCTCTACTGCCTCTTTATCTACTTACTTGACAAGCAGGTAATATGCACTACTAAAGAAATATTTTGAGATCTTGAATGAATATCCATATCACTTTAAGTATCTCAAAGTTTCCACTGTACTCATATTGATCACTGCCTTACAAGATCAGGTAGAAACTTCAGGAATCAGTATCTGGTGTTTGTACCACCACTAATGTTTCTTAACCTACCTAATATCTAAATGAATTTCTAGTCCATTTCATACAATGCTGTTGTATCAGGAAATCGTTGGTAAAATCATTATAGATACTTCCAATCCTGTGCCTAATTTTTTATCACATGAACTAATGTAGAAATAGTATGGCAGTGTACTCTAGTGAAGTAATGGACATAATGGTGACTATGGTCCCATTCCCAGATAGTATTCCTATTTACTTATTCGTTGATAAGTGAACAGTAAATGGGGGAGGCGATACACTTATTTAGGAGGCTTACTGTACTGAGTCACTCTGTAAATCAGTACAATTAGAACTAGCTACATGGAAACAGTGCTTTCCACCATGTGAATCCCTGCCAGTATCCACTGTAGAGCAAGGACACACTAAGCTAAGGATCAAATTAGCAACATGCACACCAACTTGAGAGATGCACTTAACTGCACAGTAAGGAAAATGCAGGAGTGCCTGCCTCAAGAAGATGATGTTGAACTGTAAAGGATACTGAATTTTTTACCAAATAAGTTAACCAATTAGTCTCTTTAAACAGTCACTGTAAGCATGCCTTCTCTTCTCCCTCCATTATGTCAGTAGCTACCACTGACAGTGCTCAAGATTCAGGCATCATCCAGCATTGCGTTTAAGACTCCAAAGTGCTGACTGCAATATGTTTCCCTGTATAGCTATGTTTGCCCTTTGAGCTCCCTTTGGCTGCTGATAGAGGTGTTTTCAAACAATTTCCAAGTCAAAAGATAGATATTTTCCAAGACCAAAAGTTATAGAAACTCTTCTGAGGTGTAGGCTGCATTTCTATTTTCCAATAACAGCCTTCTTCTGGAACAATATGATACGTACTTTTTCACAGAAACATTCATACTTCTTGAATAAATTATTTCCTCTAATACATTATTTCCTCTTGTGTTCATTTGTTGTCATAAAACCTAGTGTTCTCATCACACTTCACTGAAGGCATATGCAGTATTTACAGAGTTCACTGATCCATAAGTGATCACAAGTATAATGACCCCAATTGCCTGTACCGCAATGCAATCAAACACACAAAACCTGGATTTGCATCCAAATGGGTATTTAGAAAAATACTTTATAGGTCATAATGAAGTTATTTTGTTGTGTAACCACTGTTAATGTGCTTTTGTAATTAGTTTTGAAACTGTTTTTGACTATTTCAGAATCTATTACCTGAAAGAATTCAACTCGCATCTGATGTCTAATTTAAGATCTCCTCTGAAAGCCTTTTCACATGGTAATTATCCCGATATTAAAGATTATTGCAAGGCTTCAGTTGTGGCAGTAGAAATACCAATCACATAGGCATACGCTACTTTTATGCATCTGGGTTTCTCCTTTGCTCTCAGTTGAGCTGGTTTTGTAGCTAAAGTTACACCTTTGTGTACTTATGGAGGAGAGTAAATGTCACTGAATGATAGACATATCCTACATTTGAAAGCTAAAAACTTGAGCTGTAGAGAGTTTCTTACATGTTGTCTTCTGTGTATCCATTGAATGTCTGACAAGCAGAAATGGAAATTTTGTAGAGAAAGAAAGCCTTCTGCTTCATGAAAACAAGAATTCAAAACAGAGTTAAGACCTGGATTTGTTAATTTTAATGCTGCTCAACTGCAACAATGAATTCTAGTGAAAAGTGATTCAGGTCTAGCTTCTCATTGTTTTTAGTTAAAGTTGCACTATGAGATCCACTAAAATAAATTTAAACAAACTGATTTTAGATTCATACTATCCTATGTTCAACAGTGAAATTTGTTTCTATGTAAAATTTGTTGAGACCTTTAAAAGTTTACTGTTAACTAATTGTGCTATTATACGAAATTTGTCATAAGATTTATCAGATTATCATCAGTTTTCATTGAAATATTAGGAAACTTCATGAATAACTGGTTTGTAGCACTACCAGAGATCACATAGGGATTAAGAAAAGCGGCAATTATGTTTGATTTCAGGCAGTACTTCAGTAACTGAAAAATGCCATCATCATCAACAGAGTTGTGGATATTGGGGATGAAAGCAAGATATAAACACTCACATAGACAGTAGTCTGAGATGTTATTCATTTATGCTGGATGTAAGGGTTGCACGAGCATTTCTAACTTTCTTAAATTTGGATAATACTGTATAAATGACTGAGGAAGTGAAATGTACTAACATGAGTGATAAGACTGAGGGCTGCAAGGCTAAATACAAGCTAAATCCAGTCTACCCTCTACCCTCTTTTAAAGAGGATCCACTGTCTCCAACGTCAGTATTGGTTGTTGGTACCTAGGGTTGCTCAGTTGTGCTGCTTCCTGCAACTGCCTGGTTATCTCCATAGACTGTGTGTCTGTATGTGTGTGTGTGTGTGTGTGTGTGTGTGTGTGTATGCCTGTATTATTGTCATGAACATTGGGCTATGTTAATGCATGCAGCTTTAAGGAAAAAACATTATATTCTTTGGTGGGGTCTAAAATGAAATTAATTTAGTTCCTGGAACAGTACTTTAAAGGTGCTTTTCTATGGGCTTGTTTAATGAGCAGCTGCTTCCTATTAAGAGAAGGGTAGATCTGCTTTTTACATTTTACAAAGGAACTTAAGATTAATTAAAGGAATTAATCTACACAGTAATTAGTAGTCTTTGGAATTTTCCACATCCCTACAAGTTTGCAAGTCAGTTATCGTGTTCACAATCATATGTTCTCTCTGCTTTCCTTGTTGTCTGTTTGAAAACAAAAGCCGACTGCTTCTTATTGCTCACTCTGCAAACAGAAGTACACACAAAAGAGTAAGTGAACAAATCACATTAACACACAGAGTCTTGCATAAAATCAGAATATCTTACTCTCAGAGTTATGTTTTAGTCAGACTGATGATTTAAAGTTATAAAAGAGGTCATAGATTTTTGCATGTAGAGCTGAACTGATGCTTCCTTTCATTTGAATGCCTCAGTCAAGTCCTTAGGCAAAGTAAAGTCTTGTTACCTTTTGAGCTGACTAAGCAGGCCTTAAGGCTAGTATATACTTTATATTTAACTGTTCTTTAGAAATGAGGTTATTTTTAATAAATCATCTCCAGTAATTATGAAAGACTAATACATTTGGTTGGGGTTTTGGCCTTTTTTTTTTCTTTTTAGTTACCCCAATACAGCTGACTGGAACAGTTGTTGCTGTGATGCTTATATTTTTTTCTGTGTATTTATACTACATTTTCTCTCTTTTGTTACTCTTAACTCCTACAGATAGTTTGCTTAGAAAGCTTCCTGTGTGTCCATTTTAAAAAGACTATAACAAATGACCTCTAGAAAAGCTGGGAAAGCAATGCCATCTTCCTCAAGAGTGAAGACCTTTCTGACAGGTCATGCTTTAGTCAAGTAGAAGTTGAGCTCAATGTGGTGTCTGCTGAGTAAAAATCTGTGGAGGGTGTTATTATTATATCTAATGGTCCTTTCCAGCTTTACAATGCTACACAACCATGTAATGCTTCTTTCCTTGAAACCAATGTGAATTTTAAGTGCTGTTTACGTGATTAGAACGTGCAACCTCCATCAAAACCTGAATAAGATCCTGTGTTTAAAAACCCACAAGCCTTGTGAAAGATGATTCATCAATATCAGCTGCATAATCTCCTTAGATATTTTAAATAGTAAATGTGATAATTCCCATTAATACTGTGGAGACTAAAATTAAATACCTTTGGGTTTCAAATTCGACAGTTGCCATTTTGACAGCTTGGAGTTAAGAAGAGTGGGGACTTTGGAGACAAGATCTCAGGAGATCCTATTCAAGCTTCAGGTCACAGTGAGGCAAAACGCATTATCAAAACCAAGCTTCAGGCCAGAGAAAGACAACATGTATTATTATATATATAATAATAATAATAATAACAAGAATAATAAATACTAAAAATTAAAATTAAATATTATAACATAATAATAAATAATAGAATAATATAATAAAATATAAACGACTATAACCCCTTCACTTCAGCTTCCTACTCCTCCTCTTTCAGGAGTGTGGGTGGGAAGATGGGAACTGCATAGTGTTCACATTATATGACCTTTGATCAAAGGCATCACCATTCAGTGTTTAATCAGAAAAACTGTAGTTCCTCAGTCTCCCTGTTAAATGTAGTTCTCAAACCCTGTAAGACTATGAGTCAGAGCAGTGGGATTGGCTCCATCTCCTGGGCAGGTCTCACAGGCTCTTTTGGAGACAGAGACTGTCCTCTGGAATACTGAGAAGGCAAGTGCTGAAGGTAGAATAGCTATAAATCCAACTGCCTTTTACAGGAAGGACCTTGCTAGAGAATGGGAAGGTTTTGAGAGATCATTCTCTGGGCCCAGCAGTGTCAGCTGTTTCTCTTACTACTACCAAAACAAGTGAGAAGTTATCAAAACCTCAGTTTGACTATAATAGCAAACAGGTTTGATCTGAACTGCACTCAGATTTTGAATTGAAGCTGTAGTTGGGCCTTCAAATACATGATTAATTTTGAGAGGTGCACTTAAAGATTGTGAGTTTTTTAAAAACTTTCCATATTTGTTTCACGGGGAGAAGGAAAGTGGCAGTCCTTATCAGTCCACTACTTATGCAATCCTGTAGACAAAAAAAACCTGGCTGGAAGGGGGCAGGGAAGGTGCTCCCTGTTTCAAAGGATTTTCTATTTTTTCATCTCCTTATTGTTCGGCCTGATTTTCTCCTTTCTCTGTGATGGCATTTCCTTAAGGTCAAACTATTGTTATTTGGTAGTGTGATAGAGATAGCAGACTGAGTCATGTAATATTTGCCAACTCCACACCTTTCATCATTCTGCTGCAGAGAGTGGAGGTAAAATAGCTGTTTGTGATTACTACTGCTTCCTAAAGACTCTTTTTTAAAAGAAAATGAGCGACAAAATGAGTTGTAAAAAGAAAATTACTTTTCAATGCATTTTCTTAGAGTTTTCATAAGCCTGCAATGAAACTGCAGCTGTTCAAGGCCAGCACCATTCAAAAATAATACCAGTGTAACATGGTCATGTAAGTTTAAGAGAGAGAAACAGGAAGGAATTCAACAAAGAAGCATATTTTAAATCCACAGAATGCAGAATAAGAATCAATTTTTAAAAAGTCTGCCCAGAAATTTTGATAGATTACTGTAAATCTGTTTCATTTCAGAATTAAAATTTTACTCTGACCAAATGCAAAAAAAACCCCCACCAAATCCTTAACCAGGGAAGGAAAAGTCTATATAAACCCTACCTTGGATTAATCATATCTACTGTGAGCCAGTATTTGAGTCACTAACCCTAATTTTATTTGCAGCAATCTTTTACTCCAAATTATTTTTCATTTCCCTTAAACAATTCTAACAACTACATAAAACATCTGTATTGCAATCCAAATGCTCCAAAAGGGCATCCTGAGATGGCTGACATGGGGTGGTGAGGTACTTGTTAATTCAAAATTTTTCAGTTGACTGACATTAGGAAACTGTTAGAAACAAAATATGTTATATTTCTGAGAAAGAAAAATGCTACAGATTTTTGAATGAACTAAAGCTCTGGCAAGATACATAAGCGTGTGTTTACTTTTCCTACCTTAGATCTACAAAGCAAATTTTGATAACCAAATCCAAACAGAATACTGTATTTTTTTTCTCAGAATTTCCTCCCCTTCTCCTTAACATTTTACAGGTGCAAGGAACGAAGATTTCAGGACTATGTATGTCTTGGAATTTTAGGTGAGGTTTGTCAGCACTCCTTTGCTGGGGAGGGGAGCAGCAGGAGTAACTCTACATAAAAAGTCACTATTTTCACACTGGATGAATTCTGTTATCATGAGAGGAGAAACATTGATCTGATTCTTCAGTCTGCATCTCTGTAGTCTTCAGACTGTGGTAAACCTGAGAAAAATTATTTCAAAATATGTCGATTCAGACTACCCGCATTACTATTTCTGTAAAAATGGTTACTATAACTAATGATTTGCCCAAATGGTCATGTCGACCTTGCTGTGTCATGTGTTGTTGTCATGGTGACACTGTTGTGGATGTTTGTTACAGGCTGCCAGATCAAGAGGAGGAAGTGGATGAGGCCTTCCACGGGCAGCTTCCACATCTTGAAGTAGCCTCAATTGGAGCCACTGGCTCTTGTGGGAGGCTTTAACTGCCCTGACATCTGCTGGAGAAGTAACACAGCAAAGCACAAACAGTTCAGGAGGTTCCCAGAAAGCATTGATGACAAATTCCTCTCACGTATTGTTGAGGATCCCAGAAGGAATGGTGTGCCCTTGAGGTCTCACTAAAAAACAGAAAAAGCCTTGTTGAACAGTTGTGAAGGTTGGGGGCAATCTTGCTTGTAGTGACCATGAGATTGTGGAGTTCAGTATTGGGCAAGAAGGAAGCAGGGCAGCAGGTAAGATTACAACCATGAACTTCAGGAGAGCTAACTAGCTTCTTCAGGAATCTTCTTGGAAGAATCACAGGGGAACAGGCCCTGCAGGGAAGAGGGGTCCAAGAGAGCTGGTTGATATTTAAGGAACACTTCCTTCAGGCTCAAGAATGATGCATCTGATGAGCAAGAAAGTGAGCAAAGGGGGCAAGACACATCTGTGGATGAATAAGGAACCCTGCCTTTACTCAAGTGTAAGCAGGAAATACACAGGAGATGGAAGCGGGTTCAGGTCACTTGGAAAGAATATAAGGAGTAAGTAGAAATGAAATAAAGAAGGTCAAGGCTCATCTGGAGTTAAATCTGGCCAAGGATATCAAGGACAACAGGAAGAGCTTTTTCAAATACATCAATAACAAAAGGAAAAAAATGATAATGTGGGACCATTACTAAATGGAGGGGGGACCCTGGTAACAGAGGATGCAGAGAAGGCAAAGTTAGTCAATATTAGTGAAACTTAAGGAAATGCATAAGGCAAAGGGAAAGAAAGGATAAGGGTGGAAAGAATGTATATAGTCACCAGCCACTGGATCCAGTGATGAAACTTGGTAGTTGCAGCTTCCATGTCTGTTGGTTGAAGGGGTGGTCTTGATATGTTGGGGCTGGGGGAAACCCCCCAAAAACTCAAAGATGTTATGAATTATTATGCACTTCCAGCTCAGGTGCGAACTGTACCTCCCCAGAGTGGTGAGTTTTACAATGGATAGGGTCATGGGCCATGCCACATCTCCAAAGACAGTTGCAGCTGCCTATTGTGCCAGCAGGCTAGACATGCAGAGTTATCATGTGAAGGGATAAAAGGGATTTTCCCGCCTTTCTTCTTAGCTTGGTCCCTTCCTCAGGCAGTCATCGGCACCAAGGGTAGGTGGGTAATGGCACCCACTTATCTGATCCTTTAGAGTATTGGAGGGGGTGAGCTATTCTGGGTAAGCAGCTGCTTCTTTTCAGTTTGCAAAAGTCTTTTGGCAATCTTAGAATGTGTAAATCATTAACTGTTTCAGTCTCTGACAAAGGCCATCAGGAGTAGTCAGCATGGATTCACTAAAAGTAAATCATGCTTGACCAACCTGATTGCCTTCTATGATGAAACAACTACCTGGACATGTGAGGGGAGAGCAGTGGATATTGCTTACCTTGACTTCAGCAAGGCTTTCGGTACTTTCTCTCACAACATCCCCACAGACAAACTCAGGAAGTGTGGACTGAACAAGTGGAGAGTGAGCTGGATTGAGAACTGGCTGAACAGCAAATCTCAAAGAGTCTAGTGAGGCACATCTGGAATGCTGAGTCCAGTTCTGGATTCCTCAGTACAAGAGAGACATAGAGCTCCTGGAGTGGATCCATTGGAGAGCAACAAAAATGATTAGAGGGCAGGAGCATCTCTGTTATTAGGAAAGGCTGAGGGAACTGGGCCTATTCAGCCTTAAAAGAGATGGCTGAGGGGGAGACCTCATCAATGTATGTAAGTTTCTGAAGGAAGGGTATCAAGAAGGTGGATCTTCTCAGTGGTGCAAAGCGATGGGACAAGATGCAATGAACAGAAATGGATGCACAGGAAGTTCCACCTGAATATGAGCAAGAACTTCTTTACTGTGCAGGTAACTGCGACTAGAACAAATTGCCCAGAGAGGCTGTGGAGTCTCCCTCATTGGAGATTGTAGTGGATTGGTTAGAAATGCGAGGACATATGAACATGGCTAAGGCTATGGATGAGCTGCTAAAGTATAAGACTACTGCTAAAGTATAAGATGCAGTTTTCACTAGGCCCATGAGAAAGTCTGAGATAGCAGGGCCGTGAGAAAGCAGCAGCGTCCTTGGGTATCCTAAATTGAGCTGAGAAACGGGAGCTGGGCATTACCAAAACAAAGGCACTTAACGAGCCACCTGTGTAAACAGTGGGAAGCAGTTAAGATGATATCACCACCTAACCGAGTACCAATAATGAGCCTGATTTCTGTAATATTCATGAACCTATTATAGAGTGTATATTAAGCTACTGTCAATCTACAATAAACGAAGTTCCTGGATTCTCATATTGAGGTGTCTAGAGCTTTCCGTCGCGACATTTTCTGGCGCCCGTGGGCAGGGACCAAGTGGGGGTCCCTAGGAGGTCAAGTCGGATCTCCTGGGTTGGAGTCAAGTCGGACTCCCGAGAGCCAAGTCGGGTTCTCGCAGCCGTGGTCGGACGTAGGAGTTTTTGTCGGTCTTGCCGTGCAGCACAAGAAGGCGAAAGGGCTGGACGAAAAAGAGCTCAACTTGCCGCCGCCGGACGCCTCCCTTTCGGGGATTTCGGACGGCGAAAGAGTTAAGTTCCGTGCTTCCAGGGCCCGGCGCCCGGGACGACTCCTGAAGAAGGAGGCCCGCCGACAAAGCCGCAAAGTCTCGTGGTAAGGGCTGCACAAAGCGTGGTAACACGTTTTTTAGGTAATAGAGGGACAGGCGGCACTATCATTGCTCCAATGCTTTCTGGGAAAGCGGGGAGTTAAGACGAACTGGCTTTGCGGCAGATGCTGCTTTCATGTAAGGGCCAGGGATATGAAGTGAACACTGTAACTGCCTTTACTATCTCTACTTGGAAAGAACTTAGTGATAAACTCTTTACTGCTGCCTGTAAGGGAGAAAAAGTTGCTGCTTCCCTCCTTACAATTTGGCGATTGTTATCTGGAACAGTCAAAGGCATTAAAGCACAGTCTGAGGACATTAGGATGCTACTGGATACCATCATACGGAGAAATCGTGTAAAAAGGGAGTCGAGCGGAGTTGAAGGGAGCCGGAGCGGGACCAGAGATCACGGAACGGGGCCGGAAACAACGGAGCGGCCCCGCCAACATGAACGCGGTGCCAGCGTCTCGGCAGTGCATATCCAGGACGATCGGAGACGACAGCTGCGGCGTGAAAGTACTGCTGATGGACCAGAGATGAACTTTACGAACACTATGACTGAGTTCCACCTTAAGACACTTCCAGCTTTTCATCTGAACTGTGCAGCGGGACTGCGCTGCACATTTGTGGCTGTGTTCATGGCGCTGGGTGCTTGCGCCGGGCAGCGGGGCAGTAGCGGTGGTCGCGCCGCCTGCGTGTCCCCGGCTCGGAGCGCTCCCGGGTGACGCAGAGCCGGGGGCCGGTGAAATCGCTCGGAGCGGTGCGCGGCCCCGGCTCGGAGCGGTGCGCCCGAGTGCGTGCACGCCGGCGGCCCGGGCGCGGCGGGCGGCGGGGGGGCTCTGTGTCCCCCGCACCGCTGACAGCCATGGTCCCGGGGGGTGTGCGTTCCCCTTCCCTTCTTTGCAGCGAGTGGTTTTTCCCTGGTGCTGCTCCTCTTCCTAGAGTTAATGACGGTAGCAAAAACATTGGGGGGTGCAGTCGGGGGAGGGGGAAAGCTGTTTCTCTTTTTCCCCGTTACACCAATCACCCCTTCTCTGAAACGTGCCTGTTTGCAGCTGTTCTCTCCCTCTCCTATGTTTTTGTCTTTTCTTAAGCAGACCCTGTGATTAAGTTCCTTCTGCTGATCTCTCTGGGTGAGCCCAGCCCCTCCTTCCCCTCCTTCGTCCTTCGGCAATGAGGAGCGTGGGGGGAGGCAAAGACGGTAAAACACGGAAAAAAGGGAAAAGAGAAAAAACAACTTAAAATTAACAATATCCCAACTTATAAATCAAATAAGATTGCATTGTTTTTACAGCAATAGGTGTTAAGCATGCAGTGTGCTCATGGCATTCTCAAATGTTTTCTTCAAAACAGAAAGGGAGACTGACGAAAAATCCTTTGAAGTAAGATTAGAAATAACGCGACATCCGTGCTTAGCTTTTGCATATTGCAGAAGGTTGTTAAGAATTTCCTATAGTTTGCCATTTTGCTTCTCTTACATGAAATTTGGCTGTTTCCCCCAGGGGCAGGGTGCAGGTAGAAGATTTGGAGACGGAACGATGAGACAGAAGGGGATATAGTCTTCCCCCTGCAAAAGTAGCTTTATTGCCTTTATGATAAAATATCATTGCTCTATAAGAAGCATTGAAGATTTCCGAGATAATATTCTGTTCTTTCTTACTGTATTTGTCTTTTACATGGAGAGTTATGCAGGATTTGCAGATTGCTGATGGCGGCTATGCCATAAATTTCCTTTGAATTATGAAACTGACAAGAAGTGCACAGCCAATGACCACTTAAAAATGTGTGTGTGATTGAGGAGTGTGTCTGAGGTGGCCACCTGAATGTTGTGTGAAAGAAAAAAGCTACATGAATGTGTGAATGTGTAAACTTAAAAATACTTTCTGCCGGTGTCAAGATTTTAGAGATGTGTAACATGATTCTGTTGAACCATAGTGATTCCTTATTCTGAATGGGCTCTAAGTTATACAATGGATATTGACAGTTATTGTAATCTTAGTAATAGCTCGTGTTGCCTTTTCTTGTATTACTAGACGTCTAAATACTACGACAAAGAAAGCATTGTTGGCACGAAATAAAAACGGGGGAAATTGTAGTGGATTGGTTAGAAATGCGAGGACATATGAACATGGCTAAGGCTATGGATGAGCTGCTAAAGTATAAGACGCAGTCTGACTAGGCCCATGAGAAAGTCTGAGATAGCAGGGCCGTGAGAAAGCAGCAGCGTCCTTGGGTATCCTAAATTGAGCTGAGAAACGGGAGCTGGGCATTACCAAAACAAAGGCACTTAACGAGCCACCTGTGTAAACAGTGGGAAGCAGTTAAGATGATATCACCACCTAACCGGGTACCAATAATGAGCCTGATTTCTGTAATATTCATGAACCTATTATAGAGTGTATATTAAGCTACTGTCAATCTACAATAAACGAAGTTCCTGGATTCTCATATTGAGGTGTCTAGAGCTTTCCGTCGCGACGTTAGGAGATATTCAAGCACCCTCTGGACACAATCCTGTGCTATGTGCTCTAGGATGACCTTGATTGAGCAGGGAGTTTGTATCAGATGGCCCACCGTGGTCCCTTCAAGTCTGACTGATTCTGTGATTTTGGGACCCATCTTGGGTGATTTAGCACACAACATAGCCATAGATTCCACATAATAATTCCATACTTGAGCCAAATAGCTGGAAACTGAACTATAGCTTCCAGCTGAAATATGTTATGACTTTCTGAAAAAAAAAACAATCAATGCAGGCTTCTCCAGCTCATGAGAAATTCCCCACGAGCCTTGGGAGTCTCTCCAGATGTTAACTAACTTAAACAACTGCAGTACATTTCCAGTTTTGTCATAACTTTGTTAACCTACGCCAGTAAATTTTGCCATGTCGGGTGAAATTACAATCAAGGATTTTCTTCTCTAAACATGAACTATGGAACTCAACCAACCTATACCAACCTTTTTTCTCTAAAAGTTTGGCTTTTAACAAATAAATTGTATAGTCTCCCTTTCTATATTGTGAAAAGACATACACAGTTCCTTTGATCAACCTTAGACATCTAAAGCAGGGTTGGATAAAGAGTAACAGGTTGTTGTTGATCCTCTTCCATTAGCTATGGAGAAAACTTGGGCAGCTGAATTGGAGTCCATCTTTCAGGCCATTAAAATTAGATGAGGTGAATGGTCAAAGTGGTCATGAGCCAGTCATCTATTTCTCTTCGAAAAGCTATACTATCTGAATATCCTCAATCTCCCACTATGTGCCTATTTTCTAAACCATAGTCGGTTCTTGTGGGTTTTCTCTGAACTATGTTTTGCCCTTGAAGCCCACTATGAAAAACAATTTCTCAAACAACTCCCGTTTTCTTTCCTACAGGAGGTAAAAATAAGCATAGGTTCTTGCTTTCACTGAGAAACATGAAATTACTGACTGGTAATGGGAAATCTCTATATTTTCCAGAGTTTGAAAGCTGATTCAGACAAAAGTGACCAGTGAGGTGCCTTCCAGACTTCCCTCTGATTTATTTCCTTACATACTAATTGCTTCTGAGACTTCTCTCCACTGTACCTGTCTCATTGCTGTTAATGATCCCTGTAGATTACAGGGGTTTACTCTCATAACACTAAATTTGCATGAGGTTACCTTGAAAAAATCTTGATCTAGTGTGGATTAAGAATAATGATTTTTTTTTCTGGATAATATATTCTTTGCACAACAGGAAATTAAATTCATCATTTCAGTTCCTTGCATAGTTCAAAAATAGTGCAATACTTTGAGTAAGAACCCATCAGCAAAAAAATAGTGGATGGAAGGCTTCTCAGGATGTGGCAGGAGTGACCACACAGTGTCATCTTGCTTCAGTCAGCGCTGAAGTATGATCATTTGCTTATTAAATATACTATGATGTTCTTGAAATTTGAGTATGTTAAAAATCTGATTTTTTTTACATAAGAATAATATTTTAAAAAACAGTGTTGAAATTTGACCCTGGGAAATTAAACTTTTCACAGATTTTTTGCCTGGTGAAAAAATCTTCAATTTCCCATCCTAAACCATTGTATATTGTCAGATATTAATGAAAAGCTGCCAGGTTACTTCTCTGTAAGCAGCTACATTTCAGTGGTGATGTACTGTGTGAAGGTAAGTAAAATATTTGAGACTTCTTCTGTGTTACTTGCTAGGTTTTTGTTGTTGTAGTGACATTGGTTTGTAGCAGGTTTACTAATAAAAGAATACACATACATAAGAATGAAAGACTTGAAGAGAGAAATAAAATAAAGCTACTGCTTGTACAATGGTTGGCAATCAATTAAATTTTATTTTTGTATCTTTCCCCCTAGATTTTTTTCCTCTTTTCTGTATTCTATTAAATGATTTTATTCTTTTATTCTCTTAGTGCCATATAAACTATGTGAAAAGTTTGGTTATCTATATATAACAACACACTCGTCCCTCCACTCCATGAAAATGCCTATTACTCTAACACAGGTATGTAATGGTGCTATGTCTATTTGTAGTGAGTACGTGCATCTTTTTAGGATATTGTGATCTTAAAAAAAGGAAAAAAATGTATGAAGTATCTACAGTAGATATTGTAAACTGTGAATGTTCATTTCAACTTTGAAGGATTTTTATTTCTAGTTGGCACTGCTTTCATGTGTTTTTCCAAAAGGTGAAATATATTAAAAAAAAGAAAAACTATGGAAGCTGAATTTCATGGGTTTATTCTGGGAAGGTTCACATGGAAGTAGATGTATTATCATTTGATACTGTACACCGTAAGAAATTCCATGACTGAATTACGGATATTCATTATATGAAATAAAAAGCATCACAGTTGTCAAAATATGTCCCTAATTTGGCATGCTCAGGTAAATAAGGAGAATGAATTATAAATCCCTTGATTTTGCAAATATTCAAAAATAAATATGATGAAGGAAAAGTTTGTTCAAGACCTGGTTTTTAAATTTACATCAGATTCTACTCACATCAATAAATTCTTGTCAGAGAAAGTAAATGTTTCCCAAACTGCCTCAAACATTGCTTAAAAATTTATTTGAGAATCAATTTGTATTTATGCAGATTCTGTCTCTTAATACACATTGTGGATTATTTCTGCTTTTAGCTCCACAACATTTCTTTGTGGGTTCATAATTTAATATTAAAAAAGTAGAGTGGCAAAATACTCTATCTGAAAAACCAAGCAAACTAGAAAAAGAAAAACACAAAAGCTCTGGAAAGCTCATTTAACATTTATGAGAGATTTGAATTTGAATATCTGAATTTGCCAGTCCACAAAGGAAGAAAGTAGGAGGCTGCAAGTGAAGAAGTTTCCTGTGGTTCTTCCTTTGTAAAGAGCCACAGAGGAAGGAACTCTGTACTCCAGCAGGCTTTGTAAAGCTGTTCAGTCTGTGCTTACATCAAGACTGCTGTCAGGGTGGTGATGCAGCTTGGGAAAGCTTTCTGGGCGTTAACTTGCCTTATTCTTCCGTCTGTTTACAATCCACAGCATAAGGATCCTGTCCACTGACCTGCAGCTTCAAGAAAACAAAAAGGTTTTGGTACAGCGTATGTTGAAATAAATTGCAAGATCTTTTCTTTACGGATGCAGAGTTTGACAGTCTCTTTCAGTATTTGCTGCTGGGGGTAACTACATATAATGCATCCAAACCAGTTTTGTACAAAACAGGGGTTGTCCATTTCCATAGTGCAGATCACATCCAAACGGAGAGACTCCTTTTCAGTTTCAAGTGCTGTAGGACAAATAAGAATCCTTCGACAGCAATTTTTACAAAGAGTTTTGATGTCTGTTCCTTAAAGTAATATAAACCCAGTCAATAATATTGAGAACAAGGCAATGCAACAGTTTCTTGCAAAACACTGAAGTGCTGACTACAGTGTGAATTGTTCATGGTCTGTGGACCATGAATCATTGCATCCTTCATAAAAACAGAACTTGCAAACCTACTTGTCTGAATACAAATGGTACATGTAAATAAGGACTGTATGTAGGGTCAGAGGGCAGAAGGATTGAGTTCAGGAAGTTTTGTGACTCAGGTAGTGGAACGCTGTTTTATTCAAGAGTAGGTGTATGCTTCTGTGACAGTCATAGACCAGGGAGACCACTGCTTTTTGAAAGACATGAAAATGGGCTTTCAGCCATTTGGGTGCTGAGACCGGTCTTGAGGTAGAAAACTGGGAGAATAAATCCACTTATTAGAGCTAGGGAAGCAACTTTAGGGAGGAGCTAGGCAACCAGAAAGGGCAGGTTTGAAGAGGGAGAAGATTATCTCCATGGAATTGTCAAGCTTGAGCTAAATGTTGAAATTAATAAGTATGAAAGTATTAATTTGCTGCTAAAAACCCTGTTGTGTCTCTTTGGCTCTACTCCAGAAAAAAAAGCATAGAAACCTATCAGAGGAGATAGGTTACCTTTGTCAAATCTTAGTTGCCAAGTTCAAAAAACCAATCAATGTTGGTTCTTAAGCAGCTTAAAGAGTAGGAATGGAAAATCTGTGATGGCACAATGCCGCTTTTTGACTGTGCAATGGTCTCTCTTAAATGGTTCGTCAGGTTGGTTTAACTTTTTCCAAGAGATAAACTGACTTAGTAGAGGATGTGAGAAATTGCTATAGTTCATGACTGAGGACCATGGGGGTTTTTGGTAGGAAATAAAGAAGTGAGCAGCAGAGTTTTGAATTTGGAACAAATCCAAGTTCAGTGAAGTGATATCTGGAAGGCTGGTGACTTTTACGCAATGTATTAAGTCAAAGGAAACCACTAGCAGCCTGAGGCTGGAATAGGTGATTTTAACTTAAGCAAATTAATTCGTTTAATTAACAAATGATGAGGCTAAAACAATAGAGCTTAGAGGAAATGAAGACTTGATTATGCGGGTCAGCATAGAGTTGGCTAAGATAAAGCACAACACAGACAGTTTTTTAGGGATTAAAGGCTGAATGATTGCTGATACGGAAGATAGATACGAGAAATGAGAAGAGAATTTAATAGGAGTCATATTGAACTTCCTTTTCTTAAGCAACCAAAATTTGTCAGAGATTTTTAACAGCACTCATAGGTGCCTGTTATGTTTTTAATGCTTTAACTAAAACCGTGTTTCTACTACATCTATTAAAATGTTTATAGTTTTGCAATTTTGCATAATTACGTCTCTCTCACTGGAAAAATTTGTAGATGACCAGGTGCTGTCACAGATAGCGACAGCAATTCTGATCCACTAATTGTTGAAATTAATGAAGAGTACCTGCAAATCAAGAAGTATCATTGGTATTTTTAGGCATTTTTTTAAAGCTCTATAAGAAAGACTGAACTCTTCTGTTAAATGAGCAATGCTCTTCCTAGAGATAACATTATAGGAAAATGTACTGTTGGCAGTATTGGAGATTTTAAAAGTACTACATTAAAACTGATAGTTTGCTAAAGGAGTTTACATATCAGGCCACCTTGTTTTTGTGGAAGACTTCAAAAGAACTTTACCACAAGCTGAACAGTAAAATTAGCCTCTTATCATATGACATGGGAATAGAAAATCACGAGCTTGAAAAAGCAGAGTAGACCAGTGCTGCTGTACAATTAACCATTTCCTCTATTATATTTAGTGCATTCATCTGAATAATGACTGACTGTAAATTCCACTACTTCCCATGGAAAACTAACACTAAATTTAATCTGTGTCTTGTTTGTTCCTGGCTTCTATCACATCTACTAATTTTTGATATATCTACTTAGATATATCTACTTTGATATATCTACTTAGAAGATCCACTCACCTTTACAAAAAATGTATTTTTGAAAACAAGCCTTAAGAACCTTCCAGACTGAGGTAGAAAAGAAATAGAAACCAGAACTAAGGTGGGGTATGTGCTGGAGAGAAGAGGGAGTTCTCCAAGAGACTGAAAATTTCTCTTCATTTTAGTAAGATCTAGATTCATGTTGGTAATCCACATGGCTGCTAAATCATAGATTCATTTTACAAGTAACTTTTAGGACTTGCAAATAAAAATTCAGTGGTGGAAAATAATTGTATGAGTACATAAGACCTGAATGAATCAGATGTGTTTCCAATCTTCTAGTCCTGGAGGTGAGCAGTGTAGAAGCTGCAGATTAAAGCAATGTCAACCAAAATATCATCTCTTTTGGGTCTGTCGAAATAGTAGTTGGGATGTGATGTATTGGTGATGATTTTCCACATGTTTAGTATTAAACAAGTCCATAAATAAACATGCCAGGAGTTATTTTTTCCCATGTTCCTGTCAGTGGAAGCTTGTCTTTGTAACATGTGAATGATTCATATTTTAGGCATATTCACCATGCCCAAAATCTCACTTGCCTCTTCCCAATACAATTGGTACTCTAGGGTTTTTAACTGTATCAAAAGCTTATGAAAAGAAATTAAGATGATTTTGTGACTTATGAGAGGTAGCAACAAGTGTTAAATGGAGGTACTGTGATATCTTTGGAAGATAAGTGGTCACCTGTGACCAGAGCAGACTTTTCAAGGGATTATTTTGTACCTCCTGGTCCTCCCATCTATTTTTGTGCTGACAAACACTAGAGGCTGTGGAAAGATGATGCCTGCTGTCTTTAGGGAAACCTGAGGATTTCATATTTGATTCACAAACATCTGTTCTGCACCACTGATGACATTAATTTCAAAGATGGCTAATACTGAAGACTATCAGTATATCTACTGATCATATGCATCTGGAGACTAAGAAAATATCTGCATAAGATGGACTGAAGCAGTTTTGTATTTCCACTAGTGTGACTCAGTCCTGAATATATGGCATTTTTGCTTCAGGCTCACTATCTGTGCTGACTGATGCATCTGAAGACAGTAACCACAGTCAAAAGCCGTCAAGAAGTCTCCAAGCAGCTTCAAAAGTAAAAAAGACCAGAAGGTGCTGAACTATCACATATCATTCTCCCAACTCAGAGTTAAGCAACAGTCAAAAAGAGGCAACTACACTTTGCCCTTTTCATATTCTGTACAGAGAGAAATTTTGTCTCCTGACTCTTAACCTAGTTCTTATCAGTATCTCCTTTCACTGAATAAAAACCAAACCACAAACAAATATATATTAGACATAGTGAAATGGACAGATGAAAAAAATGTCATCTTTAGCTGACCATCTGTCAGCATCTTTGTATTCTGAGAAATGGAGGTGAAAAGGCAAAAAAAAAAAAAACACAATGCGTTTTAACTTTGCCATTCCTAGGATTATTCTTTCTGCCTTGCAGGGTAAACACATAAAAGCAATGAACAGACAGGGAGCATTCCCAGCAAAAAAGGATTTACTAGTCCTCAAACAATATTGAATGTGAGTGGGTAGACAATGACCAAATGTTCACATTCTGCATCAAATCTAACTAGTTTACCACTACATATTTATGCTATAAACTGTGAACTGGAGTTCCTTTTTGGGACAATAAGTCAGATGAAATGACAGAAAGCAAAAAAACGATTGGTTTTGCAGGTATAGGATGGGATAGGATTTGCTGGTTTCCAATTTTGTTTATTTAATTGAAAAAAGCCTTTAAGAGTCCATTTCTATAATGGGATCCTAATTTACTCAGATAATTAGTTGCATCTATTCTGGACATATATTCAGCAAAATAATGCCTTTAATCTTTGCCATTGTTGAAGTGGAATAATTCTACCTGTCTCAGTTATAGGTTCTGGGACTTAAATTGTAGATGTTTGAAAATGTGTCTATTCCACAGTGGTGGGTAGTGTGTTGCCAATCTGTTTTGCCCACTCCCTCCCCCAGCAACGAGGATGGATTTAGGGAACACAGACACCAACTTTAAAAAATAAGTATATAAGTTTACTATAGTGCAAAATAGTAAAGAATTACAAAAGAAGCAGTGGCTTATGAAAGGATACACAACAATGCATCTAATCATTACTACAAAGAAAGTCTTATAGTGATTAAGAGAGAGATACATCACCAGTTACCCTAGGTAACACATTACCAGCATCATCTAGACTGCTCTTCAGCTGGAGATGCCCTTGGTCACAGAGAAGGTCTGGAGAACCTCTTCCCAGTAACTGGGAAATCCTACACACCGTGTCTACTCACAGGTGAGGCGTTCATCTTCGCTGTGAGAGGGTCCATCTCATATAGTGTTAAACAAACCAGCTTACATTACTCAATTGGTACAGCAAAACAGTCTGCCTCTATTCTCCCCCTGTTTTTCCCCTTGGGCCTGGCCAGAACTCAAGGCAAAACCATGGAGTTACTTTGAACTAACTAACTAATGCCCCTGGTCTTGACTGACAGAACTTAGGACTACACTGATATTTCAAATATGAACCAGCTGCGACTATGTGAGGCCTACTGTTTTCATGACCTTGGCTGCACAAAAAAGGTGTATTCATAACACATACAAACCTTACTAATTACTGATAACATGCTGTGCTAAAAAACATAAATATGTATTCTTAAAGTATTACTAAGGATTGATAATACTAATTATTAATTATTAATAATTAAAGGTATTAATAAGGATTGGTATAGCACCTTGGTAAATAAGCAGATATATGGTTGAATACAATACTAGCCTAGATATAATATTAGGTCAGAGAGTTCAGCTTATAGGTCAACTTTGGCTCAGGGCCAGTTCCTCAGGCCCCAGCATTACAGGTACTAGTGAAGGAATGATGTATTTTACGATCTTTAGGTAGAAATATCTTCAAAAAAATTTTATGTTGTTTTTTTTTTTTGTTAGAAGTAGGGGTTGCTTCTTGTACTCACAAGAAACTTACATACAGTCACAGTAGTGCAAAACTTACAAGATTGCCTAGTGCAGCAGATTTACTACTTCAAAATGGAAAGCATAGACATTTTATTCATAAATGACACAAATCTATAAAACACTGTTTATGAATGATAATCAAGACTTTTCTATGGAGTTTATTGTTTTACAGTAATCATGCAGAAAAATAGTGACTTGTTAAGAGTACAGTTATCGTCATCATACACTACCATGTAAACGGTCAGTTTGATACATTTAAGATATTTTTGACAAGACAAATTTGAAACTCAAGAAGTGATTTTGAACATGGATTTTTCAACATGCTGGATCAGACGGAAATGTAATCCTTTACTTCTGTCAGCTTCTTAGAAGTCAGCACGTGTTTAGGCCCCAAGACAGGAAATGCAGTTGAGCAGATGGTCCCTTAGGTCCCTTGCCATGTAAGGAGAGTCTGCAGGAGCTGGGCTTATTCAGCCTTGAGAAGAGATGGCTTAGATGGAGGCTCACTAGTGCCAACAGCTCTCAACACCTACAGAGAAGGGTCCGAGGAGTCAGAGCCAGGCTCTTCACAGCAGTGTGTGGTGGGAGGAAGTGAAACTATGGGCAGAACTTGAAAGAAGAAAGGATAAGGAGACCTTTTTTCCCACAGGACAACTGTGCAGGGATGAGGGTTGCCCAGGGAAGCTGTGCTGGCTTCATCCATGGAAGTTTCCGACAGGGCACAGCCTCGAGCATCTTGTCTGAGCTCAAAGCTGCTCCTGCCTAAATGGGAGGCTGTGCTGGAGACCTCCTGACCTCTCTTCCCATTTGGGTTTTTCTGTGATCCTGTGTTGGCAACTGTCAGGAGACCAAACCTCAACACAGCCAGATCCTGTATCCCACTGCTACTAGGAGAGCCGAAGTGAAATTCTATCATCACATAGGTCAACAACAAAATTCCCAATGATTTTGCCAGGATGCCACCCATTGTATTTTGTCTTTAAATATGAAGAATGAATACTGGAGTTTTGCCATCAGCTTCAGAGAGGTTGTGTCACAAGAAGACTGCCTAGCCCTGTTGACCAGGGAGCCTGCACCTGATGGAATCTGCCCTCAACTCTTAGCTAAGCACCTAAACTTAAATGGTTGAGACCAGGTATGAGAGTTAAAACAACACTGAATATTTGGGTGGGGATTTTTTTTGTATGTACCTAATTTAAGGTTAGGTACAACTTGCTTTTCCTAGGAAGCAAATAACTATGGTTGTTATTTTATACTGAATGATATTCAATTTCAAAGTTGTGCATATGCAATGTGTGCATATTTACACTTGCCAAAAGTGTGTGGCTGCCAGACAGTGAATACAACTAATATGATTTTACATGCTGAAACAGTTAGATATGATATTGTGTCCATACAAAACTCCAATCAGTGCTTGCAGATTAAATTCATAACTTCTTGCATTTCTTTAGGCATACAATACTTATATATGTATGAGACTTGAATGTGTATTTCAAGTCTCCTCTGCTTCTTGCTTAGAGAAAGTTAATGTGCAGTGCATTTGAGATCCAAGTACTAACATTAATTAAAATATTTATTACATTCAAACATTTAATAACCACTTCTGTTTGTCATCCAGCCTATTCCCCTATGTGTGCTGATATATACCAGGCTGAGTCACCTCCTACACTTCTGTGCTCTTTGGGGAGGTTAATTAAAAGGAAGAGGCATTAGATCAATGAAACACAAGGTAAATTGCTGTAAACGTTGAGAATAGTAAATATGTGGATTGGCATTTTAACCTTTGGGGAATTGCTCTGGGTAAGAACTTCTTTCCTAAGTTTCTCACCTCAGCTGGATCAATTTCCTTAACCCAATTAGAGATGTGTGTATTTTGCTACACTCTTTCCAATTACATCATTTGATTTAAACATTGCTCCAGAATGACTGACATACAAATTTACCCTTTAATAAAAATCTGTTGTAGTGATGAAATATTTATTATATTCATAGTATTATGTTATGAATGCAAAGAACTCCAACAAATTTTACATTGACTAGGTAAAAATCTATGGCCTTATGAGGGGTATAGAAATAATTCAGGGTACATAATTAAGAAAATCTTTTTTTTTGACATCATGAAGTGTAAAAGTTATTACTTTCTGGAAGTTCAAGAGGATCTCTCTTCTGTACCATCGTAGACCTAAAGCTTTATTTAACTTTAAGCATAATGAGAGGTTTAAGTATCAAAACTGTATTTTAAGGAGGTAAATCCTCATTTTAAAGGGCAGTGAAAAACATGAATGCAAAATATACCACATTATAGTCAAAAAAAACCCCCACCAAACCAAAAAATGAAATGCAAATCCAAGAAAACATATCTACTTCTAAATATGTCTCCATAATTGAAGTTAATTTTACTTTCTGGTCTCTATATTGCTATAACTGTGTCTTAAGTCCAACATCCCTGTTTACAGTTCTTGCTTGGCCTTTTTTCTGCTGACAGATTTTTAAGGAAAATTGCAGGACTGGAATGCTTGAAGTTCCTCATGAATAAAGACCGACTCCTGCCCAGAAAAGATATGTCTGGCTAAATGACTATCAAGTGGTGAGGGTTTGGCTTGCCTCATCTGCGTTGTTGGCTCAGATCTACTTTCACTTTTATCCACAGGGCACTCCCATAAACAAGGGAAAAAGAGTTGCAGTTCTTTCAGTACTCCTCAGAAAGTTCCCCAAGATGCTATCAGAGGTTAAAAATAAATGAATAAATATAAGAAAAAGCATACAATGAATACGAATGCAAACATTACAATGTATGGATTTTCTCAGTGCATTTGTGTTTCTCCTACACACAGGGGCAGGGTATCAGTACTTGAATTCACTCCTATTTCTTTTCAAGGGTTGAAGGCATTGCAGATATGGGTGAAAACCAGTGTACTTAAGAGGATCTGAAAGCACTCACTGTTTCCAATGGTGTTTGAATTCACGCTCTAGAATCTGGTCTTACAGAACATTTCCAGGCGTAATTGTTATGATTACCCTATTACCACTAGCCAGGGTGTTTCAATTTCTTCCATAACAAATTGTAGTGAGGTATTCATTCTGAAGGTCTGCAACATCGTGGTCTTTAATAATTAAGTTCCAAGAATGCGTATAAGCAGTTCAAAATCAATACCGTGTAACTCAGCAGTGAGTCCCAGATAGGGCACTGAAAGGCATGAGGAGCCTGGGTGGGATGAATGAAAGAGAAAGGGACAGTCCCCAGTCCCAGGTCTAGCTGGTGAATACAGCCCCACCATGGCTGTGCCAAGGAGGTTACTGTAATCACCTGCCATTGCACAACTTCTGGACGGGTGTAAATTTGAGCCTGAGAAATGTAAACTTCATCATCGTAATGACTAAGCGAAGAGGAAACACTCCCTGGTAAATGTGTGCCCCAGATAAACAGAAAATAACTTGCATACATGCATTGCCTTGGCTGCTGGAACAGGCCATAAATGTCACCATTACCAACTAAAAATTTTCACAAAATTTTGTAAAATATTTTTATGCTGTCTCCTTTACAGTAAAGCTTTATTTTGCATTTTTTTGCCTGTCTTTCTTTAAAATTGTTGTCTGCAGAGGTTCATGTTTGCAGTTTATTCCTCAGGCCCTGATTTCACCCTTTTTTACTAAAGAATCTGCAGTCATCCTCCTTTACAGGTGTCAGGGTATATTTTCAGCAGAAACACATTTTGTTCTGGGGAATGGGACAGGTCAGTTACAACACCATTGCAGAGCAACCTGACCAGGGAAAAATGTCAGCTTGTCTGACATTTGGCAACTTTTGTAGGCTGTGGTAGAGATGTGGCTGGTACAGTGATTCCATAGTTTTTCGGGTCAGGAGGGTTAGGTTGCTACTCAGATCTAAAGCAATGAAGTAAACATTTACAAATTCCTACTTTGCTGAAGTATAATTTGAGTGGGAAGATGGTGAGTATACTAAGAACACGTGTTTCTTGACGTGTTCTTGCTTCAGTGCTCAGCCATAAGAGTCATGAATCACAGGCAGTTGCAAAAAGTGTCTCAGTGAACAAGATAACTTTAAATAATTAGTCTCCTTTTTAAGGACTTTGCTGAACTGAATCCAGAAGGATTAGCTGAAGGAGATTAATAGGAAGGAAAAAAAATATATAGAAATATTAGAATAAATATATCTTTTTCCGCGCTATATAACTTCATGAGGCATTTGTCATTGAAGTTAAACAGGTCACAGAGGACAGCACTGAATCCTGGCCTGTACATGCCATTTATTACCACACTGACGAGGGAAAAGACAAACAACTGAGTTTCTTCTCCTAGTGTCTACTGGAAAAGGTCCTCTTCACATTTTTCTTGGTTATTTTTAATGGTACAGAGATCCTGTTTCTTACTGAGAGCTACACAAGTTTCTTAAAAGCACTAATCTAACACACTGGTACAAAGCAAAGTGATAGCTTTATATCCTTGCAACTTCTATTTGCAAAACCAATTGAATAAGTAATTCAAAAGCAATTTACAGTTATGTCAGCAAAAAAGGAGCAAAGTGCTATTCCATGGAAAGACTTGGGGGATTACTGTAGTTTCAAACAGCCCATTTTCTGCTAGAATTCACAGGAAGGTGTACAATAGCCAGGTAACCTGCAATGCTCCATATTCAGCTGTATCTCTTTTCAGTTGCAAAAGGCAGATATTAAACAGCTGGTTATTACTGTTCTCTACAAACCAAAAGCAGTGTCTGGGAGTCTCTGCTAAAGAATCCTTTTCATTATAATGAAAAGGGACTTGAAATGGAGACTTTTATGCTGGCCCTTCTCAAACAGACATGCAAAAGTAGGCAACTGCTTTGAAAGAATGTGGTTTTACTGCTCAATATCTAGGACTTGAATGCATGCCTCTTCACTTTGCTTACAATTTCCAGGATACAGGAGAACAACCAAAGCTCCAAAGCTCTTACCAAATGCTGATCATTCTCCAAGGACACACATGCTTTCTCTTTGGAGGCTAGATACTGAATTTGCAGATGTGATTTTTGATTGCTTCATTAGGGAGCCTGTTGGACTAGACTGTTGTCTTAGGAAGAAGTCAAACAAAACTATAGAAACAAAACACAGACAAACTGTGTTCTCTTCACAATTGCCTTTCAGCGTTACTAACTTTTGTTTATGCCCAGAGCTTGATGAACACAAAACAACACATCCTAGGCTTCCCTCCACTATGTTGGCAGAGTACAACAAATTGTTTCTATAACCCAGAGTTTTTCTCAAGAGGAACTGCTCTGTTTGTACTTGGATAAACACAAAAGTAAACTCAAGCAAAACTGAATTTTAGCAAAAATGGCGCAATGTAACCATACTGATACATTAGTGCTATTTAGGCCCAGTCTCATTAATAAGTTAAATACCTTATGAAATGTAGGAAGAAAACTAGATTTTCTTATCTAGAGATTAAATTGTTCTAAGAGATCCAAACTAATTGTAGTCTTTGCATTGTGGAAAAGAGGCAGTGAGATTGGAGAACAATATGTAGATCCAAAAGTATCCAGAGTGTCACGGAAATGTGTTACAGAGGGTGCTTTCTGGTACTACTGTCCCTTGGGGCATCCTGCACGTTCAAAGCATCAGCCAGAATGTCAATATTGGTTTTCCAGTTGCTGTGATTTATGTGCATATTTTTCTTCATTGCCCTTCTCCCTTAGGTTTCAGAGAGATTAGAACTGCAGCCAGAAATGTACTGATTACAGAGACTTGAGGCACAGCACTTCTGTACAATAAGAAATGTGATGGTTTTCATGATAAACTTTAAGTCAATAAGAAGGGAGTTATCCTTGTTGGTAGAAATTATCAGTGGAATGAAAAAATAAAGGGTCCACTCTGACCTACAGAAGAATGTGGGCTTTGTCACCATCAAAAACACAAGTCAATATGAAGGGCAGTGCCATGATTTGCACTAGCAGAGACTGAAAGGCGTGTTATAAGAATTGTTATGTGTATCAATACAGGGCACTTTCTTGCTGCCCTCCAGCGTTAAAAAAGTCCCTGGCATACTCACTGGCATACTCAGCACACCCAGGAAGGGTGACCTTAGCAGACAGGTAGTATCCTTGCTTTACATCCTAAATAGTGTGACCTGCTTTTTGCTTAGCAGTCTTCTTCCTGCCATGTGGCCCATATCTCTGTTCCTATTTGTAGTATTGAAAATAATCATTATAATCGCCACCATTTTGCTATTTGCTTTCTACTTTCTACTCTTCTTCTATATGCTGTCTGCTTTCTAATTTTTACTCTTATTTTTTGGTTCTTCTTCATGTATATGAAAACAAAACATCTCACAGGTGCTGACAGAGGCAGCAGAACTGTACTGAATACTCTATGAGCAAAGGAGAGACACTGAAGCTTGTCAGTGGCCATTTTAACCTGCAGTCCTGCACACATCAGTCCTGTACCTGCTTTATAGGCCTGTAGGTGACGTACTGCAATGGACTCAAAGGAGGTTAAAGGGTTTTTCTAATACAATATCCACAAGTCCAGGAGTACATCTATGTGTGCATGGGAGGTCTGATATCAGACTCAGCACTGAATAATGTCGAGGACAATATGGAGCCATAAATAACCTGGGCTGGCTTTCAGGTAGAGTTTTCTGGATGGGGTTTGTGGACATCATTACCCTGCTCTAGGTGCAAACTGTAGCGCCTTTTCAACTAAAAAATAAATTAGTCTTTAGTGTGAAGCACTGAGTTACCTTTTCAATATAATGAGAGTTTAAGCTACCTTCTGGACATGCAAATAGGAACATGTAGCTACTTTAGTCTCAAACTGAACCCCCTGTACACTAGTTCTCTAAATATATGACAGAGGAAATTAAAAACTCCCAAAGTTACGGTGTGAAAACCCACAGACATGTGAATAAGATTATTATTGGTTTACCCCTAAACAGGATTACAAAGAGAATTCAGAACAAAGCAAGTAAAATTAGTGACCTCCTAAAGAGTATAAGGAATGAAAATAACCTTACTTAAACTCACTGGAGCTCAAATGTTCCAATGCCAGGGTCTAACAATGCCTGGATGTTCATTTTATATGCACCTACGTTGCTCTAAGAGAATTTGCAAACTCTGTGACAGAATGGAGGATTACCTACTCTTGAAGTACTCTATTATAAATGAACTCACATCAGCTCTGTACTGTATTTCAGGATAGGAAGAGAGGAATGCCATGTGCAAGTGAAACTGTAGGCTTGTTTGAGTAAGCAGCGTGTAATTATGCAGACTGGAAGGTGGCCAGTGCACTAAAGCTGACACTAACATTAACCTTGCAGCATTCAGAATCCAGCATATTTGAAAACTCTTTGATGCAGTTAATTTTCAAGGTTCAGCATTCAACAGGAATGTATTCTCTATTACATTCGGATGGCAGCACATCCTCCTCCCAATTATATATAGTCCTACTATCTACTTTTGCTGACAAGCTCTGAAACCTTTAATTTTTTTCTATTAGGAAAATGGAAGAATACGAACAATAGCTTATTCCTTCCTTTCCAGCAGCCTGGATATGTTTAAATGGCAGTGGAAAATTACTCCCTGGAGTCTTCTCTCAACTCCAGACAACGTGAGTCTTAAAATGGTGAGAGTCATGCACGTCATGAGGAAGGTCATGAATGTCAGGATGAAGGCCATGCACATCATGAGCACTTCACAAACAAAGATACTCTCTACTGAGTCTCAGGGCATACAAAATATCTTTGAAATTACAACCATTAGCAAAGCTGCCCGACTTTGCTTATTTTTAATTTATCTGGTAAGCTGCCATGAAAAACAACGTTCTCTCTTTCCGCATTCCTTGGACAATATAAGGAGGGAGGCTCAACAAGCCACTACATGGAATAACTAGGAGGGAGAGGTCATTCAGTTTGTTCTGGGGTGGGACAAGGAGACAGTTCAGCTATAGGGTTTAGAACCATAGAACCATAGAATCATCAAGGTTGGAAGAGACCATTAAGATCACCAAGTCCAACAGTGTTTGTTTTGGAATCATATGAAATAGGTGGGAAGGGTAGGGTTTGCTGGGGCAAAGGTTCGTACCTACAAGGAAGAGTCTATATAGGCTTTTTGGCAGAACTCAGTTTACATGAACAAAAGTTTTTATTAAGGGTGACTTTTAAACTTTGCCACCTAGGATTCAGGCAGGGTGCTAGTTCAATGGAAACAAACCAAACAATGGGACTTTTAATAATCAAAATATTTCTTTTGTGAGTTTCTTAGTTACTCAATTACACATTATCCCATAGTGGCAAGGGTTTGGACTGTGATGATTACATTTGCAAGCATAAAAGAACAAATTTACGCAGTTGTGTATTTGTTGTCAATTGGCTCAAAGTGAGAGGAGCCAGCACATAAATAGAAAGCGAAATTACAAAAAACCAGATCTAACAATAGAGATGAACATGGATCCCATTGATTTTTCCAAGCACATTTCTACAGCAGATAGAACATAGTAATACCTCATGATTTAAATCTGTGGCACGAAACGACTGCTGGGTTTGTTGTTTGTAGTTAGCTACCTCTGATGGACACTCCATAATTTTGTATCAGGTAAAACGTAAGGCTTCATTTCTTTTCATAGAACTGGCTCCTCAGAATAGTAATTTTTTTTTTTTTTTGATTAAGACTTTTCTGAGCATTTTCACAAAGTTGTGCTTTGGACACTTTTTTCATGGACCATTGAAATTGTTGACATCTTTACTGACCTCAGCCAAACAATAGAATAATTTTGTATTTCATAAATGCTAGCAAGGAGGCTCACTAGGAGGTTCCAGAAGTTTTTGAAGACTGTCCCAGAACTGTCTGCAAATGTTTATTTAACTAACTACTGCATCACTGAGATTTTGCCTTGCCTTGTTTAACAATATTAGCATGGACTTCAAGACAGATTATTGAAAAACAAAGCTTTTTATCATCTTTACTTCTACTGAAGGAACCTCTAAGCATTCATATTCTAGTGCTTCTAGTGCTAAAAATTTTTTACTATCTCCTCCTGCCGTGGTTGAGATGTCTGTGAAAAAGCTTGAATTAAATGTTACACTCACATTCTTAATGGCAGCAACTGCTCATATTTTCAGCATCTGCACACTCTTTACCTTTCCTCAGTGTGTTCTCTATTCACCGGTATGTTGTTGCTCTATTAAACCATTTAGAAACCTGAAAAAGAAAGAAGTGTTGGGAGAACTCCTGTAGCAGCAATTTGACCTAAATATCTAGAGATTTTCACTCAAAGGCATAATTGTAACAGCATAATAATGAGAATATGAGTGAATATAGCTGCTTAGCATTAGCCAATGGAGTAGCTTGCTAGTTCATTGATCTCATCACTGCTAAAATGAGTTTTGTTTTTTTTCTTTCTAAGATTCAGACTTAGTTTTATCAATTTCTCTATAGGTAGATAAACATACTCATAGTATACTCCTGACATCTGAAGTCAGTGTCAAGAACTGGCACTTACGAACTCTAAAATAGGTACTATGGAATTAATTGCATATTAAAATATTCTAGATTTCATAAAATATTAATATGTATTTATATTCTGATTAAAATTAACACCATACAAATAACATTGATACATTACTTTGAATGGTTATGAGAGAACCATAAAATAAAGCAGTTGGTAGGAGCTATATAAAAGGAATGGTAATCAAAATGGTATTAAGTACTTTGCTAATGAGACAATAGTTTTGATTAACATCAGCAGGAATTACAGAGATAATGGAAAGGTCTACAGAGGTCTGAAATGGATTTTGGTGTTCCAGTCTGAAATAATCTACTGTGACAGAAACAGACCTCACACCATTCAGTCAGATCAGCTTTCTACATTGATTTCAGTTAGTGTGTTTTCCTTTGAGGGGCACAGGTCATGATGCAAAATAGAATATGAAAATTCAAAGCATATTGAGAATTATTTTTTGCCATTTCCTTTTTATTGGTTATGGCAGTGACAGTTAATAACAATAGCATAATGTAAGAGACTTGAACTTTTTTAGCAACTGGTATCTTTAAAAAGAGGTACAAGTATTTTGTAGGCTACTGCAAAGAAAAGTAAAGGTTAAAAGGAGGATAATTTGGTGAAAATACACTGAACATTTCAAAGCATACAAATGGTTATGCAGCATAAAATTTTATTTTATAAATGGAGTTTTTCTTCATGTAACCCTCCATCTGTTTATCAAAACTACTCAAATTTAATTTCTAATGGATCTTTTAAATTTCACATAAAGCTGAGTGACCTCCTTAGTAGCAAGGAACATATGGGCAGCACGACACAGTTCCTCAGACGTCAGAATAGGCTTTGCTTACCAGGGTGGATCTCAGCTATGGCTGGATACGAAGTGGAACAGTCACACACAGGGAACATATTGTAGAGGCAGGCTTATTAATTCAGTCATCAAAGTTATGAGCAAAATATTTACAGTTAAATTAAGGTTAGAAGTGTGAAACAAATGAACTCCTGCTGAATTAATTATCAAAAGCATGGAGTAGGATTCAGAGTTCTCAAGGTCAAAATATGAGCCTTATATCTGACGTGTTGTGCCTTTCTCTTATTTACCTCATAACAAAAAGTGAACTATAACCTCTCCCTTCTATGCTTTTACCTCCTTCCCTTTAAAAAAGGACAATGGGAACTACAACCCTAAAAACTATATAAAGAAAATAGCATAGGGTAAACTTTATCCTTTAGCTACAGCTGTTGAACTCATTAGTTCCATGAGACTAGAGAGATCTAGGAGAACAAAGAATTCGTCTCAGAGGATTTAACTGAAGGGTTTAAGAAGGTCTGGTCTAGCTTTCAGAGAAATCAATGTGAACTTTTCCAGTGATTTCAGAGAAAACTGGATCAGATCCAACACTCAGAGAATTCTTGGTTAAAGTTGAAATTTATCCCATTTAGTCTTATGTGCTATTTCAGTTCCCTCTCCAGTTAAAAACTGCCAGAGTAAGTGAGAAATTACATTACAAAGCTTGGCCTGATATTGTTTGATCTGTATTTTCCCACAGCTATTCCTGCATATCCTATTATTTTGAAAAGACGTTATTCTGAAATGAAATAAATAAATACATGTACACACAGCTCTTTATTATAAATATAAGCCAATACCTAATGGGGACAGTAGAGATAAGAGTAAATGCATTTGTATTTTAAAATCTATTTTTAATATGCAAATAATTTTATTGAAAATAATTATTATTGTAAGTTGAAAGAAAAAATATGCTAATGTAAAAAATATGGCTGAAATTCATTCCCTGAGTTTTATTGATGTTGATCTTAATGAAACTAGTAGGAAACCAGTGGTTTCTAAAGAAAACATCTGACAAAGATCTTTAGTTCTTTTTCAGTTACTAAATTGCAGCTACTTCAGATGATGAAAGCTGATGGTACACAAAAGCTATACCAATAAACTTCACAAATATTGCAGCATTAATTCTATACTGTGGGTATGCAATTCCTCTCCCTCAACATTAAAGACATTCTTCAGGTTTTCTGTTCTAACGATACATACAAGCTGTCCTACAAATATCTTTTATAAAGAAATATTAGTACTGGCAACCAGTATGTTGTAGATGTACCTTGGTAGAACAGAATTATCTTGCTTTAAAAGGTACCTGCCCTGGAGCATTAAACAAGAATGTCAAACCCTAAACTAGGTCAGCCTTGTAATTCTGAGCAGTCTTCTCATGACAAGAGCAGTGCAAACAAAATGACAAGTTTTTCTGTGGAGTTACTACCCTCATATTTGCTGTATGTCTCTTGGTCTACTTTTCAAATATCTTTGTTGCTATTATTTGGTACCCAATATTTTTATTCATGGACACTAAAAAGTTAGAATGAAGTTAGAGTTGGTAGATGTGTGTCAACTCTGGCCACAAGAGATGTTGGAAGACAGTTCTTCGGCTCACAGCCAGCAAAGTTCATCCTCATCTGAGAAGCTGTCTCTCTTTCCTTCCTAGAAGAACTTCACCTAAAACCTCAGGATTCCTTACAGGTTTTCTGCCTTCACAACAAATGTTATTTCCTTCAAAATAGCCCAGAGCAAAATTAGTGCTTTTAGAGGCTCAACGCTCTCTCTGGTGGTGGTGGAGGCTGTTGGGTGACAGCACTCGGGAGCCTGGTGAATTACTGAGCCTAGTGCAAGATGCAAATGTTGGGACTGGAATGAAGACTGATAGATGTTTCCTTCCCTTTCCCTCCGTGGGATATTTCCATTCTGAAAAATGGAATATGTTCATTTCCCCGGGACAAAGTCACTAAGGGAAAATTACAAGTGTTCCAATTTTATCAGGATATATACAGTGATCTTAGCCAGATGTTTAACCAGGACTGAGGTGTCCTACTTAATGCAATGCCACCAGATTGCTGTAGCAGGGGCAAGAAATTTGTCTGAATGTAAATAAAAAGCAACAAAATCAAAAAGAAGGAAGAATGCTTCATTTTAAGGAATAGGAGAGGAAAACAATTCCTCTTAGTGTAGCAAGTATTTTTCTTTCAAGTGTGTATATCTCAAATAAACAGCTCATTCTCACCAGCCATAATGGGTTCTTTAAAATGGTTCTTATTATCCAGTGTACTACATTTCAACACATATTTGGGGATCTTAGTTTTTTTTAAAATCTGTAGAGCAGACATTTATTCAAAATGGATACACATAGGATGATTAATCCCAAGTAGATCCCTGCAATCTATTTAATTACATTTGTACCAAAAATATTTTAGAGAGAAAAATATTGCTTTGCTCTGAACACAAGGATTTCAACACATGTCAGCTGAATTAATTTAAAAAGGTAAAGTAATGTCTAGATGTAACCAACCTTTTATTGGCCATTGGAACATTGTGCTCTATAATTCTGCTTTCTTGAGTGAATTTTCATTTGCTATCAATAACTGACATTTTGTCTGTGAAACAGAGTACACCACCACAGCACACCTGTTAATGATATGGATGAAAAAAATAAACTGGCAATAATCTTGAGAATAAACACGGTTATTATTTAACTAGCAATCTCCCATTCCTCCCATTACTGAACTCCTTAGTACTTAGCTTAATTATGTCACTGGAATGTGTGTTTAACATTACCCATAATGGTTAATGAGCTGATTCTCCCAAAGTCATCAGCTCCTATTAACCAGCAATCTAATCAGGCTGACCTCTACATTTCAGGAATAGCCAATAAGGCAGGTGGCAGGTAGTCATGAATTCTGCAGCACTACTTCTACACTCATTAATATTAGACTTATGAATTAGCAAACCATCTGCCAGCACAAAGTTAATCTAGATCAGGCATAAATTCATAATCAAATTTCTGTCAAAATAACCAGAGCATACAATATGGTGGTTTTTTCACCTTTTGTTGGCTGCACAGGGATAAATAGTATTAAACAGGCATAAGGTCTCACAGAATGAAATTAAGCTTTTACTTTTTTTGTATGTAATTATTTTAAATTACACTTGAACCAGGAGAATGAACTTATTCCTGTCAAATTCTTAACGCATGTGGCCATGTCATTTTTCACCCCAAAGGCCATCACAGTAACTCTTTCCCCAGAAGGTATGAGATTAAATTGTCCAGGTTTAGTTAGCAAGGACAGAGAAGGAATTGGGGGGGATGTTTTATGCCTCGCTCTGTCATGTGCTGCTGCTCATGATAAAATGAGCAGATATCAAATTCAAGTGGAAACCCAAGTCCAGGGTAGTGAATTCTGCCCAGCAACCCTAGCCAATGCATTTCTCTGACATGGGGATGGTGGCAAGACAGCAAAATTCTGTCAGTAGCAGCTTAGCAGTCTGAGATTATGATCACTCTGTGGAATGTTTTCATTGCTGTGAAAGGGAATTGCAGTACATCAATTGCAAATGAAGGACTCCATCAGAAAACACAACCCATGGTAAGGAAAGGACATCCAAACTATAGCATGGAGTAGCTGGTTGCCCTCTCATGTAAAGACTTTTCACACAGGTATTCTTCCATCCAAACAGATCCATCTGAATGGTCTCTTATTTCAACAGGGACTTGGCCATTTTAGAGGTAGGTGGGGTTTACCATCTCATATTCAGTAACTGCACAGATTGGAAAGGCAGATATATATAAATATTTGATTGTAGATTTTGATTTTATAAACAGGCAAAAAATGCCCCCAAACCTGCAAGCTGTGCAATGATAGATTTTTGTTTTTAAAGTCACTGTAATTAGAGGCATAGTTTACAAGACAAAGTAAACTGTCAAACCTGTTCTTAGAAAGACCAGTGTTTCCTCATTTTTGCCTTCTTTGTGCAGTTGCCTAGAAAGCTGGCTGCAGTGGACATGCAATCCATGGTTCAACTATCTCCTCAAACAGTTTTCAGAAGACAGATTGCTATCAACTCTTGTATAGTACCTTCTCAGTATATATATATGTTGATATAATTCTACCAGTTATCTCTGGTTCTTCATATTAGCTATTGTTAAAACTGTAGGTTATTCCTGAAAACATTGTAGTTTGCAATGGTTTATTCCCTGTTGTGGCATCACTCAGTATCTGTCCAGGAGAAACAAAATATACTGAAGTGGAAATGGAGACTGGAAATGAAGATGAGTGCCAGAGAAACAGAAAAGCACAGAGGAGGGAAGTAATTTTTAAAGCAATCTTGACCAAGCTGTGTATTTTTTAGAGATTTTTGATTTTTGTTTTTAAACTCTCCATTTAAAATAAAACAAAACCAGGTCATCTTTATCGCAAGGTTGATTTTGTACCAAAAGAAAGATCTCATTATCATTACAAGATCTGCCACCACCTATTTTCCCCTGGTATAAATGGTGAATCATTGATTCAGATCATCTGTTAATTAAACACAAGGCTTGTGGCCCTGCTCCTGTCTCAGATTTATACTACTGTTTCTGATATGAATATTACAGGTGTACTTTAAATTAAAATTATTTCAAAAATATTTCTGATTAATTCTGACATTTTAACTCATATTCCGAACAACAACTTGCTTTCTTCAAATTTCAGTTACACAGAGAAAATTAGCTTCTCTACTTATACACCTAAGACTAATTCCGGATAAAGTAATAGTGGGACATAATAAGTTATTATTATTTTAATAATTACAAAATATTCATAATGAATTTCTAGTCTTCAAAAGAATTGATCAAACTGGAAATAGGTTCTATGTTTTATCTATCAGTGTTAGGTAAATAACCAGTCCTTCCCTGACCACCTAATGAATGGGAAAAATGCAGGCTTAGAAGGTTAAGCTTGTCTTGCTGTGGGAAGAGTTGCACACCAATGTGCTGCCTGTCCTGTCAAATTGTTTACTCACTCCCAGACTCTCTCTGTATTTTATTAATTGTCTCTCCCCAAAACAGATTTACTAGAGAAGGTACTACTCCAAAGACGGGTGGATTTCACTGCTTGATGCCATTGGGAGTCAGCCCTTCTCCTAGAGCACTGTAAGGTGATTCCACTCCTAAGATACCAGCTCAAATACAGCTAAATTATTCCAGAGAGATTTTTGTCTCAGCTCTTATTTAAAGCCTTCATTATCTGGGATTCCAGTTCCAGTATTTCAAAATTCTCATATTTAATAATTCAGATTCTTTAAAAATATCCAAACTACCTACTGGAAATTTCATTTATTTCTTCCTCATCCCACATTTCATCTCATCCACTCTATAAAGAACCCTTTATATATATATTTGACCCCACTCCCTCCATACTTCTTGTTTTCTAGGCTAAATATCTCATTTTTTTCAACTTTATTTTGCATTTTATGTTTTCATAACTTTTGTCTGGGATCTTTTCCATTTATTCCCCTCACACATTTTCAAACTGTGTGATAAAAGATAATGTAGATAAAAGCCAATGTAATTCTCAAGTGAAGAGCTTGGCCTCACCAATGTCAAGCAGATTGCAGTAATATTCCCCCAGATATAACACACAACCCTTACTAATTAACTAAGGGCTAAAATTAGCCTTCGTTGTTGGCTTGTCTTGAAAATCATAATATTACTGGCTCAAGTTCAATTTCAGGATCGCAAAGGATTAGTTAGGTAAGTTTTGTTCTTGACATCTGTAGTGCTTGCTGCTTAGCATTACCCTTCCCCCTGAGAGCTTGCAAGCTTGCCATTTAGCAAGTTGTTACAGATTCTTCCCTGGATCACTTTATATCTTCTTTTAAAAAATAGTGTACTTGTCCTTCATGTACCTTGTGATGTTACCCTTCATTGTTAGTGGTACAGGCACTGTGGTGACTAGTTCCTGAAGTATTTTGCATGAAGTTTGTTGGTTGCTACTGATTTGTGTATATCTTGTTTCTTAATAAGTGGTTTTTAATAAGTCACCTTGAGCCAAACCCAAGGAAACATAGTCACCATTATTTAAAACTTACTCATTTTGACTCCAAAGTGATAGAAACAGTTTTAGTCATTTTGTGAACAATATTGGGTAGTGTCTTCACCATTTTCAAAAGAAACTGGTAAATTTGAGGGCTCACTGCATAGCAGTCAAGCAAGGTCCATCACAAGGAGTGTAAACACCATATAAAGGAAGAGGGAGAGAGCATACACTATTTACAAGAATAAAAAGTAGGGAATTCAGTAATACAAAATTTTGATCTTCTTGTACTATGTCTGTAAAAGGAAATTAAGGATCAGGGGGAAACAATTCTGGACACCTGATTTTGTTCACTGTATCTTGGTATGCTCTAGTCAGTCCAGTTTATAGTCTATCAGGGATTAGCATAAGCCAAAAGCATTCTTGATTGGCAATTGACATGGAGCTACATTACTTGTTGGCTAAGGGTATGACTGTACCTATTCCATGAGAGCACTAAAGAACAGTTAAATGGATCCTTAGTTTGTTATAATAGATGTACCTACACTAACAAGAAGTTAAGACACGGATTCAAACTTCTCCAAGACATGGATTCAAACTTCTCCAAGGTTCTGTTTAGATTTGGGGAGTTTTCCTGCATTTTAATGTAGGACTTGAGGACACAAAGTCCAACCAGTTTGCTAAATCCACAGCAAAGAACCTTTGAGCCTCTGAAGTTTGCATACATATGTAAAGTGTACATACACACAGAGAGACACATATACAGACAGAAATTACAAATAAAACTTGTTTAATGCAAAACATTCAGGATGTGTTTTGCTATGTGTGGCTGACAATATTTTTCACCAAAGATGACTTCTATTCAAGGAAATTCCTTTCAGCTTGGCTAGGAAAGGAATCATAATGAAATTTTGATGGCACTTGGACGAATATAACAACAGAAAATCCTTCATAATTTTGGTGACAGGAGAGAACAAGGATGCTGAAACCCCAAGTAAACTTGACAGATTTGTTTTCTGTTGTGTTTTTTTTTAGGATAAAAGCATAGCACATGTTGAGGAAAACTGCAAGCAAAAATTATGTTGTCATCAAGCTCTGTTTTAAAACCATTAGGAATACAGAAAACTTGTCGGTTATAAGTTTAATATCTGAAGATGAAGTCCTTATCTTGAAAAAAAATCTCACTGTTCTTAGACAGGGAGTTCTTGAGAAGATGATGCATAAAGGAGATTATATGATCTCTTTATTGTTATTAGAGAAAACCACTATTTATCAGAAGTAATACATACTCACACACACACATACACACACACAGAGTCTGAGTCTCCAGGATTTCTACAATAGAAGTTTGAAATCCACTTAGATAAACTAGAGAGCATCGAATACCCTTTTCCTCACATATCAAAGGCCTGTCACAGACTCTCTCTGCATGTGCTTGGGTAAAGAGAGGACTCTGGCAGATTGATCTGAAGGAAACTGCACCTGAGCTGGACCAGAGGTAAAGCTTGTGTAAAACGTGGAATCCCTCCCTGCCTGACCTCTGTGGTAAGCTCCCTCAGGGAGGGATATATGCAGGATATGAAAAGAAGGGACACCTCTGAAATAGTAAATTACCAAACATTTTAGAGCTTCGTTAATCGAAACTATTGGATTCAACCAGGAAATCTTGGGTTCCCATCACACAGCATGAAGGACTGTGAATAAGGAGAAGGTGATGAATCTGTAATTACTTTCATAGAGAGAATACATTTGATATCACAGGCTCTTCAATTTCCATAGGAATCCAAGGTCAAAATAATGGAAGGTGGTGCTGGGCTGTAAATCTAGTGGAAGATTCAAAATGGTGGAAAATAAACATCAAGAATGTAGTTGGTTCTCCATCTCTGCCATTTTAAAATCTGATTGAAAAGATTTTAAAAGATATGGTCTGATTCAAACAGGAATAACCTAACTTAATCACCTGCAAGAAAAATATCTAGTCCTAACTGCACATTGGAAATCCCTTTATAATCTCTGAAGAGAAACAGGAGTCCTTAGAGGGCAGTTTAGCCTGTCTTTCTCCACAGACATTGTGAAGATGAAAACTATATTTCATGCTGTTATTGTTTGAAGTGGAGGTTAGGAAAAAACTTTCAATTCCAGAAATTGGCTTTTTTTTTCAATTTGAAAAAATGAGAAACCTTTTGATACAGCACATTATAAGCAAACTCATATGATGTTTTCAAACCTTCTTACAAAACTCAGAATCTACATCCTTTCTGGTTTCACAGTCCTCTAACTTCATTTTTTTTTCAGGCAACTATTTCTCATCATAGTAAAAATAAAGAAAAAAAAGAAGTACAAAAACTCTGAGATGGCTACATTTGAAACACATTCCAATTCAGAATGTCCCAGAAGACCTTGCAACATATACATTTTTCAGTCAAAACTTATGAAACATATTTCAATTTGTTTTTTTTACAGATCTGTTGTCTCCAGTGACAGTTCTTTCTGGTAGTATATTAATCTTTTTCTCGGTGTGGTTAAAGGATGATTATTATTGCAATAATATTTTTGATGTATTTAAAACTTTACCAGTTTGCCATCACCAGACTCATCAGAGGCATTTTTGAGCATCTCTGGTGCCCTGGAGTTCTGTGCACCCTGCATAGTCTCAGTGAATTATTCACTTTAAGAGCTGCAATTCTTCCTGGCTACTAGGCAAGGGGATAACATTCTGTGTACATCAGATACACCAGACAAACACCGAGACAGCAGGGAGGCCTTGAACACTTGATATCAATTAGAGGAAAGCAGTAGCTGAAAGCATAGAATTAGGCTCTTTGAATTAAAGGATAGCATTTCTAGTTAGAAACGCAATTCCAGCTTCGGATTGGTTAGATGTTATTTGTATATCAGAATAGTCTGCATTCAGAATTTAATTAGAAGATATGGGGCTTCACATTGGTTTAACAGGTAGGATTTACTAATCTGATTGCAGGATCAATGGTATGGTTTGCATGAGTCTCTGGAATCCAAGCAAAATTTACAGTAAGTTATTGAATCAGAAAAGAGTCTGTGTCAAATAAAAACCTCTAATGACTGCACAAACTGAGTTTTCAAAGCAGTTGACCTATTTGAACAATTCCCTATTTGCTCATACTATGTTACTGTTGGCATAATGAAAGTTTGATGTAGAACAGTACTGAAAGAACTGATCCTTTTATATTCTACAGCCTCAGACTTTTTCGTTTGTGCCTGTGGACATCTTACTTCAATTATGACTGAAGAGTGTCCACAATTCTTGATTCTGAAGCACAGACGGAAGTCAGGTCTGAGGGATTTCTGAGAAAAATTCCTAAAAATACATTTACCATATCAACCTTCAGAGTATCTGAGATCTTTGAAAGAAAAATAATTGATATTCCATGAGATTCTCATGATCAGTTCTCTACATCACTGTAAAAATCACCATAATTGCAGGGAAATCTTATAATTGCACTTACAGGGAGAGAATGCAATGGAAACAGTTTTGTTTGCTCTTATATTTTCTCCATTTTAACAATGGAACTAAAAAGAGTATATAAGAATGCATAATACACTGATGGCTGCTACTCAAAATGGAAAAGTACAGACAGTTCAATTAATGATCATATTGTTGCAAGAAGGTGAAGAGTCACTGAACTCTGCTAAAATGGTCTGAAAAGGGGATTTTGTATCCTGCTAAATCCCGAGTATTTTCAAAGGGAATATTTGAGAAAAAAAAAAGCAATATGAAGGTCTGTAAAATTAGGTCTACTTTCCTACACAATAAATATTCTGAAAGCAGGATGAAAAAGTTAAATATAACGTGGGCACCAAAAGGAGAAACATGACTTACTAGACTGTAATAATACACAAACTGTTGCGTTATTCTGTCAAAAAGTTTTTGTAAATGCAATAGCAGAATTAGCATCTCCTTTGTGATTTATATGGATTTTGGTTAATCTGTATTGAGTTATTAAAGTCTAAGATGCAATGTAATTAATAGCAGCATTAGTGCTTAGTCGCAATGTGGTAGTTTTTCCACAGAGATTTCCAGAGGTATTTCGTTGAAGTAACCATCATAGTAAATGGGTTCAGTAGAATTAATCTTATAGTAAAATCTTATTCTGATGTAGATTACTGTCAAATTAAATTCTGACCAGCAGTCCTTAGGAAGTGGACAATAAATTGTATTGATTCTTTCAACCTAATTTTAATTTTTCAAATGCATGAGCAAGTGGTACAGAAATAGCTTTGTTAATAGATAAGCTGTGTTTAAAGGGCAGTTCCAAATCCTAATAACTGATTGCCCCATATTGTACTGTTATTCTTCCACTATAAAAAGCAACGTAATTGCTCTGAATCTACACCCTGTGAGTGCAAAAGAAGATTTGTCCCACTGACTATAATATTGGTGTCTTTGTAACAGCAAAGACTGAACAGTATGACTACCAGCCCCAAGCTATTGATCTGTGCTTGAATTACAGGACTGTAGGATGATTTGGGTCAGAAGGGACCTTCAAAGATTGCCTAGAACCCCCTCTGCCATGGGGCCATCCTCCACTATTAGGTTGCTCAAAGCCCCATCCAACCTGACCCGAACCACTGCCTTGAACAGAGCCTTTAACTCCAGGGGCTTATTTAGGACTCTGTTTGATTTCTCCTTTAATGCCACAAAAGAAAAAGTTTCTTTTCCGCTTATCTGTTACTTGAATACCATGATCATAGATCATTCCCCACACAGCACATTTTACTTCAACAGAAACACAGACAAGGGGTAAGGAATAGTACAAAAGACTGGGAAATTATAGTGACTGGGGAAATTTATGATAAGGAAGGACCTATTTACACATCTGCCACTCTTCCTAATCTATTTTTAGTCCACATATTCCTTCAGAAAGAAATAAAGGGCAGCATTTGGCCATCTGGTTTCCTTTCCGATGCATTACTCAGCTTATCAACTGCACTGCTGGACACCATAATTCCTGATGAGCATCCAAACAAGCTGTAATGCCAAAAAGCACTTGAGCCTGGAGACATCAAGGTAGACCATAGTATTTCCACTTAGTTTGGTTTACAATAAGATGTCAGTTTCTTAAATTTTTCTGTGGTTCTAATACCTTGTTCTGATGCATCAATGTTCTGAAAGTTTATTTCTGTTGTCTTCGTTTGTATATAGGATTAGAGAAGTAGAACAGCGGTCTTCTAGAGACTAGCCAGAGTCAGATGTAACCAGAAGATCACTTATTGCTCTATTTACAAAGCTGACCCAGTCTTTTACTGTCTATGGATATTGTTATGTTTAACTTGTATTTGTGTAAGAAACCTGTATTCCTTTTGTATGGAAAAAAAATTGAATTTTTAGCTAGCATCATGTATTTCATAATTTTCAACTTGAGCTGTTCCCAAGCAAAAAGATATATTTTAAAATAAGAAAACCTTATCTACCATGAATATTTGATAATAAATATTAAGTTATTGTAGAATCATAGAATTACAAAGTTTGGAAAAGACCTCCAAGATCATCAAGTCCAACCTTTGACTGCACACCAACATACTAACTAAAACTAAAGAGTAATTAATAAAACTGTGCACCACCAGATATTGTGCTGAAAAGAAATTTGTTAATTTTCCTAAATCCTATATTAAGTGCGACATCCAGTCATTTCTTGAACACTTTCAGGAATGGCAACTCCACCATCTCCCTGGTCAGCCTGCTCCAACGCTTAACCACCCTTTCAGTGAAGAAACTCTTCCTGATGTCCTACCTGAACCTCCCCTGGTGCAGCTAGAGGCCATCTCCTCTTGTCCTGTTGTTTTTTGTCTGGGAGAAGAGACCAACCCCCACTTTGCTACAACGTCCTTTCAGGCGACTGTAGAGAGTGATAAGGTCCCCCCTGACTCTCTATTTCTCCAGGCTATACAACCCCAGCTCCTTCAACTGCTCCTCATATGACTTACGTTCCGGTGTCTGAACATCTTTCTTGTAGTGAGGAGCCCAGAACTGGACACAGTCAAGGCATGGCCTTACCATGCTAAGTACAGGGGGACAATCATTGCCCTCGTCTTGCTGGCCACACTATTCCTGATACAGGCCAGGATGCCAATGGCCTTCTTGGCCACCTGGGCACACTGCTGGCTCACATTCAGCTGCTGTTGACCGGCACTCCCAGGTCCTTTTCTGCCAGGCAGCTTTCCAGTCACTCTTCTCCAAACGGTAGCACTGCATGGGGTTGTTGTGACCCAAATGCAGGACCAGACATTCTACCTTGTTGAGCCTCATACAATTAACCTTAGCCCATCAATCCAGCCTGTCCAGATCTCTCTGCAAAGTTTTCCTACCCTCTATGAGCTCAACACTCCCACCCAACCTGGTGTCATCTGTGAACTTCCTGAGGGTGCATTCAATCCCCTCATCCAGATCATCAATAAAGATATTAAACAGGAATGGCCCTAGTAAAGAGCCTTGGGGAACTCCACTTGCAACCAGGCACCAAATCCCTTGGCCTGTCCATCCAACCAGTTTTTAAAACAGCAAAGAGTGCACATGACTAAGCCATGGGCTGCCAGCTTCTCCAGGAGAGTGCTGTAGGATACAGTATCAAAGGTTTTACTGGAGCTGACATAGACCACATCCATAGCCTTTCCCTCATCTACTAGGTGTCTCATCTGGTCATGAAAGGAGATCAGGTTGGTCAAGAAGGAGCTGTCTTTTTGAAACCCATGCTGTCTGGGTCTGATCCCTTGGTTGTCCTGTATATGCTGCATGATGGTACTCAAAAATATCTGTTCCGTAACCTTCTCAGACATCGAGGTCAGGCTGACAGGCCTTGGAGATCCTCCTTTTGACCCTTCTTGTGGATAGACGTTACACTGACCAACCTTCAGTCACCTGGAATTTCCCTAGTTAACCATGACTGATGATAAATGATGTGGCTTGGAGAACTCTTCTGCCAACTACCTCAGTACCCTTAGGTGAATCCCATTCAGCCTCATAGACTTGTGAGTGTCTAAGTAGCTCAGGAGGTCACTAGCTTTCCTGAATAACCTACCAGACATTACAAGAGTCCTTCAAGACTTAGGAAAATAGGAACACTGTTTATAGCAAAAAAACAACTGGAAAAGGTACAACCTTACTCAGGAGACCTCATATCCCGACTATTTCAGCAACTACCTCAGTGCTGGCTAGCCAAACTTATCAAACTTATGTTTTGCCTCTCTGAGATTTTTCTTGCAAGTAAAGGAGCAATAGACTGCCAAAGCATCTCCTGCTGATATTTTGCCTGGTCTTATTAGTTTCTAGAGACTGTTTTGTCTTTTCCACGTGTTCAGTTAGATCTCCGGCAATGTTGAATACATTGGCAAACATACATGTGGATCAACATTTTGGGGACCACCTACACTAGAAAAAGTCTTACAGATGTAATAGCAAGCACTAGGACTGACTATCATTACTGCCAGAGTACACAGAGGGTTTTATTTCTGGGAGGTGCTCAAACAACAGGTACTTCTTTGAACAGTCTTTGAACAAGTTATCCAGTAGGTAAACCAGAATATGGACTTTCAGTAATGTTTGCTCTTTGATATGAATGCTTTTACTACAGCTAAATCAATTCAGATTGCACAGCACCTGTTCTCCACATTACTCAGGGAACAGCCTTGGAGACCTGCCATGCTAGTAAATGTCATCCTGGAGGGAGCAGCACTCTTGAGCCTGCAGAGCCATTCATTTGGGTCTGCTTGAACGCAGTGTGATGAAATATTAAAAAGCTGAGGGATGTTGGGATTTACTGTATCCAAAGAGAAAAGCCAAGCACAGAGACAACAGCATGTGCTGCATTGTAAATTTGGGATTTTCGACTCCCCTTAAGCCAAATAAAATGTAGTTCTCTACTTGCAACATAGATTTTTGAGTCATAGTTCTTCAGATATCAATCTCTATTAAGAATTCTCAAAGAGATGAGAATTTACATTTAGTGTTGTGCTGTCTTCTTCTCACTCACAATAATGTCTCTGCATATATAAGACCTTCCTGCAGCAAAAATACACAATATTGTCAATAATGATACTACTGGGTGCAATTCATTTGCCCAAAGATAGTCCTTTATCAATTAATATCTCTAAGGTTTCTCACTTGGTCTTCAGCTGTTCTTCCAGAAGGGCATGCTTTTTCTGAAGGCCTTGTGGGACACAGCTAGTACTGTTGATGTCTCAAATGCCCTAAGGCATCTCAGTTGACAAAGGAATAATCAGACTTCAGTTATTGCTACAAAATCCATTATTGATCACCTGTCAGAATATGAGACACCACAAATCAATCTGTCGGTAAACAGCCCTCCATAAGTCATCTAAGGACAAAATATTTTATGAACAGCTGGTCCTTCTGTGAGGATTATTGCCAAGCCTTCTTTTGCAGTCTTAAACTTCTCCTTCATTTTTCAGTATTTGCCTAAAATAAACCTTGCCATCTACTGCTACTGCTGAAGACAGTTAACTGCAGTGCAAAGGTTCTGCATAGCTGCATTTCGCTCCAGAACAAGTGACATATGTTGTGTGTGCTACACCATGATCCAGAAATTGTGATTTAGCTTGACAAAGCTGGAATATTTGCCTATGGATAAAATGTTCCCCTTTTTGGGGGGGAAGTACTATTTGAGGCTGCTAGTAATCTATTGTCATTGACTGAGACTTTCCAGAAATAACAGAGATAAGACACTTAACGTGAGTACTGCAGTAAAAGCACAAAGAGATGACAATGTAATAAATAAATCAATGCCCTCAAACAAAAAAAAAAAACAAACAAAGCATTCAGAGTGGATTTTGATTATGTTCCATTTTCATAACCATGTTGAATTGACATATTTCTAATACAGACTCTTACCTTACTGCTAAGCCTGCAGATTCTTGTTTTAACAACAATTTTTAGCAGTTAAATAAAATCCTAAGTACTTCACTGCCTGAAGCAGGCAGTAATATGTGCATGCTGGAATGTAGGCTTTGATATAATTTACATCAGTTTGTAGTGCTTAACATTTTCATTTTAAAATGATCACACAGAAAAAGCTGGCCCTCAACTAGGAATGCATGCAATGCATGGGTTTGATGAGATGACAGGAGCATCCAAAAAACAAAGAATATTCCATCAACACCTAGACCAATGAAACCTGTACTGTCCTACCATCCACCCCTGCTCTGGTAACTACTACTTCAGCAGCTTGCTCTGTCACTAAGTCCCATGGACGCAGCAGTGCCTTGGGAGAGTGCATTTGGTTATGGTACAGGCAGCCTCCTTCACATCCAGCCCAAAGGCTCAGCGCCTATTGGCTCTGCACTAGTTCTTGCAATATCAGAACCAGGGACTGTGGAAAACTCAGCACTCTGTTAATCCATTTTGACCACTTACAGTTCAAATCAATGAGCCAGCAAGGAATTGCTGTCTGTTTTCCCATCCCACTTGGTGCACTCTCTTTTGTTCAGTCCCTCCCCAGGAGCAGATCTGGGATTTTGCTCTCTCATCAAGTGACACAGCTGACAGTGACACTCGCTCAGTTTTGCTGCTCCCAGGTGTTGCAGCTCCATAGCATGTCTTTAATCCAGTTTCTGAGCTCTCAGGAGACATATTTGGCTTCCCTGTCTATTCTTGGCTTTTTTGTAGACCTCAACCCTTTCTTCTGGGTGTTCAAATGCTTTACATAGCAGAGTAGTCCTTGGCATCTGTCAGCTCTATTCTTCTCACAACCTGTTCTTGGGTGATTTAGAACTACAATCCCATTCCAATAGGCCAAAATGGACTTTATTTACTGTTGCCAGTACTGCAGCAGCTGCAGCACAGAACAGTTCCTGACAGAAATCACCAAGAACCTCTTTGCTAAATGTGACTACTCTCTTACCTGCAGTTTATTTGTTTTCTTGTCAGGAATCTGAGTTTTCAAACATGGGAGAACAAGGAAAGCTTTCAGACAAGAATCCACAGCAATCCTATAAGCCGAAAACTGACAACTCTTCCACATGTCTTTTCTCCGCAGTATGGCTCTTTTCAAGGCAAAGAAGGATTTCCTGTATGACCTTGCAAGAAGTCATTCAGATCCACAACGTCATTGTATGAGTCATTCAAAACTGAAGTGTTATGAATAATAAGAAAAACTGATTCAAGATGAAAATCGTTGCTTTTCAGATTAGAAGAAGCTTGGTCATAATCATACCTTCCTACTCGTGTTGGTGTATAACCTGACTAGGCAAGAGAAGAGTCTCCAGGTACAAAAGAGGTTGAGAATCTCTGTGCCAAACAAAACAAATCTATCTATCTATAGTCAGTACATCACTTCTTCCCTCAGAGCAAGTCAGATGCAATTCCAAAGAATGACTTATAATCTCCTTTTTCATGATGCCTGCACTTCTTTTTGTACCTTTCACAGCTGTGTGAAGACTGTTGTTGGACTGAAAAACATATATACACATAAAAGTCTTTTTTTCTGCACTGACCTGAATCAGCCCTTTCAAGCACAGCACAGTGTTTTAGTTTTGGAGTCCAGTCCTTGCTCTGGGGAGAACAGCCTAGTGAACCTCAACTCAATAGAGTTGACTGTAGAAATCTCAAACCCATACAAAAGGACTGGGTTCAAGGAAGGATCACAGGACTTAACCTTCCTTTGCTTCTAGGACTTTGTTTTGATCTTTTTCAGATCATTGTCAGTAGAAAGTCAGTCACTTCGATGGCTCCATGGGGACTCATGAAAGGGAATATGACCTGTTAATTACACTTATAATGGGCTGATAACCATAATGCAAAGCCATAACTAGCAGCAACTATTAAAGTATCAGCAGCCACAGTTAAGGATGAATTGGCTGGTGACTGAACTTTCTGTATGTTATGCTGTTAGACTATGCTGTTGTCCCTGTTCCATGGACAGAACTCACCAGGATTGCTAATCAACACATTTCATAGGCCCTTTCTGCCCACGCAATTTCTCTTTAAGACTGACAAACTTAATAGCTGCTTTTCAAATTGGAGGGAACATGCAGAAAGACCTATTTTCTAGAATGCATTATATACAAAAACATGAGTGGCATCTAGCAGGCAACCTTTTCTTTCAAAAATACAGCTTTGAAAGCTAAAACCCAGCTGAGATGAAAGGCAACTTTACATAAAGGCAATAATGTTGTTCCACCTGTCATTCTCTCCACTCTCAAAGTAATGAGGTCTGTTCACCACCTCATATTGACAAGAAAGAAAGAAAGAAAGAAAGAAAGAAAGAAAGAAAGAAAGAAAGAAAGAAAGAAAGAAAGAAAGAAAGAAAGAAAGAAAGAAGGAAGGAAGGAAAGAGAGGCTGCAAACCTATCCAAATCCAAAGAACTGATAGAGCCCAAACATACTCTGAAAATCACTGAACAACAGAGCATGAGGATTGCTCACGTTTTGAAGTCTGAGCAGTTGCACCCTAACCTCTGCAGGGCCTGTGCTTCCAGGGACCACAACAGGATACATCTCCCAGTAAACCACAACAGTAGCAAGTCTTGGCGATTGGTCATTCTTATGCTTTGAAGCACAGAGATTACCTTTATCAACTTAATTTGACATCAGTTAATGTTTGTGAGCAACTTCTATTTTCTTTCTTTCTTTCTTTCTTTTTCCTTTTCTTTCTTTCTTTCTTTCTTTCTTTCTCTCTTTCTCTCTTTCTCTTTTCCTTTTTCCTCAGCAGCCCAGATTCTGAAATTCATTTATTTGATGATCATTTTATATGATGAGGTAAATAATTCTAGAAATTAATATAAATTGCTCTCCATCATTTCAATTCAAATAAAAAAAAACTTGTGATCAGTTTAGTCCAGAAGGACTATTATTCTATCTACTCCTTACAAAGTATATTTTCATTTTTTTCTCATTTGGAGTGTCTGAATTCTGTCATTTTCAAGTAAAGGCTTGAATTTTCACTATGGAGAATTTGTCCTTGTTTTTTTAGATGAAGATATCCATTTTCAGAAACTGTTTGACAAATACAAAACGTACATTTAGTTCAGCAATCAGGTTTAATTCAAGCTCCAGCGAGTAGAAGAACAACGTTCCATCAACAAATACAGCACAGAGATATTTGTTGTTCTCCATGTTTTCCCTAAATATTATCAACTATGAAGTAAAGCTTTACACAAACCTTGTAAAGAAAAAAACCTCTGAAGGATCTGAATTTCTATCCTGCTAAACACAGGAAGTGGTGGTGAATCACTGCAAAGTTTTTCCAAACTTATCTAAACATTGATATGGGATTTGGATTGGGAATGCAAAGGCACAAGCACACTTCAAGCATATCCTGGAGTTTCTGGCTGCAACCTAGTTGGAAGGATCTTAAAACAACTTTCCTTGGGGCTGCCAAAGGTTCCGTCGGGCAGAAACAAGCACATAGATTTGCGATCATTAAAAAAAGAAAAACCCACTGAAAGCCAAACCACTTCAAGTGCTCAGTGTTTTGGGGTTTGCCTCATTTGTATGCTTAGTGAAAAATCATTATAATACCAGAGCATACAGCCTCTAGCTCAGTTGCAAAACTTGCCCGTGACACGGTGGGAAAGAGGTTAGAAGTTTTTGGCCCTATTTGCACCTTCGCAGCTCCTCAAAGGAAAGAGATGCTCCAGTGCCGCCTTGTGGTTTTCTCCTCCACAGAGAGGGTCATTCCTGCTAGATAAGGTGTCACTGCTACCTTGTGTTTGCTCTGTGGTATTGAGCAATTCTATTTTTTAATTCTTTTTTTTTTTTTTTGGTAATGTCATGAACACAGGTATGGAAATGAGTTTGTGAATAGAGATACCTCTTAGGTCTGATGAACAGCTATGGCCCAGTCAGAGATGCAGCTCAGTGCGGTGCACCTGGTGCCCCTGGACGGGATTAGATGGCTTCCTTGGAGAGACCAGCTTTGAGATGGTCAGTAGGGTAAGCGCAAGCACATGTCCTCAGACTTCCCTTCTGCTCTCGAGCCACAGCACCTTCTGCAGGACTTCCAGCAACCACCTCCATTCACTCAGGACTGGTCCTTCTGCTAAGAATAGGCATCTCAAAGGCCATGAGAGGAGGAAGAGGCATAGCCAGCCACCTCTTGCACCAAAATGTAGGATACCACCTTACACAGCAATGGTGAAGCGTCATGACAAAGCCACAGTACTAGTGATAAATGGGGACAGGTAGCCAGAACAACCATGCCTACTGTCTCCTTAGACATGGCCAAATTTTAGAACTGTATTTTTGTTTACAGAGTCTCCTCACAAACCACATTATTTTCCATGTTTAGCTGAACCTGCAACAGCACACAACACATCACACAGACCCTGCTAGCTTGGGATAGTCCAGGATAGAATAGTCCACCACGGGGTGCTCTGCTGGGAATGGGAAGAGAAAGGGATACGTATCCTTTGTTTGAGGACTAACATGTTGAACTCAGTTCAAGGAACACCTTCAGTCCCCTAAAACTTTCCTTTCCTAAAGTAGAACTGAATGAAGACTGAGCATTTCAAGCTGTGAGGGGCTCTGTCCTACTTTGCTTCTACTTCTCCAGGTACCAGACAGGGCAACTCAAACTACTTAGAGTCATAGTAAAAATTCAGGGAACATTGAAGCTTTAAGAAAAAAAGGACAAAAGGTCAGACATGATGTTATTCAGACTACAGGGAACTTAATAAAGAGGAACTGGACAGGTGGCAGATGCCCTATTCCTGGAAACACACATTCTAAATTTTGAACCGTTTGTGAATGTGGTGTCATGACGTGTATTACAATCAAACACTTTTTAAATGAACTTGGAAAAGCCATCATTCTTTGATAACTTCTGCTGGGAAGATGAGTTTGAGAAAAACTGTTGCCATAAGCATTTTCAAGGACTTAATTTCCTGCTCTGGCAGCCAATCCAAAGTCTTGATTTAATGTCTTGTATTTTGTCAGGGTCATAATTAGCTTTAGACTTGTGAAGACCTGCAAAGCTGAGGCAAGCAAGTTGTTTGTAGTTGGGGTCACAGTTTTGCTCAGAATCTCATCCCAAATCCTCCCAGGGACCTTGCCTGTACAGTCTCTTAGAGTAATTTTCTCTGTGATAAAAATAAATTACAAAGGCCTAGCATCAATTAGTCATTAAAACATCTAAGTTTTCCTTCCGGTCTTCTACTTTGAAAAGAGTTTTTCTAACTTCCAATGCAGACATAGCTTGATTTTAGATCTCAAGATGATAAAAACTGTTTTTTACCTCCTTTACTATTCACCAGCATTTGTAGCCTGCTTGTCTGTCCCCAAACTCCCCATTGTAATTTGGAGCTGTGAATTCCATACAGCTCATTTCCTGCAAACTGAGACAGACTCCAGGACATGAAAGTTGCTTAAAACTGAAGTGGATATGTTTTATGTCAGTATGTTTACACATACAACAAAACTGAAATGCTATCTTACTTTGGAAAATATATTCCAACTCAATTTACCAGGGAAATGCATGCATAAATATCACAGCACAACCTCTACAGAAATGTGCTTTATTCCTTCAGAGATATTTGAGATTAAACATTCTTTTGAGAAATGGTATTTCTGGACACATTCCGTGTCTAGAAATTATGCTTCTTGTTAACAAGTAATAATTTATTTCTGCTGTTCAGTTTTGCATTTCTCTTACACAATAGATACACAATAGAATGATCTGTTCTGTGGTACTATCACAAAAGATCTGCTTGCAGAGTTTAGTGTGACTATTTAAAAAGTACATTTTAAGTGTAGCAAAGCTCCATATAATGATATTAACAGCCCAAAATGTAATTTAAGAGACCTTTTTCCAAGTAATGTTTAAGAACCCATTCTGTCATCCTAATCACAATAGTTTCTATTCCTGTAGATATCCTGAAACAATATGCTAGGATTATTCAAGGAATTCCAGGGTGAAAAATAGGAATAAAAATATCAAAACTCTTCTGACTTCTCTTTGTGCTAACCCTGATGCTTCCAAACACTCTGAGTGAGGAATCTTGTATTTCTTATCTTGGCAGTATGGGAGGAGGCTGAGAAGAACACTGTCTTGGGACTTACATACTTCTGTCAGGTTATGTCACAACATTACATTTATTTTAATGAGGGGGTGTTATATTTCATGTCTGCCTGCAATAACCAGGTTAAAACAAATAGAAAAAGACACGACAGGTTGCAAATTCTAAAGCATTAGGCATTTTTATAGCTAAGGAGACCACTCTGTTAAATTAGGAAAGAAAATCTATTACAATAGAAAAGATAAACAGAGTGTTTTATTAAAAAAATAATAAAAAAATCTGCATTAATCAGTTATAAAACAAAATCATATTAGTTAAAGGCAGACAGAAGTGTTTATTCCCCCTCAGAGCTTCCCTGAAGAATTTCCTCCAAAGTTTCTGGCAGAGAAGATGCATAAACCCACACAGGCCCATAACGTGCTTTAGTGTTGTAGTTTCCATGCTGTTACTAAGTAGCAAACACCACCCAGACCATCATCCTTAAGCCTTGATGAAACATATTACAATTGGTTCTACCATTGAAAAAAAGATACTACTTTGAATTTAGATAAAGGATACAGAAAAATAATTACCACTTAATCTTCTGTTAGATTTTGTTTAATTCTATATTTCATAGTTTATTTTCCCCTCAAGAATATTACTTTCCTTATAAGCAAGGCAATTCACTCTTCACCTGGTGAAATAAAGTTTCATGCATATGTATGTACTCAAGATTTTTATGTTGCTAAATGAGTCATTCCACACTATTCAAACAACCCAATTAACATATTTTCTTTATTTTTTTTTTTAAATTTTGCTTTATAAATCTGCCACCTGTACAATGCTTGTTTATGGAAAAACAGTGAGGGATTCCAGTATAAACAAGATAGGTGACTCTAACCTTTCATCCTTCACTTTCATCTGTCTCCTCAATAATTCTGCATCAAAGTGCTAATAAAATCTCTCTAAATTTAAATTCTAAACCAAGAAGAAAGTTAAGGACAAAAACTCATAGAGTGCAATAAAAGCAATGAATTAGGTTTTTTCCTCAATAGGAAATAAGGTTTTCAAGACCGACAAAATGTGGGGAAGGAGCAACCATTCCTTAACATCCAAAGTTCTTTCCCTTTTTAAATAATTCAGTGAATATATTCTATTGGAAACAGAGAACCAAACAACACACTTAGTACTGGGATTGCAAGTAAATCAGAAAGACTTCAAATATTTTGCAGAATGTGACAAGGATTTTCCTGAATCTTCTGGAGATGTTCATTCCCATAGCTAGTTCTAAGTCTATAAAGTCTAATGCAAAGATGTCATGCCATGCTTTCGTAGCAACAAGGGCCTTAATGTATCCAAGTTCCTGAAGCACTGTGCTAGAAAGGAGAGCACAGGAGAGTGCCAAAGCTTGTATGATAGCTCAGCAAGGTGAGTAGAGATCACAGAAGAAAATATGAGTCAGTGTACTCTGTCAGAGTGAACATGACAACTTGGCTTTGGCTCCTATGTTCATTCTTTTTCTGTCTCTGCCTGCCTCTACCCATTTACCTCATCCCACAGCTATTCCCAAACCTAGGCTCATCACAACTGAGATCTGATCATTGTCTTTTCCCTGTCAGCCAAAGCTATCCTTAGTCTTGTTCTTATCCTAAAGGTAATAGGTCCATTGAATTCTACTGCTGTCTGCTACCAGCTCATATCTACCCTCCTACTTGCTTTATACTAATCTAATGAAATCCTCAGAAAACCCCAATTTTACTGTTCATGTGATTGTTAATCCAAAATCCAAGAATGTTTCTGCTGTCAGTCAAACCTTGGTACTCTTTGAAGTGGTTTCTGTTCTGACCTGCCAGTGAGGTTACTCCTGGACTAGGAAGGAATTATCTACCTGACAAATGGTAGTTATATGAGGTTATTTAAGTCAAGTCATGCTGGGGCGGGGAGACTTTGCCTATAGAGAACTTCAGGAGGAGCATGAATTAACTTTAGGATACTTGCTTCTCTAGAAAATTGTATTGCTCTTAAACCATGCGTGAAGCAAAAGCACAAATACATTTATATTTAGAATTTAGTGAAGTGATTGGGTGTGATTAGTGAGTACTTCTCTTACCACTGTGTTTTGAGCAGTTCCTGAACTCCTTTGCAAAAGCATGAAGTTGTTTCTCATAACCCACTGAAATTATTCTGACCAAAACCCCTAAGGATACTTCTGCAACAAGGTCAGAACCCAACTGCATCCATGGCAGCATGACAGCAAGAGTGACAAACATGTATTATGGCATCAAGTCTTCCCTCATTCTCCCTGACACATTTCTCCCTTGTACTCCCCAAAAGCTTCCACCACCTCTGCTCCAGTTTGAAGGGGTTGAAATCTTAATCACCATTCTCCATCTTATTTTTGTTCATCTCATTCAAAAAATTAGTTCTATGATGCTTACACAGCAACTGACTTGTCTCATATGCCAAGTAAAAATTTACCACCACACATTTCTTAGCATGCTCAAACCCCACAATTTGACTGCCTGCCTTATCACTCCATCAACAACTCCTTCCTGCTGCACCACAGTGCTGAACTTTGACCTGTAGAGATTAGCTCACCCTAGAGAAAGGAGTAAAGGGTAGTTTGGTCTCCCAGCCCTTTTGATCTAATCTTTTCTTCTGAGACTTTCAGGCGGATTACCAGAAAATGTAGAGTCTGCTACTACATTGGTGACTTTTCTGTAATTTATATTTGTTCTTTCCTCCAGCAAGAGAGTATTTAAACAGTACCTTCTGGAACGTGAAATAGTATTATTGGATTGTAACTGATGATATGATACTAGACGGTAATCAGCTGTTGTGGAAGCAAAATTGTTTGTTAAACTGATGACAAAACTACAAGGGCAGTACTGTAGATTCTGAACACACATAGTCAAAAGATGCCAGCATGACTGAGGACTTAAATGCAACAAAACTGCTTGAAAAGAATTAAGCAGATAATAAAAAACCTTTTATTTCTCTACCTTATATCTAATATTGCCATCCATTCAGATACCAGTTATTCCTTACTGGTTACAATATCACACACTTTGATGTTGGCTTGTACTTACTACCAGCAGTGGCACCTACTCTGATGTAAGGTTTTGCCCAAACCTGCACGAAACCATAACAGGATAGCACAGAAGTAAATGAAGGAACAACATTCTTTAATGTTGTTAATGTCTTTAATGTAATTAAAGTCTTTAATGTTTCTTTGGATTACAATTGTATATAAGAAAAAAAAATTAGACTTTGCAATTCTCAATGACTTTTAAATAAATGTGGGTAAATGCTATATGTATTTACCTAAGTGTAGATATATTTACGTGATTTAAAGGGACATAATATTGAATCCTGACTAGTGGAGCAAAAGTATATGTAAGCATAGTTTTCTCACTTTCCTGGAACATCAGGTTTTTCTAGATTTTATTCACCAAAATTTACTACTTCTACTACAGGACATCAGTAGCAGAAACTAAGACAAAGCCTACAGGATCCAACCCAGTCACACTGTGTGAAGCAACCCCGTGTTTGTACTGTAATTTCATTTCTGTGCAGTTTCCTAAATAGCAATAGCACAAGATGCTCCCAAGCTCATCTGTATTACAATGCCTATTTATCCATTCTGGAGACCCTCAGACTGATGTATCCTCCTCCTAAACCTGATAGAACATTACTTAGTTCTGTCCTAGCCCAATACTTACACACAGAATTCACCTTTGCTCCCACTTCTGTTCAACCATTCCCATCTAATTATTCACCCAGCGCTGTAGGCTGGAAGTCTCTACAGGTTTGAAAGTTACAAAGCACTAAACACATCCTTTTGGCCACTTGCCCTTTTAATGCAGGTTGTGAATTGAATATCTCAGTCTGATCTCAGTAAGAACTCTGCAGCTGTGAGCCATGACAGCAGATACTGAAGATGAATAACTCCAAGTTTCTTGGGCGACTTCTCACATGTCGTAACAGACAACACTATTGATCATGTCTATTAACCTACACTGCATTTTTTCCAACAGTTTAATTATGAATCAGTAAAACACACATTTTCAGGAGATATTTGGGCCTTTAAGTGTTTGCCAATTAATTACAATCTGTACCATATTGTGGTTTGAATTCAAACATCTGCTCTCTGTTCTAGATATTCTGGAAATTGTGTATTTTCAGATTATGTTTTCATCCACCTAAGCAAAGGAAATGCCATGCCAGAACTCATATGCTTCCTAGACTTGGGCATTCAGCTTTCTGCCAAGAAAAAAAACATACACACGTCCTTAGTATCTGTGTGTGGGAGCTGAACCTTTGATCAAACACACACTTCTCTTTAGTGAGGTTCTGAACCAGCTGACTTGACAAAGCTAATTGTTAAGTTTCCTCTCCACAAATAAAACATTTTGAATTTTACTTTAGCTACAGTATTGGCCAGTGACTAGATGTGAATAGTTGTTATAATAAGCCATTATTTCTGCAGACACTATTTGAAGTTTATCTTGTGCAGAACACCAGAACAGAGGGCTGCTTGTGCTTTGTTCTACTGAAGCTTTTAAGTTGCTCAGTGAACTGTGATCTTTAAAGAAGCCTGACTTTGATAGCTTTATGTCTTATCAGATTCTCATCAAAACTAGTACTAAGCAAGGATCCCATTACTGTTCAAATAGCTTTGTTAATGAAATGACATGGCTGTGTCCCGCCATTTTTTCCTATTCTTAAAAGCTCAGCCTTAATTCCTTCTCCTGAAGCCCATCTGCAACTCCAAAGCCTTTGGTTAGGGAAGGGAACTCCAAAAGGATACTCCATTCTTACAATCTCTCAGGTTCATCCACATCGTTAAAGGATCCAATCTCTGGACGACAGTGATACCACTTTGTACTTGCATTTGCAAAATTGATTATTATATTTTTTTGTAAGCTGTGAAGTTCCTAAATGCAACTGGACTTTCAGTGTGCTAAATTTCCTGGAAGGCAGCAGGATGGGATGGATTCTAGACCTGCTTTGATGTCTGACTGGGTTTCTAATGGTTTTTGATTAATTTGTCTATAAAGGTCTCTAAAGGTTTGAAAGTAGTACCAAGAAATACCAAGGTGTGTATGCATGTGTGAAAGGGAGAAGCAAGGATATAAAGCTCCATAGAATGTGTTTAAACCACAGGGTTAAGAACAAAAGCATAAAGCAGCTCCCAGATAAGATGGTTTAAGGTCTTGGTGTGGGCCTTCAGTCGCTTTAGGTTGAATAGGCTTCCATCAATACGATATCGAATGTAGATACCGTCCTGATCATCGAGGTCTGCCATGGCCCTTTGGAGCATCATGCTGAAAAAGACTGTGAATAGAGTTGGAGCGAGAACGCAGCCTTGTTTCACACCATTCTTTGTTAGAAAGGTCTCAGAAAGTGCATTGCCACATCTGACCTGGTCGTGCTGATCCTCATGGAGTGAGATGATCATTTTAAGGAACTTAGGGGGACAACCTAAACGTTCCAAAATCTGCCATAGACCTTTTCTGCTCACAGTATTGAAAGCCTTGGTGAGGTCAACAAAGGTTACATACTTTGCTCTGTTCCCTACACTTCTCTTGCAGCTGTCTGAGAACAAATACCAATATACCACCTAAGGAGTCTTTCTGCTGTGCCTTTTGCAACTGGATATGTCTATCTCGTATTGGCCTCATCAGCCACCAGCGTACTTGTAACAAATGTGGATAGAGCCTTCCTAAATCTTTGTTCGCAAAGCCTAGCCATGATAAGAACAAAACCAAATATGATATGTCTGAGAATGAGAAAAAGACTGTTTAAATTAAAAAACAGGTTAAAAATAAGGTTCTTTTGGGTCTTTAGGGTACAGAAGGAAACTTGGAAAGATCCTCATAATCACAGTGAGTTCTCTGACAAGCATCTATGGCTTTGTGAAACAGGTCACTTCTTGCCAATGAAAATCTGCTATTCTGATTCATCATCACATGAAGGGCTCCATCTTGTTTAAATACAGTAATTATCAAAAGTACAGTCCTAAGATGGGGTTTTGAAGAGTCTAGCAGGTGGTAGTGCATAGTCCAGGCATGACTTTTCACTCTACAGCAGCCAAAGGAAGTAGGAAACCAGATACTGGGACAGGGATTCTCCAGTGTTCAGCAAAAGGGAAATTAGCACATCCAGTCACAACCAACACATTTTATTTGTCATTTCAGAAGATAACTGTGCATTTTTATCTCTGAATTTGGTGATCTTCAGTGTCAGAGAGATCTTCCAACTGATCCCCTCCAAGGAATCTGTTCTCAAAAAGCTTCAAAACAATACTGAAAGGCTAGTTTAAAAATACTGATCCCAGAGTCCTTTCTAGAATAATCTAATACAGAGCCTTTCCAACAGTCTTGTCCTTGTTGTCCAATTAAGTTGCAAATTTCAATATACTATAGAGTTGCAACAGACTGAGTTATTAGTTATCCTGCACACTCCTTGCTCTAATATTCTCTTCACCAAGTTGAAGTTACTTTGGATACATTTATTAAACAAAATTGTCTCAGGTGCAAACACTCCAGCCTCAGTGAGAAATGAGCACACCAGTGTTAACCAGGGGAGGGGGAAAGATTTAAGAGTACGTAATGAAGAGTGAAAAGTTAGTGAGAACAAGGGTCTAGATTAAAACACAATCCCAAAACAGATGTCAGACTCAGCAGAAAAAAAATAACTAGTTTGACCACATTACTGCAAGTGCAGGTCACCTTCTAATCTTTCTATCACTTGCCTAAACTGTAAGGCTTTCCTTCTAATGGAATATTAATCTGGTTTAGTTGTAATTTGCAAAACCAGTCATCACTTAAATGACAAACACTGAAGATAACTCTCAAAAAGGTTTGCATTTGGCCTTCTAATTATGACAATGAACTTGCACAGCTCTCCGTAAGGGTGGCTGCGACTATTATTCAGCAAGGTTTTAAAGAAAATGTTAACAGGCAACACATGCACGCCATCAGCCATGTGCACATTCACAGGTACAACCTGAAGGTCATTTGGTTTGTTTTTTTAATCTGTATGTTGGCTGCCCTAACAGCTGAGCTAGCTGGGGCTGTGCTTTGTTCCCATGTTCTCCAGTATGCTACATGGTGAAAGCAGCAGCATTGCCCAGCCAAACCTGAGGAGTGCTGGACACCAAATATATACTCAGATAATTTTCTAAATTGCAAGAGTCCAGCACAGGATCCCTGCCTCTTTTTTATTTTTTTAATCTTTTCTAGTGAGAGCATACCAATTGCTCTCTTAACATTGATGAGATTTTTGTGGCTTAAAATAATTATGCATTAGTCTCTGGAACCTAATACATACTATTTAATAGTATATATTTCTATTATTTATTTCTTACCTCCTCACCTCAACAGTGATCCCTCTCAACAGAGTGATGTAGACATGCATTTTAGCAACACATCTCTTATCTTTATATAACCTACATTATTTGAGCAGTGTACCATGAAATCAACTGCCTGAATACTTCCGATATTGCATGGAGTCATGAGAGTTTGGTTTAAATCAGTTCAATCAATACATAGTTTCACTGGGAGAAGTGAAATATTAGTCCAAGACTTAAAGTCTTTGAAGAAATTTGTCAGCCACTCCCATGCCTTGTGTCCAGTAAAAATTAATTTTGTTACTTTGAACATTAATGTTTACCAATAGCCTCAGAAAATTAAAATCCAGATTGCCTACCATGCTTAAGATATATTCCTGCAGACACATGCTTCAATACTGCAGTCCAGAAAGTACTGAACAGCATTACCCTACTTTACGTATCTTCATGTATCTAGACACCAGAGATATAAGCAGTGATGAAAACGTACTGTATGTTCAGAGCTCCAAACCTACTCAAAATTTTTTGTTACATGTGTTAAAAATTCAGAAGTAGCTACAGCTCATTGCCAGGTTTCTGCTGCTTAAAAATAAAGATCAATGGCAAGAGGCATAGGGAGGAAGAGAGAAGGAGGAAGGAAGAACTGTACAGTGAATCAGAATAGAATAATTTCTGTGTTCAGTCTTCCTATTGGCAAGTAATTACAAGTGACTAGAAATATTTCCACAAAAGAAAATTTACATTTTCCCCGTATCAAACATGAGAGACTTTGCTCAACTCTGTTCATTAACTTGTAGGTGGTGGATTCTAGTATGGGGAAAAAGGGGATAGACTCTTTTGGCACATGCACATTTTAACCATAAGAAAATATTTGAATCTACCACCTCCAAGCATGCCCCATGGCACACAGCAAGCATGTGCAGTGAGGGAGGCTTAGTTCTTGTTCCAAAGTCCGTGGGTTAGGCCTATGTATGCTGAAGATGTAGGAGTGTGGTAAGAGCAGAAGAACAAACAAAATTCCTGTAAAAGTTTATTACATGCCCTGTTTTGGCTACAGTGAACTTTGGTAAAGGGTTACAGTAATAACCTGTTCCTTGGGCCGTGTTGTACTTCCACATTTATTCACCTCAATTTTTCCTCTTACCTCTCTGGAAACGCTCTAGTAAGAGTCATGAATGTTCAGCACTTTTAAGACAGATGAGTTACTCTTATCTAATGTGAAGACAAAATGCATTAACTCGAGATACTCTATCAGCAATGAAGAGAGAAAAACTGAAACATAGGAGAAGGTGCTGGCAAACACAAAATATTCATACAATGCTACAAATTGGTGTGATGCATTTCACAGAGAGCTGACATAGCACAGCTTTGCAGTGGGATCAGGAAGGGCTGTCTGGGTGGGCAGCAGTGTGGCACAGTTGGGTGCTAGTGCTAACAGAGAAACTTCTGCTGACAAACATTTGTACCTATTGTATCAAAGTGGAAAAGGCTTCAGGACACAGCAATCTCCAGTCTGCTGCCCTGCAGTCTTTCCAAAATCTCTCCTCTCAGCAGGAAGAGCTATAGTTACATCTGCAGAGAAGAATACAGACATTTTACACTTATTGTTCCTAAGAAGAACTTATAATTCCACAAAACCTGAGATCCACACCAACATTCAGCTTTGAGAAAACTGAACTTAACCTAGGTTTTCTCTAGGTTAAAGGGGGGATACTGGTGATGTCTGACTCTAGGTAGCTAAAACTTACAGAGAGAAGCAAATTAAGATAAAGCTTAAAGGGGTAAATAATAACTATTTCTGTGATATAGTAGATTTGTCCATGTCTACAGAACCAAAGGACCTGCTATTTCACTGTTTCACAGTTTTAACTGAAATTATGCATGTAAAAAAATATTTTGCAAAAAAGTTTGTTCTTAATGCTCTTTAAATAACTTGTGGTAACACGAAGTAAACTCTCAAGAATAAAAGGTATAGCGTTAATACAGACTGGTGTGCTAAGAATAATGCTATCATTTTCATTAGTGGCTCTGTTATTCTACCAGAAGACAACAAATTGTTGTGACTACATTAGCAAAGCATGATTTGAAGACATATATCTATCTTTTAGACAACTGATATAACTGGGAGAAAAAAGCCAACCAACCAAACAGGTATACTTCAGGCAAAACTGCAACCTTTGACTGAGCAGAAATTATACAAAAAAACCCCAAAATCCCTGCACCGAGTTTAACTAGGTTATGTTAATGAGCTAGACAATCTGAAAGAGAAAATGCTGACATCTGTAGAGAATAGGGGCTTGTTTAAGACAAGATCAGAAAGAGGCAAAAGAGGAAAAAATAATGATCTTTAGTGGAACCTTGAAGTGCTGTGGGCAAACAGGGGATGGGGAGGCTAAGATGTACCATAGGAGCAATAACCTTTCTCTGTGATTTTGAATCCAATTAGAATAATGGTTTTTTTCTTCCTAGATTCATCTGTGAAAGTTGTCTCATATCTCCCACCAGGACCAGAAGCAGTTAAGAAATGCTGTGTTTTCTCTGTATAATGCAAGATTTTATGTCACAGTGTTTATAATACATTAATTGTCTCAGTGTTTCCTACTGGAGAAAAGCCTGATTAAATAAAATCAAATTCACTGATAAATGCTCTGTTTAAAAAATACTGTAACGAGTCAAATATCAAAAGCAACATGAAACTGGGTGATCCTGGGAATTGATGTATCAATGCAAATGGTTTACTGTGTTACAGCTGGAGGGTTATTTCACAATATCTTAGTTATATGATATCTCAGTCTACATGATACTCACTATTGGGCAAATACTGTTAATGGAATTCACAATAAGTACCCAGCTCAGGTGGTTAGAACTGAGTCTAGGAATGGCAGTGTGAGGTTGAATCATCAGAGTTATCTTACCCTTATATTCCAGTAAAACCTGTGAAGTATTACCTTGCCTAGCACATATTTTGGTGAACTATTCTTTTTTCCCTTCTTAAAGCAATGTTAATAAACAACATGATTTCCAAAAGTGGCTTGTGAGAGACAGTCCTCAGTGACCCTAAAGCAAAAGAATAGGAGCCATATTTAGCCACCAGTTCTCGAGTCATAGGGAAGTCACAGCAGAAGTGTTACAGTGATAACAATCTGACTGTGCAGGGAAGGATGGAGTGGTACCTCTCTCAATAGTTTTGTAAGTTCCATTCAGGAAATCCCTACTCTCTGAGATGAAAAATCATCACTTGCTGAACTACAAAGTCAGTTTCCCAGTACAGTGCCGGATATCCTACACAAAGATATCCTGTGGAAGCAGGATGAGCCTGGAAGAAACGGAGTGAACATTGTCTGTTTGACTTCACCTTGGAGTTACCCATTACAAAATATTGCAGTTAGAGAATGTTTCTAATGTGCTGCATGGGAACAACCAGTACTCAATAACATAGCATTTAGGGAATTGTCTAACTAACTAACCTGAATGTAATAGAGGATATTTCTTCCAGTGTAGTAGCAAGGATTTACAAACCAATGCTAACTTACCATTGCCTTCATAAGCAGTATATTTTTAACAGGTATTTAAACCTGTATACATAAACAGAACACATTTAGATCCAAGCTACTCACTTTCTGAAAGTGAATAATCTGAAAACATGGTATTCCCGACATCCTAAAAATAAAAAATGACATCTAACATCCCTCTCCCCCTCCCTTTTTCTTTTCCCAAGGGGATTGGTATAGACCAAATATCTCCACACACTGGTAATCAGAACTAGGAACAAAATGTACCTTTTTCTTTCTTTCCCCCCACTCCCAAATTCTTTTCTAATAGGTAATAACATATCACTATTAATCTTTCCTTTACAAAAATAAGTGCTCTGCTATCCCATATTTAAAATGATTTTCCAGATGAGTGCATTGGTAGCAAAGAAACATCAACAAGTTTTCTCTATGGAATCACTGTTGTATATGAAATAGAATAAAACTGGTGAGGTTTAAATAATGATGAAATTTTCTTAATTAAAGCAGATTAGTTGTTAAATTTATTTGTGTTTTGAGGGACCTTTTTCAGTTTTCATTTATGTAGAAATTTTTCTGTGAGAAGAAATAATCCTGGTTCTTTCCAGACTTCAGTCTGCTGTGACGGTGTCGATTTGAAAGTCAAGTGCAAAGGAAATTTCTTCTAAATCTCCTATTTGTCAAGTATTTTCATAAATATATTAACACTTTTTTTCTATAAGCAGGGTGAGTTTTTTCTGACATCGTGTCTGCACTGAGAAGCGGCCAAGTAAAGTGGCTGAAAAGTGCCATCTACTGCCTCCGGGTGAAATAGCTGAAGTTGAGCAGAAGCACCGTGACTGGAAGAGCAAAAGAAGTTCTGGCATCAGGCCACTATGGAAAAGATTAGGAACTTGGGAGAAGAAAACAGCCCTTTCTTCCTTAACTGTTAGAATCATAGAATCATTTAGGTTGGAAAAGACCTACAAGATCATCAAGTCCAGCCTTTGATTGAAAACCATCTTGTCAACTGCACCACAGATAGCACTGTCCAGTTGCTCCTTCCTTACTGAACTGAGGGGCCCGGAATTGGACACAGCACTCGAGGTGTGGCCTCAGCAGTGCTGAGTACGGGGGGAACAACCACTGCCCTTGTCCTGCTGGCCACACTATTTCTGATACTGGCCAGAATGCCAATGGCCTTCTTGGCCCCCTGGGCACGCTGCTGGCTCAGCTGCTGTTGACCAGCACCCTCAGGTCCTTTTCTGCTGGGCAGCTTTCCAGTCACTCTTTCCCAAGCCTGTAGTACTGCATAGGTTTGTTGTGACTCAAGTGCAGGACCTGACACTCCACCTTGTTGAACTCCATACAATTGACCTCAATTCATTGATCCAGCCTGTCCAGATTCCTCTTTAGAGCCTTCTTACTCTCCAGTAGAACAATACTCCCACTCAACATGATGTCATCTGTGAAACTCCTGAAGGTGTACTCAATCCCCTCATCCAGATCATCAATAAAGATATAAACAATGACAAGCCTTGCCTTTGTAACAGCAATAAGATATTTTTCATTTGGAGAAATGCACTTCAGCGGCACTGACCTTTTCACAGAGTGCATCATCTGGTACATCATGCCTTTGGCTTTAGAAACAATTAATGCATATATTTAGCTCTATTTTGTATGTACGTATATACGTAGATCAAGCACTGTGTTTCCTTTTTGGCTGTGGCATACTGGAAATAATTTCATATGCATTTCCTTAGCACAGTTGAATTTAAATCAGTTGTCAGTCATTAAAATTACAGATATAAAGCTGGTTTCTACATCTGTTTCCTTATTCTTTTTGCTCTAAAACTCTTTACCTATAATGACTTTCAGACTCCATTTCTGCGCAGCAGACAAAAAGCCTTAGTTTGTATCCCCTTGTACTTCAGAGGAGCTATTCTGGTACGGCTGTCCCAGTTCCTTCAGAGAGTACCTCTACTTGAAGTTGCTTTTGTTGCACTATTCCTGCTAGTGTACTGACATCCTAAATCTGTCCAAAAATGCTTTTCTTCTTAATCCAGGATGAATTGATATCTCCAAAAATAGAAGATGTATTGCCTGATGATTCTGTGAAGGCTGGGTGGCAGCGCACTAAACCATTGGAGTTACAATGGTCTTTCCCAGCTCCTGGAAAGCTGGAGGTCTTTCCAGTTCCTAAGGATAATAATGAGAAGAAGGAGATGTAAAACTAGAAACAGATGCAATATTGTTGGGTGCCTCACTGCAGAACCTGAAAAAGGAACCTTAAAGCTCCAAATTAAACATGAAAGTGTTGAAACAGACAAATCCACAAGATTTGTGTACCTGTGTTTTACCAAAGTTTAATTTTAGTGGCTTTAAACAGATTAAGTCTCAAAGAGATACAGTTTACAATTATTTGTTAACAAGAATGCATTTATCATGGCACTATAGCATCTGGAGAGGACTGGCTATATGGAACAAATTAATAATTTTTTTTTTTATTATTCATATGCAGAGAATAATCAGCTAGTGCTTAGATCTTGCTCTAAAATTTTGTGACATTCGAAAATAACGGATTACTTTTCTTATAGGAGCATATGTATACTTAGTTGGAAGGAGCATGGAACGGCCCACATAATAAAACTTTAAAGTCTTGAATATGCTTGGTGTGTGGTTCCAAAAAATACATATTTTTTTTCATTTTACCCCACCATATGATATTTTACCTACTTAACACACTGCATACTTTCTTGAAAGTGGGTCAAATGCAGAAACTAAAATAATGATGTTCTCCAAATTACATCTGTTGTCTTTCTGAATCCCTGAATTCAATCAAACTGTAGAAGACAAAGCTACTTATATTGCATATGATGTGCCAGATACTTCTTGTCATGGTAGACGGACTTCAGGTACCACTGTGTCTTTTTCCCACACTGTTTGAAGCGAGCCTGATCTACCTCATTTTGGAAGCAGACGCTCAGTCATTTACCGTCTTTTAGCTGAGCCTCAGTATTTGCACACTGAAGGGGTTGAAGCTTCTAACTGAGGATACAATAATATTTTAAATCATTTTGTCTAGTTAAGTTGCAATCACACTTCCAACGAAATGGAACAGCACATACAATAGATAAGTCCCATGAGAGAAAAGTTTTGAAGTTTAGATGATTGCTACATCAAATCATTTATGATTTTTTCTTATATGTTTTTATGTACTCAACATTTCTTTCAGTAGCCTAGCTGAAAAGTATATTTAATGTGATTAAAGTTTACAACAGGGAGTAAAGGAAAAAAGCCATTAATATTTCTACATATGCAGTTTAATCTGAAACAAAATTGGAGACCTTTTCTCGTGGTTCAAGGAACTAAACCAAGAATGATCTCAACTGACAGATGATTTTTGTTTGCTTTGTGGCAACCCTCTCCACACTTTTTTAACTGAGAAAAGATTTAGAAGTTACTGAATTCACAACATGAACTACAAACATCAGTGAAGTCTCAAGACTTTTTTTTCTCTTATCTGCAAGGTGTTTGTTCCGGCTGTAAAACACTTTGCAGCTCTCCACGTTTGGAGAACTTTCTCCTAATACCTGATAAGCCAAATCCCTTATCTTCACACTTCCTTACATAAAAGTTCCTAGTATGTTGGCAGGTATAGGAAATTGTTCATTACTCTATTGGTGGACAGCACAAAAAGTGATTGTTTTGTCAAAATAAATAAATGGACTACAAATAAAACAACGAGTCAGAGTTATATGAAAAAACAAAGATATTTTTTTATATACATTCTGGTGTTATTACCAACCCATTTCTCAGTTTGGATTTAAGAATAAGATCACTGAAGATGCTGACTGGGAGAAATTTACAAAGAAGTCCCATGAAATATGAAGGAGAATGAGACTTTTTAAAAAAAATCTTTTGTTTACAAGTGCCACTCCTCACCCGTGAGGGAAAGAATACTCAACTTTCTGCAATGTTTCTGTGGGTTGTTCTGGAATCATACAGGTCTAGGGCTGGGAACAATTGTGTCACAGCAGACAGGAAGAAAAAATATATTGTTAGACCTTGGAGAACAGTATACTTAATGACTGTCTTTCTGCCAGTTTTCAGGCCTATCTTGTTAAGATCAAATTTAATATTTAAAAGTCTACATACTTTCTTTATTCATAGGACAAAAATATCTGGTCTGGTTAAATATATACCTTCAAATGTTGTACACCAATAAGGATGCATATATCACAAGTCCGTGGCCCTGACAGTTCTGAAAACTCAGGACAATTATAAATCAACATTTCTAGAAAAAAAATTTACAGATGAACTTAAGAAACCAGTGCCACTGTAATTCCATTCCCACAGTCAAAAACATACCAGCCTTTTGTCAGTTCTTCTAATACCTCAAAGGTTTTACAAATTGCTTGAATCCTACAGCCTTTTGGAAGGATTAGGGATGTAATCAGGTGTTCTATGTTTACTTGGTTTTAGATAAAGATATATACTTCTCATGCATGTGTCTATCTTCCTCAGTAAAATGAAAAAATTAAATAAATAAATGAAAATATCATTCCCCCTCGCCCCCACTACTGTGTTCCCCATGTGATACAGAATCCCACTCTTTTTCAACAGCTAACAAAAATTGAAAAATAAAAATCAGATTAAAGTCCCTAATGTCATTCTTTGGCATCTTTTAACAGCAAAAATAAAATTGCTACAGCTGAAAACTGAATTCCAAAGTCAGCAACTTATCTGATCAAAGACTGGTCATTTCTACTACCTACACCTGGCATCAAAGCAATTCTTTAGAAGAGTTTGAGTGACAGTCTTCATTCAGTCAAGCTCAAAGATACCAAGATTTTTGATATTCCTTCTTTCTGCCTCATACACTATCAGGGTACACAACTAAGTTGATCTTTTCGCATCATTCATCTTCCTCCTCCAAGAATCAGGCAAAAAAAAGTTGTAATTGAAAGAGAACATCAGTGATTGGGAAAAATTAGTATGAAATTACCATAGAAGTGATCTCATAATGAAAGAGATTTTTTCAAAAAACTCCAATGAAAAAGGAGAAAAATTATCTTCATTATGTTTCTAAAAAGCTTCTGAATGGTTTTGTACCACATGTTTCACGAGAAGAAAAAAAATCTGTCTTCCAAACTCCTCTAACATATAACACCCTACCTCCAGAGAAATCTGCTTCTACTTTCCAAAAAATATAAGTACTGAATTGAAATGTCACATTGAAAAGTTACCAAGAATTATTTTGAACATCCCAGCCTGGAAAGCAATGCAACATTTATTGAGTCCATGTTCAATATAAAATGAAATCTGTTGAAAATATATTTCAGTGGTCACACAAAAAGCTCCAGCCCTACCTCCTGAGAAGGCAGAAACATAAATTCAAAGTTGTCAAGTATTTAGGGTAGGTAATTTTTTTGAACAAGAATACTACCATTGTCTCTCATGGTCCCAAGAATAAAAAAGTAATAGGACTATTCAGACGGGGTCCAGTCTGGAACTCTGGCAATGAAAAGGGTTGTGAAACATGGTGGTACCAAGAAGTAGCCATTAATCTGAACACTGACTTGTTCCAGTTTCTAAAGAAAGCATCAGAGATACGATGTCCTGAGAGGTTCGACAATGGCACACTGACAGCAACAAAGCCTCAGGTAGCCTTGGGAGTCTGCACGGAAGAAGGGACCAAGAGCAGAAGATTAAGAGAATGGCAGGGAAAAAATATGAGTAAAAAAAAATTCTGAAAGAAAAAACAAATCAAAACTAGCAATATGATTAGTGCTACCTTTTCCTATCCATGCCTGAATCTTACACATCACATTTTCATCCCTATTTTCTTCTATAGACACACACATGCACATCATGTTGTTGATGATAAGTGATGCAGCATAAGTCCAAGCAGTTTCTAACAAACTTCAGTCCTGAGTTTCTGCTTTTCCACAGGCTTTGGTGATGCTTCACAGTAACCTTGGCTACAGGGCAGCTATTGATTCAAAATACAAATACAGTGTGAGAAAATTTCACAGCACAACAGGGTTATTGTGACTGGTCTGAACAGTCCCTATTTCAGCAAGAAATGCAGAGCCCAAGTATCTGAGCACCTCATAAAATCTTTCACACCAGTTTCTTCTTGTACTTATCCATGAACTTGCAACTAAGATATAAAAACCAGAATGTATGTGCAACATACTATTCTGTTAGTGTGGCACAAACATAGTACTAAAAGTGAACCACCAGAATGATGTCTTTTTCCAGTGATGAAAATGAAAATGAATGGTATAAAAATCACAAGATCAACACAAAAAAAAAGGAAAAAAATAAAGAAAACAACAAGAAAAAAATTGCCAGTAATGCCACCACTGAAGTTTTTGCCCAACATGGACAGAACTTCTTAGCACCAACCATATTCTGCAACTTAGCTCATCCCACCTGCCGCCATCATGACTGATGCTCAAGAACTTTTCTCCAAGATTTTTATGACTTCATTTTAACTTCATTGTGACAATAGCTCTCACTATGAGTGAGACTGTGTGCTGCTGATTAAAGACAGGGCTCTGAATCAAAAATTTGGTTCAGATGAATTACTTCCTTTGAACCAAAAATTATCGGAAAACAAGTTATTCGGCAGTATACCTACATTTTTAAAATATTATTAAATACTGTTATTTATTGATGTTTCTACACGTTTTGACTACCATAGCTTATGGAGTAGTCTATTCATTGCAAACTTCATGTAGAAATAAATTTTCTACAGCAGAGTGATATTATACTTTATATAAGTCATTTGTACTTCAGTGGAGTGTAGGGAGGATGCAAAGTCATATTCAATCAAAGCAAAAGCACTCTACCTAAGTTTGAACAAGAGCAAAGATGCAGAGCAGCAGTGAGCCATGCCCATGGGAGCCTGTGTCTTCCCCTGTCTGTAACCCTTTCCAGGCAGGAGCAGTCTTCCCCTTTGAGATCCTCCCAGTCCTCTTGGTCTGGCTTCTTACAAACACAGGCACAGGTTGGCTGCCTTTCCAGCCAGCCACCTGTGGTAGCAGCAATGATGGCAGAAGTGGTGCAGCATCCAGGAGGATTTGTGCATATGCACCCCCATGCAGTACCTTCCTCCTTAAGAAATAGAATCAGACAATGGTTTGGGTTGGAAGGGACCTTAAAGATCATCTAGTTCTATCCCCACACACCATGAACAGGGATACCTTCCACTAGGTCAGGTTTCTCAAAGCCCCATCCAGCCACAGGGATGAATGCATGTTTAATTTGCTATGTTAGTAAGTACATTACAATTAGTGGAAATTCCACATTAAAATATTTGTACAACATGCTAAAACTTCAATAACTTGAAGCCATGGAAGAAACCTTTTCTTTTTTAATGCAGTGAAATATAAAACCATACGATAAACTTACATTCATATATCTTCCCATTTTACTGGATCCCTTGGGTGTGTTTCTTTGCCTAAGAGTGTGAAGGCAGAACTGAAAGATGTACATTTATAGAATAAAATTTGTTTTGCATCAGATATGTTAGCAAGCCTTGGAATGCATTACATTTAAATGCACAGCATTTCCAATAGCTAAAATCGGGAAGTGGCACTGCACACTCCATGATTTCACACTAACCACCGGCATCTGGTTGGACTTGTGTGGGAGGGGAGGTTCAGACAAATTCTCAGTCTTTTTCTTCCTTCTCCACATATTTTATGCTTTAGATTTACTGAGGGATTTTGGTTTGAGTGTACTGCCCAGGCTCATCATGCTGCCCTTCCCACAGCAGCAAAACTTGGGGTTGGATTTGTACCATGAATATTATCAAGTTTCTAGTCTAGAAAGAGGAGAGAAGCAGAGGAAAAGAATCCAGAGTTACTAATATCAAATAAAACCACAGGTCCAAGCCACACTAGTACTTTGGAATTCCTTAGTCAGTTTGGATCTGAGCAGGAGAAATTTAAATGAGTTTAGGCTTAAAAAAGACTCTTTGACTGCTTGCTATGTTCTGTCAGTTCTTTCAGTTATTCCAGTTACACAAATTTGAAAGACAAAAGTGCTCATACATTATAGCACATGTTTGAAAATATTTTCAGCTGTGGCCTTATTTTATTTCCCTTTTATTTTGTTTTTAATTGATTTATTTCACTGTGAAAAAGACACTGAGTAAAGTGCTGAGTATGCATGAACATATAATATTTTATTAAGAATTATGATTTTAATATATTATTATTAATAATTAATAATAAAAGTACTAATAAAATGTAAATAAATATATTTTAAAAAAATTATGATCACACTGAATAACCCTCATTGTAAAAATCGATTTCTACAGCTAAATAACATATCTTATCAAGGAAAGGCTGCTGAGAAGGTCTTAAACTCTTATACAAACTTAAAGTGTTTTCTGAAGAAAATTTGAGAGTTGTAATAATGTTTCCATAATGGAAAAATATAGTGTACTATGTTCAGAGCAGTCTGGGAAATAACCAGCAGCAAGAAACTGGAGCTGGGATTATGCCAAATTATTTTGTTTCAGTAACATTGGTATGCCCTAAGGCCTACTCTGTGAATGAAGGACATTTATCACAGTTAATGTAAACAGTATGTAGGAGGTAAAAGAATTTTGATTAAATTATTTTTATCAAAATAGTTTGGACATGGATTTTTATTTTCATGTGCATTTGGGAACTGACAATGTCCAGGTGCAAACTTCAGTGGTTCTGCACATCTGTACCCTCTGCTTTGAGCCATAAATTGTAACATTGAGCCTTCAGGTACAATTACTAAACCTACTGTCTACTTTAGGGGCCTTACTCTAATGAAAGAGATTTCTTTTTACTTGGAACTGCATGAACAGGCAAGCAACAACATACAGCTACCTTACTGAAAAACATTTCAGGAAATATGTATTAACATGGAGGATTAAATGATAGAAAAGACTGACAGATAACAGAATATATTTAAAAAATCATATATTCAAAAGTCAGTCAAGAATTTTGTCATCAGTCATCATCAGTTTCAAAAGTGTTTAAACTACATTAGTAATGAAAACAAACAAATATTAAATATATACTCTGCCTACGTATAGGCATAACTTTGCAAAGCCATATACTCACAGGAGAGCATGAGCTGCAACACCATGTTGTAGACAGGAAAATCTGGCAAACACCTTGGTGAGGAGCTTGTAATCTGCAAAGTGTTTGGGCTTCCATTCTAAAACTTATTCAGAAGGTCCAGGTCTGGTTCAAGCAAACAAGTTGTTTCCAAAATGGGATATGAACAACAGATTGTGATAACTCTCCCTGAGGACTTCGCAATTCACAAATATAAAAATCTTTTTAATATATACTGCAAATACATTTATGTTTTGAACTTTTCTCCATCCCAAAGTGATACTCTGCCTTGCCTATCCCATGTACAATGTCTCAGGCACAGTTTTTAAACACTTGTAATCTGGATTTTTTTCAAATATTCAAAATATCTGAAGTACTTTGTTTTTTACAGAGTTGGGATCACTGGTATGCTATATAGAAACATATCTATTAGCTTTTATCTCACTTTTGATAGAAGAGTACTTATATACAATTTAGTTTATGCACCAGGTAGTAACTGGAATCAGTGTACCATGAATCCTAAATAGTCCACCACTTCACTGCTGGACTAGGAATATTGTTATTACTTTATTACCATTTCTGCTTTCTCTTCACAATTTTGTAATAATTCAGTTATTAATATTAGCTATTGATATTCTTAAGTTAGTATAGGGTACAAAAAATGTGTATGTGTTCATGTCCCTGAAAGCATGTATTTTGCTCATTAAAAGAATGTCACTGAATTGCGATAACAAACTTTATGAATCCACGTGAAAGGAAATTATTTTGAAAAGTTATTATTTGAAAGATCTACCATCACTGTGTCCTTCATATTAAAGTAATAATAATGAAAACCATGTATTCTACAAACACATGCATTTGTAGCAGTTAGACAGATGTAAAATGGATTATAATAAAGAAAACTAACAATTACTAATATTTAGTAAAGGTGATTACGAATCTTTGTTGATTAAATTTTGCAAACTGCTATGTCCACTAATGAGCACACAAGCTGATTTAGTAGAATTAGTCCTTTGTATTCGGTAGAGTAATATATCCCTCTTTGTACTGGAGGGACAAAAGAGAAGTGTCATCAGGGAGCTGTCTGCCTGCACACACAAACACACTCTATAGAAATTGTCATGTTATTGGAAGCATGGAGGAATGTCACTAGGAAAACACAGGAAACCCAAGCCAAGATTTGAGATAGCTAAATTCATTTATCAGACATTTTCATTCAGATTTGAGAGATGATCTTCAAAAGGCCCTGTTTTATTGCTGTTTGTTAAAAGCGCCTATGGCATTCTTTATGATTATTAGTGAAACAGAAATTAAACACCAACTGACCCGTACAGTGCTCACTGGAGTCACATGTTTCGGAGACCTAGATACTGCAACTGCACCACACTGTGTGATGAGCAGCACGTACATCCCACTTAGGATCTGCTTTGGAGTGACAGTACAGATGAATGAAGGAAATTAGATGAAACTTCCTAAACTGATGCCACGCTAAGAATGCCTGGTCTTGTTTTCTGTTTGAAACAATATATGATTGTTTGTAGGTTTTTGTTCAATTAAAAAAAAAAAAAGCGATGATGTCTCAGTAATGATTACTAGAAATAAATTGATAAAGAGGGAATCCTAAAAGATTCAAAATGCCTCTTAGCAAAAGCCATAGAAAATATACATTGCCATTAAGTAGGTGTACTTTGGCTATCAAATATTGAAAAAACATAGGTATATTGAAAAAAAAAGGTACATCAACATCCTAATGCCAGACAACATAAATCTGCTAACAGCATTAGGCAGGAAGATCATTGTGTCTTGGGCAGAATATTACGAATTTCTGCTTGTCAAAAAATAATTCAGTGCCACCCATAGATCTTAATACAAAGTCAAACTGATGGCAAATTGTCAATGACATCGACTCCTTCCTCTGTTTTGAGTAGCAATGTACACAGTGTTAGCACTAATTCCTGCTGCTCTGGCTCAGGCAGCAGTCTGCCTTTTTGCAGCAATCTAGAAGCCCAGAAAAAGAAGTCTGCTGTTTGAAGATGCCCAAAAATTGAAGTGTTAAAAATAATTGAAGGTTATTACTATTCTATGTGTATTATTTCTGCCTAAATATTTGCTGTCATATAATGTATAAGTATTAATTTCATTCAAGCTTTCCAAACTATAATATTGTATAAGACAGGAAACATAGGTTATAATTTTCTCATTCCTTAATTCTTTCTAAAAAATGACATTTATTTGAAAGTATTCTGTTGCAAGTATTTGAGAAGCATTTGGTATCTTTTCTTCTTCTCCTTTAGCAGAAAAATGGTATTCCACCACAAATAGACCAAACACACACACAGAGGATCTGGGAAGAATTAGTCTCCAGCTATTAGTTTATATCTGTAACACTAGCTCAAAACTTTGCCTGGTTGCTTTATATAACCAAATGCATAAAAGTCATGTTTCCTAATAAGCTCTCATGTGGTTTGCAGAACTAGTGCTTGCACAGCTCCAATCTCAACTATATTTTCCCAAAACCATCCCTTTGTAAGGTCATGGGTTCCAACAGCAGATAAAAGCTTCCTGTTTTTAACCTTTGAAAGCACAATTTCTGCTTTTAGAGATGTCCATTTCTGAAAAGCTTAGTTCAGCACTCACCACTGAAGAACCAAAAACTAAGTCTGTGCTAGAGGTTTTCCTGAAACAATAGAAAAGAAACATGTAGGAACCAAAATCAGATATATGTTGGTGAAGGGCCCACCAACAGCTTGAAAAGCAGTTGAACACTGGTCAGGCATGATGCACTTTCATTACAATTTTGTGAAGACCCTATTTAAAGTCTCTACACGGAAGCTCAATATTGCCATTGTTCAGTAGGATTTAGCATTTTTCTCTTTTAGGTTAGATGAAGGAGATGGACCTTCTTGCACCAGACAAGCTCCAGTGAAGACTGTCCTTCTTTGTTACCATCAAACTTTTCAAAATGAAGTGAACCTAAAATATAACAACGTCTTTAGGCAGACAAATGAGAGTCTGTCCACTGAATTTTCATTCATAGAGGCTTGTCTAAATAATAGCTTTTTGTCTGCATTCACTTTCTTATGAACAACATAATTTAAGATGATTTCAGGAGCAGAAAATTGAATCATTCACAGTGGATAGATCTTCTAATAACAAATACTTTTATTTGACAGGCAGCAATGTTGTCAGTACTTGGGCATAATTGGGACTAGAAATTAGTAATTTTGCTGTAAAGCAGCTGACCAAACAGTAGAGACCTTTTAAAATAGACTTAATATTGACTTAGGTTGTTTACTTGAAAACTTTCCACAGCTACGTGGACATTATGCTTTGCTAAGTATTAACATGCACAGAGTCTAAAATAAGTTTTTTTTTCTAACCAGTCACTTCATCTTTGGATTTTGGATCCATAGTTATTCATATTCTCTTAGCTGGCTAGTGGCAGAAGCAAATTTATCTTATAGGATTTTTGAAAAATCACTTAATAAAATCTTTAATGCAACACACAATCCTATACTAACATAAATTGTACAGGAAGGTAGTGTGGGAAGATAGCATTTTTACTAAAATAATCTAGTACCATAAAAAGCCCATGGGAACATGAATAGAACATAGTAAAAAAATTATTAAGTGATAGGAAGGTCAAGGTTAAGATAAACATCTGAAAGTAAGATACTTCAAAGCAACACTCAGTCAACATTTGCCCCTAAAATGTATCTCATGCTTCTTTTAAAGATGAAGGAAATTATATATACATAATATACCATACAATTAATTAAATACTGAACATAATATGAAATTTTAAAATTTCTGTTACCAGTAATGATACTTAGCCATCCCACAAGCCTTTTAATTCATTTCATAGAATATTCATTGTCATCAAGACACATTAAGTATAAATCACTTGGAAATTTCCTTTAAGTCTTGTCCCTCATCATGGTTCCATTTAAGCTATTAAGTTTATCTTGCAAGTGGTTCATAGACTCTTTAGAAATATTCTTACATCAGACACTGATATATATGACTTTTTTTTTTCACCATAATGTCACTGCAGGAGGTGTAATGGGGTAAATAGTTATTAAAAAATGCCCCAGGTCATCCACAGCATCTTGGAATCAGGAAATCACGACACCAAGAGAGCGTAGGGCCACTGATGGCTTAAACCCTGATCTGCACAGATGCATATTTCATGCCCTTTTTTATTGTCATTCATGCAAGTTTCTGGACAGTGCCTTGTGAAGAGTTTCCTGATCTCCTCACACAGAAAGGGATTGGCCTAACAATAAAATTATAATACCCATATTACTCCTATTTCCCCGTTTTTATGTCTTGCTTTATCTTCTGACCAACCATAACCAAAAAAGGTCAGAAATCACCTATTTTTCCTTTTCTAGTTCTTTTTCTTTACCATATATTTACTGTCTTTTAGCTAACTACTGGATATCAATAAAACAGAGAGGGCTACTTGTTATGTTATGAAGCAAAGTGCAGAGCATGGTAGCAAGTTTAGCTGAGAGAAAAACAAAGCACAAAGAAAAACAGCATGACTGTTGCATTTTATCCTTGCTTTAGAGCTCCTTCCACTGGAGAAGTTACTCTAGATGATCACCAACCAAGTTGAAATTTATGTAAAAACTATCAGAAGGATTCATTAATAAAGAACTTCAAAGACTGTGTTAGGGATGCACAGGCCTTCAACCAAGCTCCATGTCAGAATTCAGCAAAATTCACGTACTCCTGGAAGCTCCTGAACAGATTATATGGTAATGCCACACTGCTCTGTGTGTCCCAAGAACCATGTTGGTTTTGAGTTCTCGGGGGGGATGCATACACTGACCCTTTACTCACTCCCAGAATATGAAATAAATTGGTTAGGGATGTGCAACCAGTTTTCTTCAGATGGTTCCTTTCTGGTTCCATCTGAGAATTTTGTCTGAGCATAAAATAAAAGAGGACTTCATATGTCAAGAATGCCAGACACTATAGATTGGAGTATATGTTGGTGCTATAAAATATCTCAAAATCTTAGACTAACAGTCATAGCCCTGTGATTATGCTGCATCCCAGGCTCAGACTTCTCTGGACTTACTTGTATGTAAGCACTAAGTTGGACACACACATAACATATCAGATTCTTCTGGCAGTTTATGTGTGGTTGTCTGACATACACAAGATGTGCTAGATCCACTCTCCATGTCCTCATGTCCCCAAGTCCTGGTACTATTTTGCCAATACGGTACCAATGTATGTGTACCTACATTTCCATCCAATGTGAAAAAGCCCAGAGTGGATGATCAGAGACATTAAAGAAGAATAAACCTGGAGAGGTTACTGTGTAAGTAACCTTACTCATGTAAGGCAGAAAAACTTTTGACATCATAAAAGGCAAAGTATTATGGGAAAAATATTATCAGTACTCCATTCTCTTGAAAAGCACTCTTCAAACAAAACAGATGTAGCAGCTGACCAATAATTTCTGTTTGAAGATTTCTATTCTGCCCCACACACCCATCACACACTCCCAAATCAGGTCTCAGTTCCTCTGAGCCAGCCAGCAGCATCAGTCAGGGGAAACAGGCTGCCCACTCAGTATCAGGAATATGGCAGCTTGGTCATAACTGTTCCACTTCAGGCTCTGCCTTTTACATGTTGGGACATCCTTTCATGATATTTCCCTCTACCCAGCCACTAAGGACCACTGTCTGAAATATTTATTGCTTTCTAATTTAGATTGCAAACATAAGCTGCCAATGGCCATGCTAATCACATAGTCCCAGGCAAATCACTTTGACTTTCTCATTATCTAAGACCAATTACTGATTGTCCTCAGAGATTCCGTCACCCTCTGGTTTCCTGCTACCAAATGTTAGAGAAAGTGTGAAGCTAAGCAGCAGTTATACAACAAGGTTCATCTGTACTTCTTTGTTTTCCAGTTCATACCGAATTAACATAACCAGAGCTGGGCACTGGCAGTCAAGGTCCTCTTTGCAGTCATTTTTCTTACACTTTTAAATTGTTGGCTTTTCCTTTTTTTTTTCTCCTTATACCCAGACAGAATTTCTCCTGTTGTAATTTGTAGCATTGTCTCTTGCCTTTTATTGTGCACCTCTGAGAAGAACCTGGTTTTGGTTTCTCTACAGCTGCTGCAGTGCAAAAGACTGAAATGTCAATAGAAAGCATTACCAACTCAGATACATCTGCCTGAAACAGTCAATTACACCCAGAAACATTAGTCTACTGTAGTCATGTTTTCAAAATGTACTGTTTAATGGAAGTTAGGTTGCTAAGGTGATGGAAGCAAAATAGGCAATTGATTACATGTAGGAAGACTTATATGTACAGCAAATATGATAATTGTTCCCATGTGACCTCATCAAGCTTCCTACAAAGTATTTTCTCTCATTGTAAAAAAAGGTTGCTGATAGTTACTCACTACTGCAGCACTGAGAGAAATAAATAACTGAAGTTCATTTACTAGTTTTGAAAGCAGGTTGCCATTTAAGTGCTAAGTTTAAACTTATAGGCAAAATACCCTATCTTTCCCTATCTCTGTCATTAAACCTTAAGGCTCACAGCAAGAAATAATACAATTTTTTTCTGATTGAGGTAATGAAGCCAAGTTTATGTGCGAAGTTAACCTGGAAAGGCAGTTCTGAAGACAAGTCACAACAAGCCACAGGATTTCCATAAGAATAAGAATATGGAAAGAGACCCTTCACTGGAAAAGTTTTACATTGGATCAAAAGGATTATACCTAAGCAGCTATGTCTTGAATCAACAAATTTGGTAACTACAATAAATTAAAGCAATAAAATTGTTTGGTTTTAATCAACTTATACTGTAATACATGACTGAATGTGCAGACAGTGATTAGGACCATAATTAGATGGAGATAGCTAAGGAAAGAAACTAATCTGAAATACATCTAAATTAATCTGAAATACAGTCTATTTAACTCCTGGAAATAGAAAAATAACATTTCAGAGAACTATTTTTATTTCTCCAGGAACATGGCAGTTGAATGAGATCTATGGTCTCCCTAGTCCTCCAACAGTGCCAGAATCTGACTACGCAAAACATTTGTTATGCCCCCGTCCACATTAGACTGTTTTTCTGTAACTTGTAATCTGAACAAAGACATATAGATTTTGATTTATTTTAGATTTATTATCAATTTCAATGACAGTTAATATTTTCTTTTATTTTAGAATGTAAGTAGCCTAAAATGGGACTCATTTCACTCATACATTGAACTGAAACATAAACAAGTGTTTCAAACACCTCCAAGAACAGTGACTCAATCACTTTCCTGGGTAGCCTGTTCTGGTGCTTCTCAACCCTTTGGTGAAGAAACTTTTCCTAATATCCAATCTAAACCTCCCCTGGAGCAACTAGAGAACATTTCCTCTTGTCCTGTCACTTGTATTTTGGGAGAAGAGGCTGACCCTCACCTCACTACGACCTCCTTTCAGGTAGTTGTAGAAAGTGATAAGGTCCCCCCTGAGCCTCTCTTTCTCCAGGCTAAACATGCCCAGCTCCTTCAGCCGCTCCTCATGAGATTTGTGCTTCGTTGCCCTTCTGTGTACTTGCTCCAGCACCTCAATGTCCTTCTTGTAGTGAGAGGCCAAAAACTAAACATAGGATTTGAGATGTGGCCTCAGCAGTGTTCAGTACAGAGGGACAGTCACTTCCCTGGTCCTGCTGGCCACACTATTTCTGATACAGGCCGGGATGCCATTGGCCTTCTTAGCTACCTGGCTCATGTTCAGCTGGCTGCTGACCAGCACCACCAGGTCCTTTCCTGCTGGGCAGCTTTCCAGCCACTCTTCCCCAAGCCTGTAGTGCTGCATTGGGATGGTTGTGACTGAAGTGCAGGACCTGCACTTTGTCTTGTTGAATCTCATATTGTGGCCTCAGCTCATCAATGCAAATGTCATGAGCCAAAAGAGTTATGATGAATTGGACTAAATCCAGTTGATGTCCAGTCACAAGTAGTGTTGACCAGGGCTCACTATTGTGGCCAGTCTTGTCTAATATCTTTATCAGTGATCTGAACAAGGGGATAAAGTGCCCCCTCAGTCAGTTTGCCGGTGACATTGAGCCAGGTGGGAGTGTTGTTGTGAGGGTGAGGAGGCTCTGTGAAGGGATCTGGACAGGCAAAGCATTTACTTAAGTTCTGTTGTAGTTCAAGGGAAATAAGAAGCAACTGGAGAGAAACCAAAGACAAGCAAAAGGAATGTTGAGAGGTCTAAAAAACATTTATTACAATAAAATATAAATAATTACTTAATATTAATACTAATATTTATTCTACATGTCTGTACCAGATAAACAAGCAATAAATTCAAATTGCAGAAAGGTAATTTGTATTAGATATTAAGAAAAGGTTTCTATGGAGAGTTTCATTATGAACAGTGAAACACTGCAGCAAACAACTTATGAAAATTTTAGGAATAAAGCAGACATGTCAGAAGTCACAAGTAGTTGAACCCTACCACAGACAGGGAGGGGTCCAGATGATCTTTCCAGCTTCCTTGCAGCTCTTCTGCACCATTACAAAAGGGAATTTTGTGAGGATGCAGGTATGTGGTGGTGTGTTTTCTGGAGTAAAATAGAAGTACTTTATCAACTAGGACTCTACAAGAAATGAACATTCAATTTTGAATGTTTTTATAATTATAAATTATCATTATAAATTTTTATAATGATTTAATCAAAGGTGATTTTTTGCATTTTCAGAAGAAGGAATGATGTGGTGGCATAGATATATTTGATACTCTGTCCTAAAATTTTTGAGTACTTAGTAAATATTCCATAGATTTGATGAAAAGATGAAGTATTACATATGAGGATATTTTGTACTATGTGTTTATTTAAGCTATTTTTCTCACACTACTCAAGGTATAATGTTTTGGATTGTTAATTCATCACACTTTATCTGTTGTGCAACTGGATTAAATACACATGATGGAATTGAAGTCTCAGGTCTCTGCCCTAGTATCTAACCATAATTTTGGCCTAAGAGACTGATCAACAAATGTACAGAATGGCAGACAAGGGAAGAACAGGCAAGGAAAAAACCTGTACAGCTGTAGTTTCAGTTGCATTCACTAAAGACATTTCATTGAGTCTTGGAAGTCAGATAACAATATAACTTGCTCTCTTTCCCCATCTAGATACTTAAATATGTAAGCCATTCTTTAAAGGTTGTAATTCTAAAAGATGAATGTTTATTTTGTGTTACTTAAAAAACAAACAAAACAAAAAAAAAGAAGGAAAATCAACAAAACAAAACCAAACTCACAGAAACCTAAACCAACTTTCACAACTGTGGAAAACTAGCATTAATTGGACAAACTGGAAACTAAAAGCACTCCTAGATACCAAAAGGGCTCAAAAGAGAGCTCTCAATTTTTCAAATATTCCTGTGGTAATCAGAGTACAACACAAAACCAGCCTAGTTTTGAGATCTGAATATATTTCATTTCATAAGAAGGCCATATACATAAACCATACTCTGCCCAAAGAAAATGTTGTCATGATACTAACAGGCAGACAAGTAAATATGCTGATTTGCAGGTGACAGTCAAGGTTGGGTATATCTGAGCTTAGATTTTTTTTCTTTTATTCTATACAATTCTACACAACTAAACTCTGCTTATCCCCTCTGAAAATAAAATTTTGCCATAAAAGCAACAATCTTAGAAAAAAAGAACAAGAAATTTAGAAATTAAACATTCTTACCTCTGAGCTAGTCCTGCAGGACTCGCATAGATTCCCTCTACAGAAGTATTTTATGTATGTTATTTTTGTGTGTGTTTGCATACAGATGTTAGTTCATGGTAGGTGTGCTTGACCTCTGTACAATGACTATGCTGCTATTACAAGAGGAATTCTCTTTTCAGGAAACGATTCAGCTAATTCTCAAACAAACAGCATTTATATGACAATTAAGATTTCTTCTCATCTCATTTTTTGATATTTATCATTGGTGGCATTTCTGGCAAGACTACTAGCAGTAACTTCAGTGATATGAAATACTGACAATTGAATATAGTCTTTCTGTGTTTTACTCAGTAATTTGTACTTTGATTTGATGGGTGAGGCAGATGTAGCAATAAAACCATATGCAAAAATTTCCAGAGAAGGCCATGAATTTGAGGTAACTCCATCCTAGTCACCCCGAGGCACATTTTCCATAGACAAGTGAAAATTAGGACTCCAGTCTCACCAATGTCATTTGGGAGTCAGTAATATTATAGACTCCTTTAGGAAGAACCCTCCATGAATCAGATTTTCAAAGATATTTAGCATTTATAGTCTCAATACCTACAGATAAACTTTGTTTGTGAAATGGAAAAATGTGTAATCATTTTGGAAGATTTGCATTCTATATACATTAGAGTTGTAAAGTATTTAATCGATTATCCAGTTCATCTTCCCCAATATTTTGGTTCTCTGCTCTTCATTAGGACATCTGAGATAGTTATATAGTCTATGGTTTCTTTTTCTGAATAACACATTAGAAAGGAATGTGTTTCTCCCCCCAAAATTCCTACAAGCCACTTTCAATTTTCATTTTTAAATCCTCAACTTTACATTCAACAGCTTAATTTTAAATTGTTTAATAAATAAAAATTTATATTCTACCCATAAAGTTCAAATTCACTATTTTAGTGTGAAAATAATCAGGTTTAAATAATTTACAGATAACATACAGTGTACTAATCACTGACTTTGGAGGGATTATCTAAAATATTTTTTTGTATCTTTAATATATATAAGTTCTTTTTTTTGAGTTGTACAGCAAAATTATGCAATGATGAAGTAACATATTCAAAATACATATACTAAAATCCTCTTCATGAAAACGTGTGGTTTTATCTAATTAATAACATGTTTACCTGCACGTTTTAATTGTACATTTCTCGAGAGCTATCACTCATAAAACTTGTAGGGTAAAAATTTAGTTTTTAAAGAGTTTGCCAGTAGGTGAACCTGATCAAAAAGCAAAGCCCTGCAGCAAAATCCACCCAGAATTTTAGTGTGATCCTAAAGAAATATTTTTATAGTTACGCATATTCTGTCAACTTGCCTTCTGAGATACCACTAATTTCTAAATTCAGAATTTCTAAAACTGAATCTGAGTTAAGAAATTAATGATCTGGCAGGGATGTCAATCTGCGTTGTTATGTACATGGAAACTTACTTAAAAAGGAACACTACTAATGTCTTTGGTAGCTCTGAGCAGACACTACACAAGCTGAGCAAAGTGGGACAAATTCTCTACTATTTAAGAACATTTAAAAATTAAAATAATTATAAACTCTCTCAGATGTAATATAACCATTACAGGAATAGAAAGACAGCTCTAGAGAATCTTTACAGGTATTAATGCATAGTGACATGAATTAGAAGAAAGTCTGTGAACAGAAGTCTGCCACAGAATATGAACTGAGAAGTAAAGTACTGAAGCAATATATACTTACGGTTTATTTACTTTGCAGGAAAAGGGAAGGAAAACACCAAATTTAACAAAGAAAAAAAAAAGGCAAAAATTTCAATAATTCAAAAACTAATTATGATTATTTCTGGCATGGTGTCTTATTTTATAGTCTGAATATTTTTAAATCATTGAGAAGTATCATCTTGTGAATATTATTTCAAAATTCTCTGTGGAATAGTCAAAATGAATTCTTTAAATCAAAAATCTAATAATAAAATTAATGTATCGGACTAATATACTGCTTAGTAAATGATGATGAAAAATTTTATCTTTTCTATGAATTTAATTTTAAATTCAAGACAATAGTCAGCTGCTGTTTAACAGCACCTTTTGGTTAGACTTTTTTCATATATATGCACTCTATGTAACTCATTTGGAATCAGTAAACTCATCTGAAACTGCAGTTGAAGAAGTCGTAGAGAAGTATAAGTTAAAGCAATTTTTGCAGTGAAAAGGTCAACTTATGTTTGTTTTTTTTTTTCTGGTAAATTATCTTCTCTGTATTTGGGGTTCATTCCCCTAGCTAATCATTTGTTCTCAGGTGTACCAATTGGAGTGAAAATACACTGTACAGTAAACTGTATAGTACCAGCTTAAACATTCACTGTATTTTGTTTTTCTTCATAAATCAAAGGCAAGGAACTGTAAATGCAATTTGCTCAAGATAAGATATAAAGCACAAGGAGATTAGGGAATTAACCAGGCATTTCACAGTATTATTTTCAAACAAGTTCTTCATCTGTCTTCTATGACTGTTTGCATAAAATTATTTTGTTATAAAGTTTAAAGTCTGAAGTTGGGGAATCTGCTTTTATATATGCAGGTAAAAATGTGCTGTTTTTTCACAGTGAGGAACAGATCTTTTACTTGCAAAATATTTAAAGGCTTTCATACATATTTATTACAAACTAGTGTTGTGACAACATCAGCTACTTTATTCAATTGAGTAAGAAAATTATGATATTTAGAAAGAGAGAAGTACCTCTAAGTTTCAGAGTGTCTTTCTCTACTTAAAGTCAGACAAAACTTTGATCTGTTTGCTGGAATTCACACCATCCATAAAGCCATGAAAATGGTAATAATTCATTGCACCATGTTTTCTCATGCACTGGATCTGAACTTGTTTCAGGACAACAGGCCTGGGATTAGGAGAGCCAGAGATGCAAAACTTCTGAACATTTCATTTGATATTCCTAGCGCTGGAGCCACAGAGATCTCAGTTTGTGCTTGTTCATGCTAAATCAGATCCTACTTACTGCCAAGTAATTGTTGTACTGTCTATCCCACTTGTCCCTGTGGATCCCTCTGCATGTGGATAATCAGGCCCTGGCTTTACAGAAGGTTTATCATCTATATTTTTCAGTAAAGGATGTGGTGTCAGAATATTTACTGCATTTTCATTACTATTACTATTATTTTTTGCCCCATTTTTGACCAAAGTATATGACTCTTTATTAGAGAAATTAAAAATGAAGTCATTGTTGTCAAATAACCTTTCCCATGATTCAGGTGCTCATTTGGGTTGTGGGAAAAATGTGATATGAAGAACTTTATCTAACAGAGTAGTACTTGAATACCTGAATACCTCCAGTACTTGAATTCCTGAGTAGCATTTCTTCTGGTGTTTTAAGTCCTTATGACCTTGGGCTCTATCAGCTCAGTCACCCATGGTGCTGCAGTACTGACGTATGGTTTTGTTTAGCCAGAAATGAAAAAAAGGCCTCTATATCCAAATCTCAAAAATACAAAACTAATGTTTAAAACCAACTCTGACATTTTACTAGAGACTAAGTCATGAATGAGATTCCAGTGTGTCACAGAGAGAGGAATCTATCAACAAAAGGGCTTAAACAGTTATTAAGGCACTTCTTAAAATGTAACAGAATATGATTTCTGTGTGTTTTCTTTCTAAAATTAGGATTTATTTTATCAGCCTTTCAGGCAGCAATCCTAAGTTTTCTTTATTGTATCTGATGGTTGTTTATTTTCTAATCCTTTTATATAATTAAACAAACACATTTTGATTCTGCTATGTGTAGAGGAAATAAGGTAAACAAATGCATTATCAGACTATATTTTCTCATCTATGCAAATCAAAATCTGACATGTTGATTTAATTTTATAAATTAAGTCTGGCCATTACTAAGAGTCATTTCATAAATCATGAGAATAACACATGTTCAGGTGTTACTTTCTAGGCCTGATGTCAAAGAACCAGGATAGCATAACAAGAGCAAATCAAGCCATGAACTAAAATACATGGATTAAAATATAAAATAGATATAATTTAATAAATATTTAAAATCTGTCACCTTGACATTTTTTTTGCAAAATAATGTAATCTTTCTTCTGAAAATGTAGCCCTGTAAAAAAGATTAATTAATCTTTTGATAAAGACTCATTACTCATGCAGGCATCAAGAGAAGGATCTCTAACAAAAATGCCATGTCTTAAAAAATTCTAAACCTCACCAATATTTCTCAAATTAATAATTTTAAGAAAATAGACAGTGATTGAAAGGCTTCTTAGTTTATTTCTTAATTAAGTATCCTTATATTTTAAAGCAATATACCTTGAAAAAACATTTTAACATATAATGTAAAGAAGCAATTGCAAAAATGTGCATTCGTGTGAAATGACATTCTGGAGAATTTCAACTGGGCAAGTATTTATGTAACTTATGATCCAGAATCTGGCTTTCTTTCTTAGTACATGCATTAAACAACCAACTAACTAACTAACAACAACAAGTACTAAGCTGTTATCTGGACTGCTTTCTATGTTACCTTTTCTATCAGCTATATAACATATGTGATTAGGAGGCTAAAAAAAGAAGTAAAATTAACAATTCTACATTTTAGTAACTCTTAAAATATATCAGAACTAGCAAAACACTTATCAGAAATTAAAACCAATAAATTCAAATTGAAGAAAAATATATTCTCAAGTTAAATGCCCCATTTACAATATATACTGATTTAGTTCAGTCAATATCCTTGCATATTCCGAGTTCCTGGCGCAAGAGTTCAGAGTAGGACTAGCCTCTTAACTAAGATACTATTGCTCCACCTAGTGAAAAATTTGTAACATATCAGGCTTAAGTCTGAAGCTGAACAACATACTTTTTGAATCTATACAATTCATGGAGCCAAATAAAATATGTTAATCCTCTAGTTAAGTTCTATTCATCCCCACTGTTGAAACTGAATTCCGATTTTGGAGTACATCTCAGTTTTAAGACTTTATTCATAATCTTCTGAAATAGAAGTCATAAATGGAAAATGGAACTGTAATGAAGATTACAAGGAATAGGATGTAAGAAATATAATCCATAATCATTTTAGTGTTATGCTAACAAAATGTTACATTTTGTAGTCATGTATATCATCTGGCTGTTTTCTGAAGTAGATGAAGTTGATGGTCAAAAAGAGATATATTAATTGCCAATTGGTCTATTGGAGAAAAAACTGCCAGAATTTGTGTCTGTGCTAGAAATCTGTACAATGAGAGGAAACTATTCAAGTTTTGGTCCCCAGACAACTGTAAATGTGGACTTAATGGACCATTTGCACTTCATATTGAGTTGTTTGTACTTTTTATACAGAAGTTTTATCGTCCTTGTTTTGTTTCCAGGGTGTATCAAGGATATAACTTCCATGATCCCTGAAGGAATTTAAAGCTAATACCTGTTGATTGTGAATTTTGTGACAGTTAGTGAAGAACGGAAATGTGAAGAAGAGAAAAGGGTGCTCATCTGGGTGAAATCTTTTCAAGAAGAGGACTGAAAATTAGGATAACTGAAAAAATTAGGATAACTGCCATTGTGCAGAGAAAGGCTTAAAGACCCCAATGGTAAACACGGGATCTGAATTCTTGCCACTCTCAGTAGAATTAGCCAGAACATGAGTCTAAGCTGAAGGCTGCTGAGAATATCAGTGACTAAAAGTAAAAATTATTCTGATCAAAGTGGCCCAATTTTATAAGGGAGTGTATAAACTTTGTAAAATTCCAGCTTCACTTCTGAAAGCATTCCAGAGCTGTGTTAGTTTGCTCAAATCTGCTTTTCTCTGGGTTTACATCTACTGATAATGATTTTCTCCTGGCTTGTCTCCACAGACTTACCACTCTAAGTCTCTGATAAAATCCTTTTTATTACACTGGCATGTAATTCCTTGAACAAAGACCAAAAAACCCAAAAGGCTCGATGACCTCAAAAGCTGCTAGATTATCTTTTGAATGCCAGGGAGGGGGAAAAGGGAGCTCTTTGATATTTTATAACACCAGTGAGTGATATTTGTGAGCCCAATATCAAAACAGCACTGCTAACAAGGAACAGAAGTAAAAGATGTATTTTTTGTAAATTCAATCAAAAGCTGATTAGGTGATAGGAAAGTTAGGAGTGCATATTTTCTGTGAATTCTCTCATCAAAGACAGAGAAAATTGGCCGAGGTACAGGTTAGGACTGGGTGTGTCAGCTAGGCATAACATTTTTTTTGGCACAAGAGGGTTTAGCTATCAAGATGATCTGTGTGTAAATGCACCTTTGTCATGATTTAAAAATATCTAGAAAGCATGGTAGGTGGATTGTGTCTATACAGGTACAGCCTATTGTTCTCAATCTTCATATATTTTATGAAAATACAACATATTTTATTCATTTAATACCTTTTAACTTTTAAGCAGTCACAGATATAACTGCATTTGGACTATTTCTTCATGGCTGAGAGGAGTCAAGCAAAGCTCAGAAACTGGGACAAACATAACTATGTTCACTGTAGTTGAGCTACACTTCTGCTACCCATGGTAGCATACTTGTAGCTATGGAGAGTACTAGGGTCCATACAGTATCTAAATTTGTTTGATACTCATTTTATGAGATTTACAGGTACTTAGCAACTCAGAAAGGCAGAATCTCAGTTTACATCTTGCAATCAGTATTGTTCTATCATTATTTCAGAAATTGAGGTATTTCAGCAGATCACATTTTGGAAAGATTTTTAGGAATGGGCCACACCCATCAGAAATTTACAGGAGAGCATTCCAGAATTTACAAAATTTCAAGAATTTTAATATAATTGCCTTTCAATGCCAGCAAAAAGGTATATAATAAAACACTCGCTGGAAACACTGCATTCCAAAAGTCTCCAAATCAGTTTAGATGATATTCTGTTAGAAAATTAAAATAATTTTAATCTGAATAGTGCACATCTTATAAGTTTTATTTACCCTCCCTTTAAAAAATCCATTTGGGGGGAGGGAGGGGAGAAACATCTGAAAAAACAGATTATGTTGTTAAAAACACTTTTGATCTGTAAGCAAGCGAGGTGCCTTTTCCACTGACAGGATAGTAAGTACAGAGCCAGTGTTAGGTTAAGAAATCTCCCACAGCCAAACAAGAGAGTCAATATACACACAGATGAAGAGTTCTGTTTCACCTATGCATTGAAGCAGCATTATATACCGCTAAGAGTGAATATGTCACTCATAATGCTAATTATCTTGTAAGCATTGCATAGTCAAGACTTGAGTGAATTTTGTTTCTGCACAAGCAAAATTTAAGGAGAGATCTGCCTGCCTAAAGCTGATATAAATAGACTTCTAATTAAGATTCCAAGATGAAAAAATAGCATCTTTATATATGTCTAACCAAAAAAAAAAAAAAGAGTAACCTTGAATTCATGTGATTTAGTCAATGTTCTACTCATAAAACACCACTTACTCATTCTCCTGCTGATTCTTTGTCATTTGTTCTTCAGTATTAACCTCGTGGCTAGGAGCTGTCAACACCGTTAAAAAAAAAAAAAAAGAGGAAGCTCGGAGAAAGACCTGCACATATAGCAAAAATATTAGTAAAGTGGAAATATTTTTTGTCACTTCTGAGTAAGTAATCAGTATATGTCGGTTTCATCGTTAACTTTAGATTAGCTGGAAAAAAAATTAAAAAAACATAACTTTTTTTTCATGTTTATTTCCAAGTTTATGTCTCAGTGGAGATAAAAACAACTGAAGTAAGGTGGCTTACAGCAGTGTTACGATGACCTCTTGTGGTTAATAATATATGCATATTGGCTCAAAGTCTCTTGAAAACTTGCAGTATCAAGGTTAAATTATGCTCTTAGATCTGAAGAGTTTTATGTTGCTAATGCTGCTTAATCTGAAACAACTTCTCCTCCCAAGCACACTATCAGTATTTGTTTAGCTCACTGCTAGAACATTCTTTTAAAAATATCTCAACCTTTGCACTCCATAAACTTAACAAGTGAGATCATCGTACTTTCTCACGTGGTAATTTGTTAAGGCAAATTCACAGCTCTATTTAAATAAATTCATTAATATAAAGAACGATAGTATTTAATAAAAACTTACACACTACAAATGTAAAAGAAACCATATAGTACTAGCCACTCATTATAAGAAGTTAGAACAATAGATAGTGAACATTATAGTGATAGATTGCAACAGTAGATATTGAATATATATTTTTATATAAAACTTTAGTGCATTACCTAACTATATGTATAACATTTAAATTGTTGCTAAAGCTGTCTCTCCTCCTCAGTGTTTCTTGCAACAATAATCAGAGAACTGAGGATTTTCTGATGTTGCTGAATGCAGTCCATCAACTTGGATCAAATCCTCTGACACCTTATCCCTTAATAGATAAAAATCACTCAAGACTTTATCCTGATTTTGCAATTTCCTGAAATCATTCAAAATGACACAAATTTCATTAAAAAACTTTGCTGAGTGATTATACTTCCAGTGGTCCCGTCAGTATTTACAGATCCATGGTGGCACTTTCTCACTGAAGGATCACCAGTGGTGGTATTTGCACCTGCCAGGCAGTATTCACATGACCTTACTAAATTTAAGGCCTCTTGCAAAGCCACTTCTGCACTGGCTGTGCCGTCTGAAGCTTTGGAAGCTCATCGGCAGCATAACCTTGGACTACCACCAGCTGGATATGTGCCACATTCTGATATGCTGTGGTTGCAGCTGGGGAAGGCCTGAGTTCAGCTGCTGTGAGACGCCATTTGTTTATGAAACACACACTTTGGAGACCTTTGGAGGTTAAAATCCAACATTGCTCTTACTGTACACAGTAATTATTATTACCTCTCCCTGTTTCTTTTCTTTGAAAAGAAGAAAAAACAGAGGCTGTCAAGCAAATCATGCTAGAAAAAAAAATGGTGGCAGCAACAAAAGAGCAAGTTTAAGTTAAAATGGGGTTACCTTCATGTGTCAGTAAAGAAGCACTGACAGTGGTCATGTATCCTGAAGAATATTCCTGGCTTTTGAAACACCATCAATAAAATTCTTCTGAAAACTTCTTGCACGAGGAGGTTTTCAGCACTGATGACATGCAGACTTAGGAAACAAAACCAAATTGTTTGTGTGGGGGAGGGAGATGTTTTATTTCTGTTGTCTAATAGGTCTAATCTCTCTCATTCTTCTTTAGCTGGGTTAACTCTGCAGTGCTAAGAATTGACCAACTTAAGACTGTAAACCCAACTTACAAGGAACAAACTTCAATACTCTAGGCCCTGCTTGAACTTCCAAGTAACTAGAGTTTGAATATCTGAGCATGTGATGTCTTAAAATATCTAAATGCTATCATTATTTCTCCTGCCATTGGTTACAGGTGGTGTAATAACCAGCCTGAGACAATTTTAATTTGACTCTCAAGGTGCAGTATCTCCCCTCTCTTGGTCTGGCTGCCCGGTGGCTCATGGCCACTTCTTGCCCATTGGAGGCTCCTGGCCAGCCAGCCAAGAAGCCAGCCAGTCAGTGACCTTCCTAGAAGATGGAGTGGGTGGCTGTTTGGGCAGCAAATACGCAGGTACCTTGTGCCTCATCATGTAGCCTGCAAAGCCTTGCTGTGCCAGGAGCAAGGTGGTATAGACCGGAATCACCTGATGAGTACCAAGCTCTCACCAGTCTCTCCCCTCACAGGATAGGCTAGAAGTTCTCATAGTCACAGCCTTGTCTCAGTGGCTGCTGATTCATAATTCTTGCTGAAGCCACATTTCAGCACAGGGGATCAATAGAGAAGCCATGGTGCATGTCTTCAGCTGACACAATACACAAAACATGTTCAAAGCATTGAAAAATGAGTCTGTGTGTTGAGATGTGGATGGCAGGCAGCTGTTGCAGTTTCTGCTGCTGGTGTTAACCCTCCAACCATAAAGCAGCCTTCAGACATCTCACTGCAACTTTCCCAAGCTCCAGTTAACTACTTATTTAAACAGTACCTGGTGTGACACAAGACTTTGCCTTCCAGTAAAGCTTGAAGAAACATGTTTCTTACAATAGTGAATTTAGGGATAAAATAGACTTTCTATGTTGATTACAGAAGCACAGCCACTTTTACTGCCACCTTCAGGGCACCAAATCTGAAAGGCAGAAGACTTAATTGTTTAGTGTAAAAATGATTGATTTAGCAACTTTGAATTTCAATTGAATCAAAATCAAGAAATCTAAAAAAGCACTAAATTTGAATACAATCAGAGTATTTTAACTTGGACAAACTCTGGTTTTGAGGCAAATTCTGGATACTGACTTTCAAGGACAATGAAAGTCAAACCCTTCAAAGACTTTTCACCTATGTGCATGATCTAATGCTCACAGTAATTATTAGGAGGCTCTTATACTTTGTATACTTATTTCTTTATAGAGATGAGCAGCAGAAAATTTCCAGTAAGCAAAAATGTAAAAACCAAAAGGTATGCAGGCACACTAAAAAAAAATCTAAGCTCCTTGAATAGACTATGTTCTGCCACAGTCCTCTATTTTAGTGCTGAAATACTTTTCCAAAAGATGCTCACAGATAACTTCCTGTTTATAATACAGATAAGAAACAAAAAAATGTTATTCAAGCTTTCTAATGTGCTTTCTTGTTCTTCAATCAGTGCAGAGCATCCTTGTAAGAAGTAGTTAAAAACTTGTACTTCCTTTTTGGCTTCTCTTTCAACAATAATAGGTTCATTTTCTGGCTCTGACAGGAGGGAGTTGGATTTTCTGGCTGGCTGTTGTTCCATCAACTAAACTGGAACTACAATACACCAAGAAACAGGAAGAAACCAGTTGGTAAAACACAATCATAGGCTGGCAGGAAATCAGTGACTATTTGTCACTCCTTCCAAAGAGGAGAGAAACAGTTGGTGGCAGATATTCAGTATCATCAAGTATCCAGCAGAGAGATTTAAACTTTTATTCTCCATGCCGGGATACTCAGAGTTTTATTTCAATGTAGACCATGGCTACTTGGAGGGTCTGGTCCGAGGGTTCAAAGCTGGGATCCTGAAAAGTGCAGACTATGTCAATTTAGCACAATGTGAGACACTTGAAGGTAAGTCTGATGTTTTATTTTATTTAGAAAGAAATACTCTTGCTTAGACATTTGAAGAAAGCAAGATAAAAGACTGAAGTATTGAGAGCTTATCTAAAAACCCAGAGATAACCCTGATGTCCTCTGAAGAACTGTTCTTATATTTAAGTTAACAGCTTTCCACAGACTGTGATTTGTGTACAGACTATGATTTGCAAAGCAGTAGAGAGGATGGGATTTTCTGGTTTACTGATAAGGTTTGAAAATCTCATCCATGGAGTTCTTATGGAGATGGATAACCTTTTCACAGATTTTAGCCATGCTATAGAACAGTTCAGGTATTGAAGTTTCATATCATTTCAGCTGGATAAAATAGTTCCTAAAATCTTATTAAAAGCTTACCATTTGACTCTGAGTTTCTCTATAAAAGATATAATTTTAGTAATTTATTACTTCATGGGTTTTAGTGTAGTGAGAGACATTCTGCTTACCAGTAAGAGAAAACTAGACTCCACAGAGATAAAACTTAAGAAAATACAAAAAAAAAAAAAAAAGCTCTTTCCAAGGTGACTTTGCCACAGTAATAAAGAGAACACACAGTGGTTTCCAAAACAGCTTTTCATGGCCAAGACTGGCTACAGCCTGATGAAGACAGACTTGTACAAAGAATCACACACCTCCAGACACTTGGCAGGAAAAAAATGCAACTGAAAAAAAATCACCTTTCTAAAGGAACATAAAGTTCATTTCCCTGGCTCCAAAATGAAAGCTATGATTCATCTTGCAGATTAAAACAACTGCATATAGAAATGCACATAGATATTTGCCTGTCAGCAGGATTAAATTCCTCTCATAGTTAAAGAAGAGATTGCCAGTACAGTCAATGTGATCTAGGCAATACTGAATGGTCCAAGTGCACATACCTACTTCAGCTGATAACCTGGAGAGTTGTATCAGCTCTCCATTTCATGCAATGGTAGTTCAGACACAGAGAACACATGTATAAAATCACTCTGAGAACTGAAATCTATTCCTTATGTCATCTGGATAAAATCAACAGTTTCTGTATCCTATATGTTCCAGCAGTTGTGACCTATGCAATTTAAAGACATCACAGACACTCTTGATATTGTATTTAGTTGTTTAAGTCAAAAAGTCCTGCTGCATGACTATATAGACTTCAGAAAAAGCTAACAGAGTTAGTAAACGTCTGTAAAAGGCACAAAGGACAGAATGGTGGGATTATTAAACCTTGCTCTCACTTCTTCCTTCAGAGGAGTTCAATAAATGATGTCATCTAAAGCTTCATGAAGTGAAAAAAAAAATCCTGGTTACTTCTGAATAAAAAGAAAATACAAAGGTTTAAAAATACACAAGAAAAAAGAATTATCTACACCCATCCCAGAAGAATCTTTGCTCATGAGAAGATCAGTTAAGAAAAACTATCTAAATTTAAATTTTAAGTCACACTACAAGAATATTATTTACCACTAGGAAATAGTTTTCAAACATTTCTGAGCTATGTAAACCTTCAATATTATGAAAAGCACTCAGCAGATCAACAAATAACAACAGAGAGATAAAATCCTTTTCTAATTAAGATTTATAATAGAAAGAACAAAAAGTTTTATTTTTGAACCTTATTTTTTCTAGTGTTCATTCCATTTTAAAATGTAAATTATTTCAGCAACAGAAGCAGCAGCCTTCATAAACCTTCTACAAGCACATTTCTACTACCCATTATCACTTTGCTTTTTTCTCTATTCGGCCGCATCTTTTTCTCCATTGTAATATTTTCTACTTATTATAGACAGATAACAGATTCCTAACAGTTACCTACCAAATGCATTATTTATAATGTAAAAAAGAGAAATATTGGATTTCTACATGCCACTAAACACTCTTATTTCTCTGCACATATTGGATACTGTAATATTGAACTTGCACCACGAGTGTACAGTGCACCAAAAACACAGACCTCTAAAGTAAATTTCATACATTGTCTTTTGTTTCCATTAAAAAGATTCAGCAGTGATTTGTGATGTAGGACTATGATGTGTGTCCAATAGTGCCATCAGTTCATGTCTTCACATTAAAAGGTAATAAATTTACCCTATTCTGAATTCTGTGGCATAGCACCACACCACAAAAAATGGCCTTAGTTAAAACCACTATAAATATGCTAAAACAAAGAAGTAGGGGGAGAAAATCAAAATCATTCAAAGTAACCTATAAACAGAATAAAAAAGGAACTTTTAATTTCAAAGTGGTTTTGATATCTCTAGAAAGGAAACCATAATGTCAGTATGGAAGAACCACAGGAAAAACTGTAGATTAATGCATTACATGTGCTTGATAATCACAGAGCAAGCATAACAGTGAAATGGAAAGAAAAAAAGGAGACTACTAACTGACTTATGATACAGTGTCCTCAATTCAGGGCCATACAGACAGGCTTCCAGCTTATCTTAGACATCCTTTTGGGCTTGATTGAATTACTATAATTTCCATGGAGCTACCTTGTGGGCAGCTTGCTACTAGTTTGGCCCTATGTCACCATCTGTTTCAAAGGAATGAGATTCCCAGCCTTTGAAGTAGAAACATGGGTGTGTCTTAAATTAGGTGTTTTATTCCTACCTTGCTTATTTGTGTGATGGAAAGACTCCTGCTCTGTAGAAAGGAGACTACATCACAGAAGGACAAGCATTCCACCTCTTCTTCCAACACATCACTGAAATAAGTTTACTTAACTTGCCAGAGCCAGAACTCGCCAGCATGTGGCAGCTGAAATAACAGTGTAACTCAAAGAAAACTGCAGTTAGTTGGCAATTTGGCTATCAAAGGAGTTAGATAAGTTCCCATGTACTTGATGCCAAGAGACCAGGTTGTCACTTTGTTCAAGTTCTCACAATACTCTTTCTTTCTGATCAGGATCATTCCTGTCTTAACTGCATCATCTAAAACTAATCTCCCTCTGTGCATTAGTTCCCTTTACACATCCTCTTAATTGTGTTTGGTTGCTGTTCAATTGTGAGCAAAATCATATGATTTAAAATCATATTATTTAAAGTCATAATTTTCCTACATATTATTTTCCTGTATATAATTGTATGAGGTGGATACAAAATGCAGGTGGATGACAATCATACTGACAGGGAATTTTCTTTCCTAGGGCTCTTGTGGACATGCTGAAAAACCCAGTCAAGTGCAGGTCTCGAAGAGGGCCTAAGAAAAGGAATAGATATAATCAATAAAAAGTTTTGGTGAACAGGAGTGTCTGAAACCGCTGTAGTGCTCAGCCATCTAATCCTTCTGGGTCACCAGGTCATTTTACTAGCAAAAGTGTCTGACTGAAATAGTCCCCCAGGTCTTACTTATGCCAACAACAGAGAACTATAATTTAAGATGAGCAGTTCACACTGTGGTTCATCTGTGGTTCATCTGAAAAGGAATTGAGGAAAGTTGGAATTCTCTGTATGTAATAAAGTAATATTATCTAATTTCACTATAGGCCAAGTATTTTTACATTCTTTGCAATAAAAAAGAGGAAGTAAAAATGAATAGTTTTCACAGGAAATATGGGTGTGAAATCAAAATATTAATGATTTTTTAAAAATTTGGTCTTACATATTTAGACTCATTTCTGGGTATAACTCTCTGTTTTTATTTATATCTTAATCTTGCTTCTCTTTCTTTAGTTAGCTAGGTTTCTTTTTTGTTCATATTTGGATTATCTTTCTTACTACACAGAAGCCTATGCTGAAACTATGATGATTTCCAAGAATCTGACTCTGACTATTGAGAGACCAATTACCTCTGCCTTCTTTTGTAAAGCTTTGTGATCACCTGTATAATTTTAAGAAGCAACTGATTTACGCTGCTAGCATAAGTTCAGTCTATTGAAGGAAGATCTAGAGAAATGCTAACAGATCCAGAGTGCTTACTGAGTAAGGCAAGAGTGTGTTGATGTTATTCGATACGGTTTTGATGGTTAGACTATTTGGTGGATAAGAAATGGCTGAGTGGTTGCATCCAGAGAATAGTGGTCAATGGCTCAATGTCTAGGTGGAGCTCAATGACAAGTGGTGTCCCTCAGGGGTCCGTACTGGGACCAGTGCTGTTTAACATCTCCTTCAATAACACAGACAGTGGGATTGAGTGCACCATCAGCAAATTTGCAGATGACACCAAGCTGAGGGGTGCAGCTGACACACCTGAGGGATGGGATGTCACCCTAGGGACCTAGAAAAGCTCAAGAATTGGGCCCATGGGAACCTCATGAGACTCAACAAGGCCAAATGTAAGGCCCTGCACCTAGGTCAGGGCAAACCCTTGTATCAGTACAGGCTGGGGCATGAAGGAATTGGGAGCAGACTTGTGGAAAAGGATGCTGTTGGGTGAAAAGCCAGGCAGGAGCTGACAATGTGTGCTCACAGCCCAGAAAACCAACTGTGTCCTGGGATGTATCAAAAGAAGAGTGGCCAGCAGGTTGAGGGAGGTAATTCTTCCCCTCTGCTCTGCCCTTGTGAGACACTACCTGGAGTACTGCATCTGTCTCTGTGGTCCACAACATAGGAAGGATATGGACCTGTTGGAGCAAGTCCAGAGGAGGGCCTTGAAGATGATTGAAGAGCTGGAGAACCTCTCCTATGAGTAAAAGCTGAGAGAGTTGGGATTTTTGAGCCTGGAAAAGGCTCCAGGGAGACGTTATTGCAGACTTTCAGTACCTAAAGGGGGCTTACAAGAAAGATAGAGACAAACATTTTAGTAAGGCCTGTAGTAATAGGTCAAAGTAATGGTTATAAACTTAAAGAGAATAGATTCAGACTAGTTATAAGGAATAAATTGTTTACAAGAAGAGTGGTGAAATGCTGGAAAAGGTTGACCAGAGAGGCTGGAAACATTCATAGCCAGTTGGGATGGGGCTCTGAACAACCTTGAGTGGCAGCCAACTTGCATAGACAACTCTGAGATTTATCTCAGTAAGCTAGAGTTCTAGATGTAGGAGTTTGAATTCACAATTGTACTAGTTGCTTTAAGTCTCGGCGAAGGCAACCTTATTGCATACTAAGAAATGCATGGGGAAACAGGCAAAAGTAGCTACTGTACTGATAAATGCATACCCTGCTAATTGCTAATTAACTTCCCTTACGGGTACACTCTTATTTCAGTCAGTGGGAGTGTTGTCCTTTTCCATAATTATCACTTCAGATTTTAGATGGAAATCTAATTATTATGAATGCCTAAATCATGTAGCAATATCCCAATCTATAATTTACAATAGTTTTTATATAGCATTTGAACATAATTATGCATTGCAGCAGGAGATTTTTCTAAAAGGAAATGTTAAACTCCTTTGAACACTAAGAACTGATTCGAATTCTTACTTTTCCCTCATGGTGAAAAATGGATAGCAGAGAAAATTTGTCAAACAAATTCTTTGATATCATGAAAGCTTCTTTCAACTTTGTGGTCTAAACAACTCATTTTCCTCAGTCACCAGGGTTGAGAGTTCAAATGGAGTATGTCACAATAACCCAAGTTTCTGGAACAGCTTCTTAGGATTTTCTAGTCACAGCTATAATTCATACAAAGCCAAACCAGAAATGCTAAGAGTGTAACTCTGCCCTCTCAAGTGTTCCGCTGCAGAAGTCATTTGGAGTCCAGAATGTGAGCCAGACGAGATGTGTTCTCTCCTCTTCTTCAGGCAGCCTGATAACAGAAGACTATAATCTTACCTGAGATTTAAATGTTTCATACAAAAATTTAAGATCTTAACAAAGTTAAAGAATGATTCCTATTGATGCATAACAGTCCATAGGAGTGAAGCAGACAAAACAACTAATGTACTTAAATGATGCAAAATCAGTGAAACCAAAACATTGAATAATCCTGATGAGGAAGAGACTAGAGATAGTAGTAAGTCACACTCTGTGTGGTATGGCTGAAAAGCAAAGCTGCTGGTGAAACTTCTGACAGAGGTGTAAATTATTTGTTCTTTCCTGTAGCATGCAGTAAGTCTTACTGGTAGAAGACAGTACAAGTTTGCATTAATTTTGTTTTTACACTATATATTAAACCTATGCAAAAAACTTTTCAATAGAGTATGATCAGATACTTAGTATGAAAATATATAAGAAATTAACATTTAATTTTTTTAATTTGGTTTGCAGATGATAAAATAACAGTTTATTCTCATGATCTTCCCTGAATCTAATTCCAGACCTGAAGTTACATCTACAGACTACAGACTACGGCAACTTCTTGGCTAACGAAACTGGGCCTCTCACTATTTCCACCATTGATGATAAACTAAAAGCAAAACTGCTCACGGAATTTCATTACTTTAGAAACCATGCTTTTGAACCACTTGCCACTTTTCTGAATTTTATCACGTAAGTAATATTATCACATAGATTACCATGCAGACTCAAAAGAAAAAAGCAGTTAAAAGTTAAAATAGTGTAAATGCAATGTGTTGGAATTTCTATTAAATTTCAAACCCAGCAAAATTACTTTGATACTGCAACATTTACATACTTTATTTGCACATATAAGTTTGCCATATACATGTATATGTATAAATACTATCTATATATGTATATAAATATACTATATATATATATGAAGAACTATTGTCTTTGCAACTATTTATTTTAAAGAACAGAATCACATTCTTTATGTGTACAGTGGTGGGAGAAGTAGTAGATATTGGGGAAAATGGTTATAATTTTCAAACACCTTTTAAGTCAGAGAACTTGCAAAACTGAAGTTTGGGGTGGTGACTCATGCAAGATTAACAATTTCATGATGTACAGGGCAGTGATTTAATTCCTCAGCATCCTCCTCTAGACCTTTTTTAAAAAGGGGAACAACACCACATCCCACACCTACCATACTTTTTATACTATTTGAACATTAAAATCGGAACTTTATGTTGCGTATTGCAAGATACTTAGATCCAAGTAGCTATTTTTAAAAGTTCAACTGCTGTTTGATGCAAGATGAAGAGAAAGCTCTGATCTCAATACCATCATAAACAGATGAAAGTTGTAAATAACTGGCTTAAACAACTTTAAGAACAGGGATCTGCTTTATAACAGTATAACAACATGGATTAGCCGAATGCCATAAATATCTGAAGGGAGTAGCACTCCCATTTCCAAGCCACTGACAAAAACTCTTATCAGCCTCTTTGACAATAAAACTAGTAAGAAGATGACAGAAAACTTCTACTGAAAAGACTACTTTTAGTGATAGAGAAGAAATATGTGAGAATCTGTCCTTAGTTTCCTCATGGGAGGATGTTTAAAGGTGAGTGAGAAGAAAGGCTTAAGACTGGACATCCGCATGAACTCTGCTGTTTTAGTGCAAAGATTACTATGTACTTCTCTGTCCCATATGTCCTGCTTTAAAAAAGTCTCTTTTCCAAATCAGTCATGTTGTTTAAAACTAATGTGGTGTTACTTACTGTTTACTTGTGGTGTTACTTGTTTAAAAATTTCTGTTGTTTTTTGATGAACTGTTGATACAGAGTGAACATACATACTAATAATACTTTTTAGTATTATTGCTAATTTTCAAAAATCTTAGGTTTGTATTTTTTCAAATGAAAAGTCATTATAAAGATTTTTTTCTTTACTTTTTCTTTCAAATACAGATACAGCTATATGATTGACAACGTAATTCTTTTAATAACTGGCACATTACATCAGCGACCCATAGCTGAACTTGTTCCCAAGTGCCATCCACTGGGAAGCTTTGAGCAAATGGAAGCAGTCAGCATTGCCTCAAACCCCACTGAGCTCTACAACGCAATTTTGGTTGACACACCATTAGGTAGAAACATTAAATTATTTCTTACTTTCTTCTTGAAACTACTAATCCTGTATTCTTAAGAATAACATATTTCCTACTGGATATGTTGCTTTGGTAACACAAAACATGAAGTGTGGATCAAGCACTTCTGAAGTGGTGTTCAGGACATATTTAGCAACATTTATTAACAGCTTCTATATCCACCTTGGATAGCAGACAGAAAGAAGACATGCTACTCAAGAAGGGTAGTGTATGTCTTTTATATCTGAAATAGTCACTGATTTAGAGCATCTAGGTTTTTATTTCAACATCTACATCTACAATTTAAAAGTATATCCTCACTAAAGGTCAAGCAGATAGTTGTGGTAGAACCCAGATTCCTTCTTGAGATTTGGGCATGGTTCAAACATAAAGAGAAGTCCTACTTTGAAGAACTAAATTTAAAAGCAAAACAGAGTAAAGTTTGGGAGTGTCACATTATGAAATCAAGATGAAACTCTGCTCAATGTGCTACTGCAGCCAATATGAACAAAAACTATCAAGCTGTTGTACACTACTGTGAAGGGTACTGAGGGTTAGATGGAACTGGATGGATCTAAATGTATGTGAAACCATTATGTGCCCTCATCTTCAGGTCATGAATGGTTTTGGGTTCTGCTTTTCAAGAGGGTGTGGTAGGTTGATCCCAGAGAGAAAACAGATTTCCATCCAGCCACTTGCTCATGCCCTACTCCCAGCACAAGTTAAGATCACCTAAAAGGTATTGTTGCAGGCAAAGCAGACTCAACTTGGGGAAAATTAACTTGATTTATTATTGATTAATATATATGTGATGTAATTAATAATTGATCCAGACAATAGGAAACAAGCAGAAATGAATGAAACATTTAGACACTCGGCGAAAACACCTTTCTCCAGCCTTTTCCATTCCTTCATTCCAGACTCTTCTCCCTTTCCCCCTAATTATCACCACAAGTTACACTGCATTCCTCTAGAGAGGTAGTGAGTGTCACAAGGAGTGGGGAGAAGTTTAGAGACATGAAATCAAAGAACAGTTTAGGTTGGAAAGGACCTGAAAGATCATCTAGTTCCAACCCTTTCCACTAGCCTAGGTTGCTCAAAGCCCCATCCAACCCGGCCTTAAACAATTCCAGGTGTGGGGCAGCCACAACTTCTCTGGGCAACCTCTTCCAGCATCTCACCACCCCCACAGTAAAGAATTTCTTCTAATACCTAATCTAAACTTACTGTCTTTCAGTTTGAAGCCACACCTTCTTGTTCTATCATGCTCTTGTAAAAAGTCAGAATTCGGTTTTCAGGTAGGCCCCCGTTAGATACACCAGCTTGGCTGAGAGGCTCAGCTGTGCCCTGTGGTGGATCATGGTCGGAACTGGCTGTGTCCAGCAATGGGCAGCCCTGGCTCTCCCTCACAGAGGATGCCCTGCAGCACATCCCCGCTGGCGCTCAGGCACTAGTAACCTGTACAGTGAAATCAGAGAAGGGACAGAGTAGGACAGCTAGAATGAACAGTGCTGCCATGCATGGACAGACTAAAAGGCTTTTGGAGTGGACAAGGCTGATAAAGAGATAAGGACAAGGTTTACAGAGTCCTAAAGGCAGCAGTTTGTCCACAGTAAGCTGCGAACTGCTGCTTACCAAATCCTTCAGAAGACCAAATCCCAGCAGAAAACCAGTTTTAAAAGCGGTAAACTAAACCATCTTGTGTTTTTTTGGGGTTTTTTTTACACAGCTGGTAGTAAATTTCTGGAATTTTTTTTTTTTGCTAAACAATTTTGTAAAAGAAGAGAGTAGTATTAGGTCTTTAAAACAGTCTATGGGGAATAGATCTACGAGGAGATAATAATGGAAACTCTCAGGGCCATACCTTCTGATGTTCTCCATCCAAAATCTGGATGCTGCAAGAGTAGGAAGGGAGAAGACCACAGAACATGTCCAGGCTCACCTGCTCTCCTTAAATACTATCTTCCATTGACACAGTCTGAGACAACACTGACATGCAGCACTATTTTGCCCCACTGGCATAGCTCAGGAACAGTGAGAGTTTGGCACACTTTTGTGGGTTATGAATACAGTATTTTTAAACAGTCCAGCTGTACAAATGAACTTTGTCCAACTGTCTTCCTGCTCAAAAGCTTGCTCTCTAGTCAGTTCTGTGCAGCAGCCGGAAGCACAGATGGTCAAGGTCAAAGTTTGTGCCCTTTACCAGTTGCAACCTGTTACCTTTCCCCCACTACAGACATACTCAAAGAAGAAGAAGGAAAATAGGAAAGAGGATTCTCCTTAACAATTGAAGAACACTTACACGATTTAAGACAAAAATTCTTTTTCATGTGCCTCACTAGAAAATCTCCATAATACCCAAACCATATACTTCAGAGAAGATTAGGGCTTTCATTAGCATTCCCATCTGATTCTCTTTGGAGACGTGGACTCTGGCTGTGGCACTGATTGATTCTGATTAAAATAGGAGGGAGTAGGAGGATAAGGGGAAATCAAGAGGATTTCTCTTCCCCTCTGTTATATCAGCCTTTCTTGTACAACAGAAACCTCAGATCCTTGTTCATACACTGGTGAGCAATAGACAGGAGATGCATATTATCAGCATGCATATTTATACGGCAATATTGTAAACTCTGCTTTCAGCTGCTTTCTTTCAAGACTGCTTGTCTGAAAATGACCTGGACGAAATGAACATTGAAATAATGCGCAACAAACTCTACAAGGCAAGTTTTTGCAACGTAACAATAATATTTGGGATTTCTCAAAGCCTCTCAGAAAAGGTCAGGATCCTGTTTTATGGAGGGGGAAACAGAAGTATGGTGAGATAAAGCAAGCTGTCTGAGATCATCTGGTTGATTTCAAGTCCAGGAATCAAATCCAGCTCCTTTCATTTCTACTCCACTCTTTGGGGAGTTTTCCAATTTTAGTTCTGCATCCAAATTCTAATTTAATATCTCATTAATGAAAATGCTTTAGATGTCAGGCTAATTTCCAGATCCATTTGCTTATGAATAACCCAGTTATCCACCAAATGCCACAGAACTGTTAGCTCCTAAGTGAGCCTAGACAGGCTTTTGGTTAACATTTATTTTTATTTATATAAGGAAGATTTGATTTGAAAAGGTCTAATTGCTTTGGGTCTAGCTAACATGATTTTTACTTAAGGATTTTGTATTATTTTCTTCCTTTTAAAATCCTCTTTGGCAGTGCTACAGCACAATGTTGTGATTTGCATTTTCAAAGTACTTTACAAATATTAGCACACAGGTCACTACTCTTTGTTCTCTTTAAAGACTATACATTCTGCTGATGGTTCCTCCTGGCACATTTTCTCCAAATTCTTTGTTATCGTTCTTTCACGGTGGATGCCCAAGACTGCAGGAAGTGTATTCTTACAGTGATCTGATTGAACTAGGGGGAAAGAAAAAAAAATCTTCTGTTTGTCTTACAAATGATATTTATAAATTCCCAGGCCAATTCTTTATTCTTAAACATTTCGCTACTTCTCTCATTCAAAACAGCATCAATTATACCCAGGTATTTTAATTTTTTTCATGTATTTTAATTCTTTCACAGTTCTACTAAACTAGACACTTTTTTTCAATTTGATAACATACATGTTTTATTCTTATATCCTGTGTGGATATTCACATTAACATATTTACATTTATTAAATCTATTTTTTATTTTTCTTCTTGCTCATCTAAGTATTAGGGGGATCATTCTGCAAAAACATCTCAATTATTAATATATCCTTTCTCCTCTGCTTCACCTGTAAGTGTGATCAATTATGCTTCAGTTCTACTATAATTCCATGCAGTAGATCCCCCTTGAGTTGTCTCTACTTAAAATTCACTTAATTGCGTAGTTAGTGACAGCTTCTTCTAAAAAGATTGTGTGAAGTTGTAGCAAATACATTTTGATAACCCTAAAACAGTATTGGGGGATGGAGAGGCGGGAGGAACAGCATCTCTGAGATATTTACTGTCCTTCCTGCACAGGTAGTTTGAAATGGGTGCAGATGCCAGAATCCTTAATAGATCAGAGGGCTCTGCTGACCAGTATTACAGGAGCTTCGTCTGCTGTTCTGTCCTAATCCAGGGTTTAGGGTAGAGCAGTAGGGATTAATTTGTGTATCCTCGTACTGCTGGCCTAACAGCCGTGGCATATGCCCAAATCCCCTCCTCCACACACTATAAATGAAGAGTTCCCTTCAGCCATCTGCTTATTATGTAGTGGAAACTCAATGGAGCTCAAAAAGTTCCTTCTTTATAGATCAAGTAAATCATAATATTTGTCCTGTTACAGTTTTTGAAAACATTTGAACTCAAATTTTAATAACGAGACATTTGCATTTTAATATTTCAACTTTCAACTAAGTAATTAAGCACATACTTGAATGTGAACTCATAGGTGGAATTATCAGAGTTAACAGGAGTATTTAAAAATGAGGTTCAGGACTATGTGCTAACCTAGTCCAGGTCTTAAGCAGCATTTAACATATTTCTCTTCTTTTTTCATGAAGTCTTATCTTGAGGCATTTTATAAGTTTTGTGAAAAACAAGGTGGCACTACAGCAGAAATAATGAGACCTATTCTCGAGGTAAGAAAAATTTGGTCTTTATGCATTAAAGTAGTCCACAATGTTGTTATATTTATCTTATTTTGCTTTTCCTGTTCTTTCTCTCTACTTATGAAGCTCTCTGTCAAATGTTTACTTCTCCTCTAAATATACTTGTTTCTCTAAGATATAATATGTTCTAGGATGACTTTTACCTCTTGACTAGAGAAACAGCTAGACCATTACTAAGGAGGAGCCAGTCTCAGTTAATATTTTTCTATAATAAAGAGCAGAACGGAATAAATGGTTCACTAATCTCAAACTGTTGCCCTTTAACATTTTTCTGCATTATGTAGAAAAACTAAAGAAGTCTATTATTCTTACACTTCCTACACCTTAAAATTAAATTTGGGGTGGCTAAAGTCTGGCATAACTGTATATTTACTAATCAATAATCTTTAAGCTTCATGGCACTGTTATGTTTGTCTACTCTCCTATTAAAATTAGTGGTTGAAGTTAGAATTGAGTGACCTTTGAAACTAGTGTCATATAAAAAAGTCCAGCATTCTATGTTATATTTTTCTCTCAACTCAGAAAAGTTTAATATTTATTTTTTCCATGACACACAAAATTCCTAATGTCCTTCTCCCTAAAGCATATTCGCATCATAATGAATGATATTTTTGTCTCTGTTACTGTAACAAAAGATGCAGAAATTTCTAAAATTGAGTTCTCAGCATTCAGCTCCCTTTTTTTTCTTTCTTTTTTTTTCCCCCACATGCTCTATCACAATTCTCTGCAGAAGTTGAAAGCCAGATCACCCACTTGCTTCCTGGAGTCTTTTTTTTCTGGATAAGCAAAATTTACACCCTGGAAGCTGAACAAAATTCACTGAGCTCTGATGACATCACAATGAAAGTTTGCATTTAGGAGAGAGATAATAACCATGGCAGTTCATTCCTGAAGGAAGAATGGTTTCTGAATCACATTTTACAAAACAATATCCTAAAAGGGATTGCAATTTCATATTTTATTTAACCAGGTCACAATGTTTCAGTTTACACTCTAAACAAAGTATTCCTAATCAAGTTAAATTGTACAGAAATTAAGCATTTTGACTATTCTTTTCTGAAATATAGAAATCAAGAGATTGGCTGGCAGAGATAAAGACATTTCCTGCAGTTGATTCAGATTTTTCAGAAAGTTCATTTTTAGCTAGAAATTCATGCTTAGAGCAGATTACCCACCAACATTAGTTTAAGCATGTTGCAAAACTATCTTTATACCAGTGGTAACAATTTAGTCTATGATAAGCTTCTTTAAAATCCCTATCTAATGTCAATCAGCCAGGAGGATAAACTTTTCTATGGAAGATTTCCTTTCCTATAACATTTTAATAATCTGAAGACACACACAGAGCAGATTGCTAATGGTTGGATTCACAAAAAGCTAAAGTTTAATTATTCAAAAGAATACTTGCTATTTATTTTGTAGTCTTATATGTAAGACTACCAACCTGACTCTCTCAGAATGAGGTTGAGGTATTTAGCTCCCCAATTCCTTGGCTACCAGTCATGATACCAACCTTCCACATTAAGAGTACTGACTCTCTCTCTTCCGCCTTGGATAACACACATTGCAGGTTTAACCCTGAATCTGTCAAGAAACTGCAGTACTGCACTGCAGCCAGTGCTGTGTCTGTTAGCAGGGCCCCATGCTAATTCTGAACTAGCAGACATGCTACTTCTGTCTCCCATGTGGAAACTAAATCACCTTGTAAATGGTCATCCTCTGACCACCTCTACCTACAGCAAGTTGCCAAGTAACTGCCTCATGGCCTCACTCACTATAGAGAACCTCACATGCTAATAATCTGATGAATTGAGAGGTCTGTATGGATGTGAATGATCCTGCAAATTTTCTCAAACTGAAGCAGAACCCAAACCTGCTAGTAGTTGCATCTAGAATGTTTTTTTACAAAAAAAAATATTACAAATCTAACCCCTATATTCTACGTGACTTTATTGAGTTAAATAAGAAAGCATTTGTCCTTCTAAAACAGTTTCACCAGGACTGATATGCCTGATCGTATTAAAAAGGCGAGTGAAATTTGTCCCTGTTATTCATTAGCTAGAAATCTTTTCAAGTGCACTTATTTTCTTCTCTATTGTTTACTCATTTTACTCACTCCAAAGTCAGTGCCAGAGGGTGGCTGGTTCCTGTAATTGTATGAGCCAGTACACAGGAGTAGATCTGTGAATATGTGTTTAATGGCTAAAGTGGTAGATTTGTGTTGTAACTGCAGCCTTGTTATTCAACAGAAAAGAGTATGTTTCTGCTTAAAATAGTTCAAATATTCATAGCATAAGAAATTTTGTAAGATGCCTAAAATATGCATATGCTGTATATACTTGGAAGATTTTCCCTGCATAATCCCTGCAATTAGCAAGGACTCTGCTGTTCTTACAACATGAAGGTAAGAAATAAAGGAAAGAAATAAAACCATAGTCAATTTAGTTCTCAAGACAGAAGAAAAAAATTAAATCAGATAGAACTGAGTAAGGTTATTTTTATTTACTATTGCATTTTTAATTCATACTGTAAGAATGGCAAGTGAAATTTTGCCTTGTACAAAAGAACAGTGTGAGACCTAGACATTGGAATGACTTTCGGTTTACTGCTGCACTGAAAATACAGATACTACTGGTATCTAAACCTGGCAGAAGAAATATAGCCTTTGATTCGATGTATTAAAAATTAACTGGCATTTGAAACACTTAAAACTTTAACTTAGGGAGTAAAAGCTTCCTCCACCGTATTAAATTAGCATTTTAAATATGTGCATTCAGAAACTATTTTTTTTCAGGATTTTCATTCAACCTTTACTATCAACAGTACCTTGAGTTACCCCAGAACAGCACTATTGATTCTCAGTCCTTTTCTGTACTATTATTTATAGGAGTATTATTTCATACACAAGGGTGTGAGGAGATTTTTTGTTGTCAACATCTGGGTAACTAAGCAGGGAAATGAGCAAGCAGCAGCGATGATATTTTTAGTACAAAAATCACAGAATAAAAGCTATGGTTGCAAAACCCTGTTTGATTTTCTAGTTAAAATTTAACATATACTTACAAAGAAGGATTTACAGTTTCTAAAATAAAGTAGGCTTCCAATGTTCTCAAGTCCACTTTTTTTTTTAATTTTCATAGTTTAACTTACTAAAAAACCACAAAATATCCACACAATTTAGAATGAGATGTCTAATAACACCTCTTTATTCTTTGTTTTGCGTATTAAGTTTGAGGCAGACAGACGTGCCTTTATCATCACCATTAATTCATTTGGCACTGAGCTGAGTAAAGATGACCGAGAGAAGCTGTATCCAACCTGTGGAAAACTTTATCCAGAAGGCTTACACATGTTGGCCAATGCAGATGACTACGAGCAAGTGAAGCGTGTTGCAGAATACTACGCAGTATGTAAACTAATTTAATAAAACCAAAAGCCAAAACACAAATACTTAACATCACTTGATGTCAGCGAAATTTTAGAGAGTATTCACTGAAATTAAAAGCATTTTTGAGCAAGAAAAAAATCAGCAAAGATATTAAAGTTTCCATCAAGATGTATATGGAATCAAAGGTCTTTGATATGAAGACATTAGATATATTATTACCTTCATGCAATACAGAGATCCCCTTACAATGATGTTTAAATAAGACCAAATCCCATCCTAATAAACAAAAGTCTTCCTACTCCACTAACCCTCCCCAAGTTTCACTTCACTTCACAGCTGCTGCCTCCAAGATTTTGGAGCATAGGCATGAGTCATTTTAAAGTGAGCTGGCCAAACACTTAACATTGTGCAAAGCTGATTTATTGCTAGTGTACCATAAAAATTCCCTTCTGAAAAGTTTTCTCTAAATTACTAATTGACTCAAAGAAGTAGATGTTGTTAATATTGATGCAAATAGTACTGCTACTAAAGATTAATCAACCTGCAACACTTGATCTATGAATTAACTGTTGTACTCTGTTTATAACATTTGTGTTACCCCTAAGTAGGTACACAAAACAAAATGTTGTCTGATCAACTGCTTTTTTCCATAAAAACCCCACAAAGATGGAGCTGTATATCTGATCTTGTGCATAAACAGAACATTTGAATCATGAGTTATCATGTCAATTTGGTACAAAACAAGACTATTCATGCCACGGTGAGATATTTAGATGAATTTGGAAACCATTGTAGTAGACATATACTGCACTCCTACTTTACTGGAACAACAAACCAAACACACAGAGGAGGAAATTACACAGAAATGTAACACATAAGAAATCAAGCCAAATATATCTGCACAGGATGTTCCAGGATGTCATATCAGACTAATGGATTTGGGGACAATATTAATGCAGGTAAAGCAAATCCAGCTGACTACTGGAAATAAAATGAGCTGCCATGTGAGGATCAGAGTTCGTCGTTTTGGCTCCATTTACAGCTCTGGCTATTTGTACAATTTGTACAAGAAGTTCAGTGCTCTCTGTTCAAAGGAGTGAAAGGTCGTGTGTCATTCTACAATAAGTCTCTCTTAGTGCCTTCAGTAAATTACTTTAAATTGTAGGAAATGACGGTAAGAAATAGAAGAACAAATATGAATTTCTTTCTTTTGCTGATTATATACTTTTAACTTTTGATTTATGAAGAACTGTAATCTATACATGAGTTCTTCTATACAGAAATATTACTTAACATAGATTAATTCATAAAGTAATGTAAGGTATCTGTGCTGCACAGAATGCAAAAGTACCTTATCTCCATGGGGTGGTTGTCTATGCTTTTAGGAATACAAGGCTGTGTTTGAAGGTGTGGGGAGTGGCAGTGGAGAAAAGACACTGGAAGATGCATTTTTTGAACATGAGGTAAGATCTTCTAACCTTAAAATAACAAAATGAAAGCTACCTGCCTGAAATAATATTTAAAACAAGAATTAGTTACTAGGCTTTTGATTCTACTATACTGCATCATTCAGCTTCGTATTCAAGAATATGGATTTTCTATGGCTGTCAACATATGGCTGAGCCAAAATAGAAGGATTTACCTTTTTAAATAAAATTAATCCTAGGACATTCTTCTGAAGACAACTTATAGGGTTGTCAAACCTGAGAGTCTATCCAAAAGCCATCTCATATTATCCACTTAATGAAATTTCTTTTGAGTAGTCTACTGAAGAAGGTATTTCACCACTATCCTTTATTTCCTGTAATGTTACTGTAGTCTATGTCCAAAATTAATCCACAGATGACATTCCAATTACATATATACTCAAGAGACTGCTAAATATAGTCACGGTTGCAAAGTTACATAGAAATCTTGATCAGAAAAGCTACTATAAAAAATCGCATTTGCTTTCTTTGATATTTTTTCATAACATGTGTTTCATCTTTTCTACAGGTAAAGATGAACGTGCTTGCATTCAACAACCAGTTTCATTTTGGAGTATTTTATGCCTATGTGAAGTTAAAGGAACAAGAATGCAGGAATATCGTATGGATTGCTGAATGTATTTCTCAGAGACACAGAACCAAAATTAACAACTACATTCCAATTTTCTAAATCTGAGAATTTATAATGCCTGAAAAGATGCATAATTTCTTAGAATATAAGAAAAAATATGTTTTCAAAAGTTAGCTCTTACCACAAGTTTTAAATTGTATTAATAAGCCTCCTTATATATACCAGTGTAAGAAAAAAAGTCTTGTAATTAGAGATATGAGTACTTCATAAGGAAATATTCATGGTAATATTCATAGTTTTGTTGGTAGATTTGTTCCTCACTCTCCTATTTTAATTTAATTGATCAATAAAAACTTCCTGCAAGGTCTCATGTACATATTCTTTCTCTTTTGTGGAAGCAAGCTTTGTATCAATGACATTTGAAAAGCTCTTTAATGGCTTATTTTTGAATTAATGGTTTTCTCAAAGGGCAAATTGAACCACTACTATCTCACACTTATGGTCTTTTTCATGGCATGCAAGACTGTATGAAGGAGTTAATACACTAATAAGAGAGAAAGTCTGAGATTTCCCTTAACGAATCCCAAGAGGGAGCTTCTTGACCCTATCTTACTGTAACACCTCTCTGCAACTAAATGTAAATCACAGAATCACAGAAGACGCCAAATTAGAAGGGACCCACAAGGATCATGGGAGCCAATGCTTAGCCCTGCACAGGGCCACAAGTAACTCCAGTTTCACTGAAAACTTTTCATTTATTCCTTTATGGTCAAATGAGGAGCACTGTAAGTGTCAAACAATGGGCCTCTGATCTACTCCACAGCAATACAAATATCTCCTCCCAGCACACCAAAGACACTGTCTTTATGTATGCACTAGAGAAGATTATGAAACATGAATGAAAATACCAACCCCGTCTGTATCAGTTTTACATCAGACACAAACAACACCAGCTCTGAGCTATTTGAGGACCTGGCTAAGATCAGTAACTAAAAATAGAGTGAACAGTTGAAACCAGATTGTAGCAGGACAAGATTAATTCTGCTGAAGAAAAAGGAAGGATTTTGAAAGCTGTATCAACATTTTGCCTTCCTACTTCATTCAAAGAATTTGCTCTTTTATCTTTGAAATAGGCCATACCTTGACTTTCTGCATGACTACTCAGTTTCAGGCTGCACAACAGCAAATTGCAGTCTTCAGCTGACTGTTCCTCCAGTAATATGATACAGAAATACAATCCATTTCCTGCTGAGTAGACAGAAAAATAAAATATATCTGTTGTCAACACCTCAGACTTATGGAAAACGTTAACATATCAAGGTTTTAAGAACTGAGATATAACATAGCTCTCTTTAATATGTACAATTGCACATGCATTCATACATAAAAAGTAGAAAAATTTGTGGGTTTTTTATAGCTAAAACCACACTTCTTAAATGGTAAATGTCATCAAAGGGTTATATCCCAAAACATTGCATACTCATTTAATGCAAAATTGAGAAGTTTTTAGTATTTGCTGTATTGGGAATATCAGAGGACCTTATATTATTACTTAAAAAATACATTCATAGTTTCCTTTGGAAGTAATTTAGCAGGAATTTAGAAAATTTAACTAGAAATTAAAAAAGAAACTGAATATTTCTGGATTGCAGTTTTATTTTGGCATGTGTAGTTGCTTCCTTGCACTGCTTTTGTGTTGGACTACTTAATTTGCATTTCCCAGTCTAGCCTGTGGCAAGTGCTTTGCAGTTCATACTCATATCACAAACTGCATCATAAACTTTCAAAAACTGCAACGGAGAAAGAAATACAACTACATTGTTACAAATTTTCAGATTTTTTCTATATTTTTTAGTAATTGCATTAAAAAAAAATTTGGGAGCAGAAGAATAACAAATTCAGCTGGTCTGTGACACAGAAACTGAATTAAAACAATTCAGCACAGTGCATGAATACTTTTTCTGTGCTGATAAATCAAGCCTCCTTACTTGAACAAAACAAATCAGCTGGCTTCCTGCCAAGAATTTTCTGAAGTGATTTGAAAGGGAAAGAATCTGCTCTCCACCCTAAATCATTCTGTGCCAGGGAAGATATGCAGCTGCTATTGCTACAGTCTGGATACTGTTGGCTCAGAAAGAAACGAGCAGGAATTGCAGCTTACATGACTGTCTTGTCAGCAGAACTGGTCTTTATACTATGTAAAGGACAGCATCAGTGTTGATTGATTTTTTTCAAAACAAATTTCTACCTATTTGCTAAATGAAGACAGGAGGTACTAGGCCTTAATTATACCCAATTAAAGGTTAAGCAAGTTAAGACTTGAAACTTATAAATCTTCAAATACCTAGCTTTTTCTATAATTAATACAATTTATACTACTCCCTTCTTAGTAAAGTAGTCTTCATGCTGGTCTCTCTCTCTCTCTCTCTATATATATATGCATATATATGCATATATATATATATATATGTATGTATGTATGTATGAAGGCCATGTATCATCTCTAACAAGATCTTATAGTGGAAGTCCAGATCACAAAATCACTACCACAAGCATCATTAACTTCTTAATGATAACATCAACTTGTAAGACAGGGGACCATGAGGCAACAAGCTACTTTTCTTGCTCTCCCTTTTACCTCTTGAACATTCAATGAGAAATGGAGAGCAGGACCAGGAATGAGCTCTGAGAGCTGTGAATCTTCCTTTCTCGTAATTGCCTGTATCTCAGGCTTGATGTGCTTGCCATCTGCTCACAAAGAGCTGAGCAGCACAGAGCTGTGGATGGACTGGGCTGCAGCATTTGAAGCACTTCCCATGCCAAATCCCTCCCTCCTGCACAAATTACTGCATTAGGTGTCTGTGTTAGGAATTGAAGATTTAATCATATTAGAGTGTGGTCCTAAAACTAGCTCTAGACTCACAGTCAGTTGAAAAGAGTAGACTCTATTATTCTTGTTCTGTCAATTCCAGCATGACTTTCAGGAAACACAAAGAATAAGTCGGTATCATACTTGGTTTATTCTGCACATTTATGGATATTAAAGAACCTAATATTGTGTAACTTAAATTTCTTTCACACATGACAATAGGATGCCTTCTGATTTTACTAAGTATGCCTGAGTTATATTTAACTTTTCAATATCTACTTTACATCTAAACAGCAGATCCAAAATATATGAACGGAATGATAGCTGGCCAGTATTTGGATTTGCATCAGATTTATAAAGCTGTTAGGATGAATATAACTCTAATAGTTTAAAAAGAAATAACACAAAGTCTCATGACATGCTGGACAATTAGATTGATTTAATAAAGAGTGTGGAGAATTAATTTAAGATAAATCACAGAAAAAAAAAAAGTGCTAAATGGCAATAATATCTACCAGGCAGCTGAAACAATTTACGACACAAAAAATCTTCTCAAATAAACAGAAAGTCCTTCAATATATTGGGATACCTCCTAAATGACAAAGCAAAAATAAGAAATGTGATTCAAGAAATAGCAAGGCAAACCTCTCAAAGAACCCAGGTAAAAAATTTTATATCAATGACACACAATGAGAAACACTTGGCTATTTGGAATCCATATTTACTGGGATTTTCAATTAAAAAAAATTCCAACCCTTATAACTCATCTGGCACTGTTAATACAAACATTCCAGATGTGGAACACAGTCACTGACAATCCCATCTTAGTGTGTGAGCCAGAAAATGAACGCCCTAATTTCTATTAGTTTGGAGCTGCTCTGCAAGTAAAAAGAAGAAAAACTAATTGCTCTGAAAGTATGCAACTGATAACTGAAATAAATATAAGCCACAATCCTAATGGCAAGTGTGAGTTCTGAGTCTCTTGGAAGATTAAGTCCTGAAGCATTAATCTTAAAAATTACTAAAAAACCCAGTCTTGTAAGAAGGCAATTATCACAAAATTTCTGTTTAATTTTTTTTTTCTTCCCTCTGTCTTTGCAATTATTGCCTACCATCACATGATATATCCCGGGCTGGCTCTTACTCTCAGTCATGGTGGAATCCGTTGTCACCAGCATTTTTAAAAGCTTGCTGAAACTCCATTCTGTTGTCTTAAAACTGACATGTAGCAGTGCAGGAAAATATCATAAAATGCACTATAAGATATTTCTTACCAAGAAAATAATAACAAGGGGAAACTAATGGTTATATTTCTGAAATGGAAGAAAATGGTCATTTCCACATAAAGAGGCTGGAGCCAGGCTCTTCTTGGGGGTGCCAAGCAATAGGACAAGAGGCAATGGGCAGAAACTGATGCACAGGAACTTCCACTTGAACATGAGGAAGAACTTCTTTACTGTGCAAGTGACCGTGCACTGGAATAGATTGCCCAGGGAGGCTGTGGAGTCTCCCTCTCTGGAGACAATCCTGTGCTCTAGGGTGACCCTGCTTGAGCAGGGAGGTTGGACCACATGATCCACTGTGGTCCTTCCAACCATACCCACTCTGTGATTCTATGACGACTTTGTCATACGTGCCCCTTTTCACACAGCCCAAGATGCTACATATCCATCTCTGTCACCTTCAGGACAGCCAGCGAAACCCACACTGAGTTGTGTCATGCAGACACAGGGAACTCAACAATGTTTTTAAGCATTACTTAACAAAAATGTATTCTATGGAAGGTCATTACATATTCTAACTTGCTATTTATAATGTGTTATTCATAACGTGCAACTCGGACTGACTTTGAAAAGGAACAAGTAGAAGTTGCAAGATCCTTGATAAGATAACGGTCATATTTTCTTGTTTTCCAATCTAGAAAAACTAAACATTCTTATCTAAATAATATTATATTGAAAGTGTATATACTCTTTTTCCTTTGTGTTGTATTGCACTCTTAAACTTCTCTTTTATTATATGTATATACATTTACCCACACACATACACACACAGGTGCATCAACTACAAAATTTTCTAATGAGTCATGCACCAGCTGGAAATTGAGAGAGAGACCAGTGGGTAAATCAGCCTAGAACAAATTAAAAATTCTTGCTTCACAACGTCTTTTTTTTCTGAGTGAAAATGTAAAGAACAACTAAAAAATTTGAAAGATTTGTGATAAATTCATTAAAGCCAAATAAAGCAGAGTAAACTCTTTTTGCATTTTCAAGTAAATTGATTTAAGTAATTTTCTTCATACCACACAGCACAAGAGGCAAATGAGAGTGCTTACATAATTAAAGGCCTGATGTAAGCTCATAAAAATTCTTTATACCTATAGCAATATTTCAGTCAAATTCATTTGAGCCCTATACCAGTGTTGTTTATAATGTCTGACTATTAACCGAAAAAATCCCAATCAAGCTTCAGTATGGCAGAGCGTGAGGACAAAAACTGTCCCTTATGTGGACTAACCAAGAAAAAAAGGAGACCACATATGTTCTTCCCTTAGTAGGGAAATTTGAAAAATTCAAAAGGCTGAAATTATGCTTTTAAAAATCTCCCCCCGCATATATATATATATATATATTTGTATATATGTATTTTAGTAAAAAGCAGGATTGAACCATCATAACTGTTACAAAACCAAAGTGTTTTATCTATCATCTGTTACATGAAGAGGGAGTACTAACACTGTTAGAAATGTGCAGAAGCCAAAGGAGCCAAAATAAAACAGATGAAGTTTATTTATAGCAAATATTATGACTTTCACAGACTTATGAAACTCACAAACAAATTCCAAATTACTCTAAACAATATGTTATGAAATCGTTCTATGGCACCAAAAAAAATCCCAAAAAACAAACAAAGGACTTAACAACAGCATATAAATACATACAGCAAAAGCCACTGTACGTAATAGTCTACTAATCTGCTCTTGTAGGAAAAAATTACAATGCTGCTACTGAAATCAGCTGAAGCAGGATTAGAATGTCTGAGCTGACTAAATGACTGTCTTCGTGAGAGCTGTACATGCAAGGTTTACATGAAAAACCTGAACTTGTCCTAGAGCTGCCCAGTGTGGCAGGCTGCTGCACAGTGTCCTGCAGCACCAGGATGCTCAGAGAACTATTGTGCTAGGTAGATAGCCAGTATGGTCACTGTGCCCAGCACAGGTCACAACACACTGAGCAGCTGACTGAAAAAGATAACATTTTCTTAGAACACTTAGATGAACTTCTGTTGATGACTTATTGGCAGGAGACAGTAACTGAGAAGTTCTGCCAATACTATTATCAGCACTTTCCTCTCTGGTCTTCAAGATCTACAGTTAGAGCACTTCTGATCAGGTTCAGAGGTCTGTCCATCTGACTAATTAAGCAGACCTATTAAATTTAATATATTGGGATCCAGCTGCATGAACTTTCCTCATTTTGCTCAAGGTAAACATGCAGAAACCAAAGAGGGAAAGCCACTGAAAGCAGGGAAAGTAACTGCTTTTAAAGCATGCTACTAAAAGTGACTGCATAAAATCATGTCATGACTTTCATATCAAAGTCTTATTTCTGTCATTCCAATGCAAAGAGTTTGTCATTTAAAGGTGTGAGCTTTAATGTTTTTCTCTTAAAACCAGTAGTAACAATTTACAACCTCTACCATGACACCAAGGCTGTCACTCTAAACGTAATCATAGCTGTCTAACTTTTTTCTTTTATGGTTTTTAGATCAGTCCTTGCAACTAAATCATGACAAACTATAAAGCTTGTAGTTTCATCCCTCAGGTTTTTATCCTTACCAAAACACAAGCCAAGTCTTGCATTAAAACAAACCCTTGCCAAAAGTATTAACTCATGAATTAAAATGCCAGCCTTTCCAATCAGTTCTACTCATTCTAATCACATGTGCACTACATGCTATTCTATCCTAGTGTCCTGCACATCAAATATTTCATTGCACAAGGCTTCAAGAGGTTTGGGCCAGACCTCGAACAAGCATTCCATCTAGATGTCCAGTCTTATTCTTGAAGTGGGCAGTGCCACATTTCTTGGAAGTAACAACAACAACAAAAAAAGTTACTAAACCAGATCACAATCTCAACTGGATTTGAGATCTAGCAGGAAAACAGGATAGTGAACAGGACATCAACAGGATATTTAAATGTCTGCTAACTTCTTAAGAAACTACATACAGGATTAATCTCACAAGTGCCTTTAGTGATAGCCAGGACTTTCAATTCCAAAAGAAAATCACCGCTATGGGAAGTTCCATATTGCTCTTAAATATCACCAAATGAATCGTATCAGACATTATTTGCTCCTACAGGAGACTTAAACAGTACACATAATCTGGTAAACTATGTTTCCATGGCAGTACAGGCAGTGAATTGCCATTTTTTGAGAAATAACAGACCTTTTTTTTTTTAATGGCAGCTCAGGACAATACAGTCCCTTCATTTTTGGGTGTGAAATACACAGATATGTTTTCATATTCTGAAGTATTTTAAAGAAAACCCCTAATGCTGAAGAGTTTACTGCAGTTGTAACTATGGCTGTACACTCTGAAAAGGGTGGTAACAGGAGTTTAAAGTAGTAATAACAACCAAGATGGTACAGGATTCACGCACATGCAACCCTAATCAGCATTACTTAATCACGGTTAGGTTACTTTTAGACAGCTGCTGCTTTTGTTCAAATGTTGAGATTGATAACATGGGGAGAGTGTATCATCTGAGTAAAATGACAGAGGACAAAGTCAATCCAGCTCTCTGCCTTCTAACGGGTTTAAAGTACTGCAACATTTTTTCTTCTACTTAGCTTTGAGCTCTTAGTGAATAAAAGTCATAATCCAGTTCCACATGAGTAATGAGCCTCTGAAATGCTTCAGACAAAGTATATTTACCAAAAAATACTCACCTGTATTCGAATGAGGTGATAGCAATTAGAACGTAGATGCTTTTAAATACATTCTACTCTTTGATTTCACTTAGAAAATGGGTGAAGTAAGTAGGTATGTAGGTATGTTTTAATTTGTATTACAAGGCCTATAGGTCTTAATCAAGATAATGAGACCCTTCGCTCACCATCAAAGCACACAAACTAAGAGCTAAAGACTGCCAGGTACATGGCCACTTCATAGGGTGCCAAATCACTAATGTGTACTGTCTGGACAGCTTAAGCAAGTCAAAATGAATCCTGCACTTAGCCGAGAAAAGAGACATACATCGCTGATCAACAGCAAATGCTAAGCTCAGAGCACAGATATACTACTCAGGAGCATAAGAGGACTATCCCATTCTGGAGCACGAGGATACTTCTAGGTGTAGATGCCAACAACTACATTAACTTATCAATTAAATCGCTCAGCAGAGAGATCTTGGGATTGTTCTCTACTGCCAGAACCATTTATTTATCTATAGCCAACATTGAAAGAGCTGAAACAGTTTTGGCTGGCTGCTGAACAAACCCAAGCTCAGTGAAATATCCTAACCAGCACAATTTAAAGGCATGAACTTGCAAGCCTGAGACACTAAAAACCAGATGAAAGTGAGCACTGGAACCTATGAATTTTAGGTCTCTAGACTGCTTGCAGATGTACAGAGTGACTCTGCATGACAGGAAACAACTTGGAGTTGCACCAGTTCCTGCTCCTAAGTGTGTTTAAGTAAGACTTAGTCACTAACTTGTTCAGACTGAGACAATGCTGGGCAAAAGACAGGCAGAAACCCCACAAATCAACTGGAAAATTTTGAAATCGAATCACAGGTGAATTTAGACATTTCGAAGAGTCAGAGGCTGAACGAGGCTTGCTTGGAGCAATTTTAGATTCAAAAGCTCCAAGCATGACAGAGTTTTGTTTTCAGTGCCAAAGTCCTAATTGGTTTAAGCCCTATAAACAAAACAGAATGGAAAAATATTAACACATTAGTGCTGGCAGATCAAAGAACAGAGTGATTTCCCAAGGCCACTTTGGCAAGAGACAAGAACTGAGTACATATTTCTCAAGTCTTAGCCCAGCATTTCCATAATTTCTTTTTAAAATACTTATTTCCCAATTAACCTTATCAATCAATAATGCATAGTTCACCCCCCTAAGAGTAAGTCAAACTATCATTAAAGATAACTATCCTAAACAGACTCTGTTTTCTCTTTCATTGTGCTAAACTACCTAAACAAACTCAGTCTCTCCTTCTAGATCACATTTTCTAGATGTCTGACAAAATCTGTTTGTTTGCTCTGGACTCTTTCCAATTAGTACACATCTTCTGAAGTGCACCAATTAAGATTAGTTTTGGGCACAGCACCAGGCACATTAATGAGAATGATTATTAAAAACTCTCTCAAAACATTTCAGTTTGTGAACTTAAGAAGTACACAATATAAGCAGAAAGACAAATAAGTGAAATCTTTCAGAAATTTAAGTCTCCCAAAAGAGTTCCATCACCTACTAAAGGATGCTTATAAACAAGGTCAGATTATTACTCAGATAGTATTTGAAGTTACAGAAAGAACAAATAACTGACATATTCTGGTAAAGTCACACGGCCTCCAGAATGGGGACAATGATCTAATTCCACTGAAAGAAAAACAGTTAGGCAGTCCATCTCTACAGAATTAGAAATTCAGAAATATATAGACCAATACCAAGACCTGTCATAACCCTGAAAAATTACATGACCTGATCTAATAGTTCTATGATACCAGTTCCAAACTCTCTAACTTTGCAGAAATTTTGGATGAAGACAATCTATCTCCAGTAAAGTGTCTGAATCTGAGGAAAAAAAGATGTTGTTTTTCAGGAGGAATCTGCTACCTTATAAAAAGTTAGTAGTGGCTGCAATAGGATGATTTTTACAAGATAAGGAATAGTGCAGACCAAGTCATATTTTGTCCAAATGTGCTTGGGTGCAGTCTGCCCTTTGCTAAGAAAAATGATGCTCACACTCAGCTCAATGGTTTTTCTACCCGTAACACAGTACTTTATGAATCCTAACAGTAATTTATGAATCCTAACATAACTAGTACCAAAATTTAAGAAAAATAATCTGTCAGTTCCCTGTTACAAATAGGATCCACCAACTTAATACAAGTTTTGACGGTTTGAAATGGTCATCTACATGTATATACATTCATAATGTGTATTATAGTTGCACTCCTGCCCTGCAGTCAGGACATGGTCTTATATTCCTAGTATAAGAAAATACTCAACAGTGAAGGACTCCTATCTCAGAAGGAAGGCAGCACAGTAATAAAGTTATCGTTAAGCTGAAAAAACCCTTGTTCTTTGGCAAAAAAACCCTTTTGTCAAGACAAAACTTAAGTTGTGAATCAAAAACGAAACCACTTTTTGTCTTCTTAAAACAATAGCAAAGACTGTTAACCTTCTCCCTATATAAGATATTCAGATATTTATTGCTTATAAAAAGATGTGAATCATCATTATCAATAATAACAAACACAGTTGGACTTGCTTTTTGCCACACTAATAACTTGTTCCCACTTTCTTTCAGGTTGCAAGTCATATGAAATTAATTAATTACCTGCTTCCAAGTTGTAAGTGGAAAAATTAAATTTATAATATTTTATGCCCTTTCTGTCTCAAAGAGAGCATTGAGCACAAGTAAACTTAGAAATGTATGTAACTCAAGGAAGGTATAATGATTGATGTATTTAAACACAACTAAACTCTCTGGCTTTTGAAAGCCTCCCTGACTTTTGAAAGCTAGATGCTCAGGAACTATACTACCTTGTCAAAGAGAACTACATTAGTGATAGAAAGAGTCCACTGGAAAAAGCAGAGAAGGAAAACAAAAAATGAGAATAAACTAATTTTGTATTAAAAGCAAAATTAAAAAAGAAAAGTAAACAACAAATCAAAAACAACACTATTGCTGCATATCTTGATAATTCCTTATAAAAATTTTCATGAAATTGCCAATATTTCATGCCATCAAGTGGATTACATACATGAGAGAAACTATAACCAGCCAGTTTACTGGCCAGGTCTGTCAGTTCTTTTCCTCGGTATGTGAATGACTCAGTGGAAAAACTCCCTACACAGTGACTTTGCCTGATCCATGTTCCACTTGTTCTACAGTCTCCTAACAGTGATTTTCAGAAGTTGGTGGTTTGGTTTTTGTTTGTTTTGATTTGGTGTTTTGTTTTTTTTTTTTACTTATAAGATGAAAATAATAACAATTTTAGAATTGCATGTGGCAGGTTTTGCATTAAACCATGCAGAAGAACAATGTATTAAACTCACACAGACCTTCTAGCCCAGCTGTCCAGGAAAACAGCCCTTTCATAACCAAAATACTGACAATGCTAAAGACCAGAAGAGATTTTAATAACTGACCATCGTGGGACAAAGAGTCAACTCCACTATCTAATGATTAAAAAATTAGGCTGCTTCACAAAGATCATTTGACTTGAGTCTTCTGATTGGAGCCTGTCCAGCTTTGTCAGTTATGTTTGTTGCAATTAAAAAAAAGGCACATAGGTTGCATCTCAGTTTTGTTATCAATTACTTATTTGCAGGTATTTCAGTATATTAAAAATGACAGTGAAACATTGGAATCCCTTGATATATATTAAAAAAATAATTTTTACACTAGAGTTGTATGTTCAAATTTTGCTTTTTAAAAGAAAATGTCTTCTCATCTCCATTAGAATGCAATTCAGGTTGACTGAAAATGCAATTACTACATCTTAGCTGTTGTCCAAGTCTTGTATTTGCTGTTTGGCCACTGTCAGTGCAGCGGGCACAGCTGCCGAAAAAATAAAAGCAATACCTTGGAAACAGTAAAGGCTAAATACGTGGATCACTCTTACACATAATGTTTTAGGAAAGAAATCTAATTCAATTGCTAGCAAGAAGTCAATGTAACTGAAAACCTATGGATTTCCATAGCTTTGCAGAAAATCCAAACAATAACTTGCTTGCTATGAGCTAAATATTTTAGAATAACTCTGAATTACCTCCGCCTTAAAGGGATATTACTTTTGCAGAAATATACACATTTTCTTGTGCTTTTCTTACCATTTCCCTTTCAATTAATGACTGATCTTGAACCTTCAAGGGACTATAAAATCAATTGGATCCAAGGTGAGACACCATCAAAAAAATTTCGTATCCAAAATCATATCAGTTCTCACTTTGCTGTTATACGGATATTTTATCCCTCCTGTTCCATTGAGTTCCACTTTTGTTAACTTCTAATTTTCTTCGTATTTTCTTTCATAAAGTAAATAAGAAAATAAAATTGCATGCCAAGACAAACCAACAAAATTGGTCTGTGGCTTTCCTCAACATAGCAAGACTAGCATGCTCCTTAGCAAAGTTAGTGTGATATATCTTGGGAAAGAGGGGAGAAAATAAAATACTTATTTTTGAGAAATGCAGGTTAACTCTCTCCTCCTATGTAGTTTTTACTTTAATTCATAATAACATTTTTATCATTAGGGAACTTGGTCTTGCTAACCAACACTCTTATATTATTATAGATATTCAAAACAAGTTAGAATGTTTCAGCATTTTCAAATAAGTTATTATTTTTACCAGAAGTGAATATCAAGACACTTCACTTGATATTGTTGGAAAATAATTTTTTAACACTGTGCTAACATAGAGTAATCAACTATGTGAAAAGAGCTACATCAGTCAATATACCTTTTTTTCCAAGTAATTTTTTTCTTAACAGGGATGAAAATGAGTCATATCTTTGGGGTTACAAAATTTTTATGGTTTTGTAGGTAAAACTATTTTTAAATTTAAAAAATTCCATACAAATACTATTCCATCTGGTTAATCATTCCTTCATGAATACCAAAGCAGTATTTGTCTTTAAATTTTAGAGACGAAAAATAACACACTTGAAAAATAACTATTCTGATGTTTACTTAATTGTTGTATTCTATATATTGTTTCTCTCTCAGGAATGGTTAGAATTGTTAGCAGGAATAATCACGACAATGATAATGATGATAAAAATAATAATAACAATAACAACATATTTTATAATATATTAATTTTCTGATTTCTGTTATTCCAAACAATATATCTTCCATCACCTTTCTCCTTTCAACTCTGCTTTCATTTTTCTCCCACCTACAATCCAATGAATATAAGAAAGCTGAAGGGTAGCACTATTTTCTGAAAATAGGAACCATCCCTGAGGCCATATTCATAAAGGAGAAGTTTTGTGCACAGTGTCTCACGTCAGTTCTGTATCCACTCAGTACTTGGTAGAGAGCCAAGGGAGATGCTTACAGCTCATACACAGAGATGTGCAAGATAGGACTCACCCTTTAAAAACACAACTAATCTATCTGAGCATACCTCTCACATACTTTTTCCACCTATCTTTGCATATAGGAATCTCTGCACTTGAAAATTCATTACTAAGCATCTTCTTCAAGGCCTTACATCATGTAGAGAAAGAGTTATGGAAAACCCTGTGTTTTTTAAACTAAAAGCCATGGGCTTTCACTTGCAGCAGAACCTCACTTCCCTCCACTACATCTCAAACAGCTGAGACTATAGCAGGGAATATTGACTTAGACTTAATTGCATTACTTCTGATATTGCCAATATTTTAGTGAGTATGTCACAAACTGGCCCACCAAAGCAAGAGATGTCATCTGCAGAAGACAGGAGTGCACAAAACCAGCTCTATTTTAAATGTGTCGTCTGTCATTCCATCACATCTATGCTAAAAAATTTACACATTAAAGTGAATATGCAGAATATGGAAGAAAAAGTGTAATGCATTTTTAAATGCTTTTAAAGAGCAGCACTACACTGATTTTTACAGTAAACATGCAAATGTTATTCTGTATTAATATTTAATTGGTTAAAACACTTCTGTAGAAGTAATAAGAAGAATGAGGTTTTAAAAACAAGATTTTAAATAGCAAATTACATATAAATAAGTATGAATTTTATATCTTATTTAAAAATGCACAGCATGCACAAATTGCTAGTGAAATTTTAATAATGATCTGGGGACAATGTGTCATAGCTACATTAAAACAGAGAATAATAAGAAAATCAAAAATGACAAGGTTAAACATTCTCTAACCTATTCCTATTAACAGTTGAAATAGTTATGGAAGGATCCATTCACCAAGATTACTATGTTCTACCAAGGATGTGTATTGTCTTAAAATTGAAATGTATTTAACTACATTAAACATTGGAATTATTCATAAAGAAACAAACAGTACTATGCGGTAAGTACTTGACCAAAAAGGACATTCCCAAGTTGTTAAAACACATACATGTATTTATAAGTCTGTTTTATTTAGTGATATGCATACAGTACCATGATCTAATTCTTATGTCTGGTTGAGGAAAAGAAGAGGGGATTTTCAGAGACAAAAGAAGTTCTAGGACTTGAGAAAAAAAAAAGCCTAGAAGTGGGAACCCAAGAAAGGTCAGAGACGCAGGTCAGGAAAAAGATGAGGTTCAAGTCATGGAGACAGTTCTGCCCAGAAATGCAATAAACACATGATCTATATTAAAGGAAGAGAGATCAATATTAAAGGAAGAGAGAGTTCTCAGTTCTTAAATAAGAATGAGCATTCTAAGAATCACTACAATGTTAAAAGAATAAATATATGGTTAAGTCTCAGAAAATATCAAGTTGAAGATTTCAATTTCTTAGTTTTACCAATTAATGCTCAGAGATGGATCAAGAAAAGACAAAAGTAATTTGCAGCTCAAACTGATGGATGACTCCGGTTCACTTAGGCCGTGCTCTGACAAAGGATGAACAGAAATTACTTGATCATCTTCAGTTACACTACCTAAAAAGGGCAATAAAGGAAGAAGACATATGGTCTCTTACAATAACCAAAACCTTGATTCTCTGGCTATGGTCTCTAGACTGCAACATTTCTCAACCTTTTCAACTGAAGGAACTCAACTTCTGGAAGCAAAACAAACTGAGAGACCATCTTGTGCATACTGCGCTGAAGTAGTCACAGTAGTCACAATGGCATTCTTTTAGAGGCTAAAAAAAATAAAGTTAATTCTCTAATTTTTATTCTCCTCTTCCATTTTGCTCACAGGTATAGAAGAATATGGCTGTGCAGGAATGTCTGGGTTTGACTTGCTTTTTGAGCTCCCTTTTGATATTTTATTGACCATCAATTACCCACAGACTATGGGTTGCATAGCATTGTTTTAGGTAGTGCTGCAATTAAATCACATCACTCAGTGAGTACTGGAACTAATGAAGCTTGGTCTCTTAAAGATTTGTTATTCATGGTTGATTGACTTTGGTGCCTAAGAATGTAAACTCCAACTGAAGCCTTCTCTTATGGCAGGCATTTATAAGGGCTGGCTGGTTTATTGTTTACTCTTTCCATGCTCCCCATTCTTCAGTGGTTAACAGTGTGCAATTTAATGATGCAGCTTTTTCTTTGTCTGTAGCCTTTCCAGAGGACGTTTACAGAAGCTTTCTTCTATACTCTGCCATCTATTTTCTCAAAGAAAATTAATTTATTAGATTTGTAAGACATGTTTGAAGTTGGTCGCTTAACTCAAAAAAGTTATTATGGAGATGTAAAGGTAATTGCACAGACTTGGTAAACATGCATCTTGCTTCCATGGGAAGTGAGGATAAAATAACTCACCATACTCCGCTTTTTTTTCCCTAAACTCATTGCTCATTTATTGATGAGAAAAAAATACAAAATATTGCTACTAGAATATGAACAGAAGAAACCAAATACCTTCACTTCTCTTATTTAAATGCCCCCCCATCTCATGGCTTCTAGACTGTCCTTTTCTCTTCCGTTCTCCAGCCCCAAACTGAGCTGCTATGCTCCCACACTCTTCTGTGGCATATCACTTACCCTCATACAATAGAACTGGAGCCCCTCATTCTCCATTACCTCTCTCTATATTCATCTCAGGCATCTAAGCCACACTCAGCTTAATATCTGCTCCCAATCTCACCCACCTCAGCCTTGCTTCCAAGCCAGAAGGTCACACATGCTTCAGAAAAGTAATCTAGTACAAAGCAAGAGACTTCAACCAGAGGTACAACATTTATGTGATACAATTTCAAAAGATAAGTGAATTTACATTAATACTTTTCATGCTATTGGCAGTGTGAAAACAGTACCTGATGAAAAGATAACTATATGTTTATCTGTCTTTCAAATATATTATGTTGACATAAAATCTGAGGTTTCTGATTTTAGAGAACACCTTACAGCACGAGACTTAAAGAAAATTACAATAAAATGTATTGTAATGCATCTCATTCAAGTATGAGATGAGATGTACTGGTTTGTAAATTTTTTTCTTTTTAACAAAATAAGTCTTAAATACCATGCTGCTAAGGGATAGCCCAGCAGAAACAACAAAAATTTGACTTTTTTTTTCATATTTTTCTAGGATTAGGCACCCAAACCTCTAGGTTTACATGAAAAACGTAATAAACTGATTGCTGATTCACTTGTGCTTTAATGCTGAAAAACAGATCTGAAAAGATGACAATGACAAGGTATTGAAATAACTGTATTCTTAAAACATAGAGTCATTTTGGAAGACATTTGTACACAGAAAAATACATTGTTTGGAATTGTAAATGAAAATCAATGGTTTTTACCCCCTCAATAAGTCACTCAAGCTTTATAAACTTTTGAATTAACACTTTTTGGTCATGGAAAAAGGTGTAGGAAAAAGATTCTTATTATAAGTTCAAATTTATAGATAAAGAAACTAATATTGCCTAAAACCAGTGGCAAGCAATTTTACTGATTTATACTAACTAGACTCAAGTCTTTGCAATTTGTCCTATTTTAATTTCTCCACAATACTGCTTTAAAAACCTACTCATTTTAATGCAATCAGACTCCAAATTTTTGTGAGGCATCAAGTTAAATTGAGTGTGCCCAAGATGATTACTCTTATGTATTATTTATACTACTACATATGCAAAAAAACTTATATTACACACTAGAACATGATTGTGCCAAATATTGCATACATAATAGTAAAATCCATATCTCATACCTTAAATAAGAAGTAACATATGCATACCTCTGACAGATAGGAGGAAATAAATAAATAGGAGTAAATAATTGGAAAGTGCAGTACCCAAGTTCCTTAACCATTGTAAAACTAGTGACTTTTAATTATACACAGTAAAAAATTACTAAGGTAGGATTCTACTTTAAGTGTAATGTCAAAAAAAACCCCATATAACAACATAAGGACAAACCCTTGCCTCTTACCATATTTGGTAATGACAATATATATTTCACATATAATTTTACAGACACAAACATGCACATAAATAAAACATATACATAACTATACTCAATCCACATTCAGAACATAATAATCATGGAATCTGAGAGAGAAAAATGAGAAGCCTCTGACCAAATGCCAACAGTGCAGATATTCAGTTGTTATAGGGAGTATTTATTGTCCTGGAACAGGAGCCAATATTGTGCATTGAAAAGCTGTTGATTAAAACATCTGAACACTGCTGGGAAGCAGGACCAGAAACTAAAACTTCCAGCTGCTCTAGCTATGCTCCCTAGTTGCTGAGTTGTATGGCATTACTCTGCTGCACTACTTCAGTGTGCCTTTGTAAAGCTGCACAGAACTGGCACAGGAGGGATAATCCTGGTCCCAAATCAGACAGCACTAATTGGTCACAGTCTGACTTGAAAAGAGAGATTGGTTTGAGTTTAGGAGGGCACAGAAGACAAGTGTTTTAGGTCCCAAGTTCTACTGTAACACCTGGTGATCACTGCTACCATGTTTCCCTCTGCTCTGTCCTCTCTGTAACTTCTGTACTTGGTATTGATTTCAGAACTTTTCTGTACTGGACACACCCTTAACCTACTAGCACTACCCAGGCCCCAAACAAACTAGGCTTAAGTTAAGCAGTCATTCTTTTGCTGCAGTGAAGATATTAGGGGCCCACTGCACATGTCTATGGACACCGACTACATCCACTGGCAGACTTGGCTGACGACATCTACAGGGTTTTGCGGCTTGTGCTTTAGAAGGTAGAATTTAAGTACTATTTAAACCGCAGTTCAGATGGTTTAGACAGTATTTTTTTTAATATGGTCCAAAGAAAGTTATCCAAAAATTTTATTACTCTGTATGAGTTTTGTAATAGTAATGTAAAAAACTCAACAATTACCAGGGAAATCTTCCCCCTACTCTCCATAGATACTGCTTTTTGAATTTTTAACATTTGGAACATTAGGGCTAAATAAGCATTTAAGACTTGTTATATAAAACTGATCATTTCAAACAGAAATCACACATATATTCAGATTAGTTCTGCTTGCCTCTGCTCAGGGAAAATCAGCTTGTATTTGAATCTATTAAAGGCAGAAAGATTTGGTTTCAGCCTCATCTTTTACTACTGCATTACTGTTAAGGAAGTTGAATTATTACACTTCACTTTCACTTTTCTATGGAAGTTTTAAAACTTCTGTTTTTCTAAGATGTTAGAAAAATCAAAGAAAAACAGAAATACAAGTAGATATGATTGTTAGTATTTTTATGGGCTAATAAAGGCATTAATTCACAGTTTTACTGGTTCACTCCCTATTAAGTTCTAGAAGAGTTCTCCAGAGGTATATTTTGAGCAAAACTACTGCCATTCACTTGGACCTTCCACTTTCAGGCCAGCAGTTCTCACTGCCAATCCTCTGCATGCAGTTACAACAGCAGAAACTATCACTGAAAAGGTAAGATACAAGTCCAGTCAGTGGACGCTCTAGTCTTTTAAAACTTAGATTTTGCAATAGCCAGTCCTAAAATCCATGCTTATCAAATGTATATTGTTCTAGCATGCCAGAAAAGATCTATCAAAATCTAAAGATAAACTCAGTGTATTCTGCAGTCTATTTTATAGATATGTGTTCTGAATCCAAGTTCTCCAAAACTCTCCTTACTTTGCAAAGAAAAAAGGAATATCAAAAAGACACAAAAGGAGACGCCGTTAAAAACTTTCAATAGTATCGTAAGTGACTATCTCAGGAATATTGTGTATAGAAGGTATTCATATTTATTTAAAAAAAAAAATCTCCATGCAGAGCCTTTTGCAAAGTTGCAATGGTGATTGATTTGTTTTGGTAAGTTCGGGGCTTCTAAGACCTTCTGCGAGGTTAACCCTCCAAAGGGGTAACCAAGGGGTTAATAAACCCTCTGTATTTCACCCTATAAAGAACAAAGCTCTGAGGCAATGAGGACACCAAACCTGCATTAATCCCTCCTAGCCTTCAGCACTATATGATAAAATATGTAATCTTTATTGGCCAAAGCACAGACGAAACCAAAACAAGGTGTTTATCTGCAAAATGAAGACAACTGTATTTGCACTTTCTCAGATACAAGTGTACAAGTATAACTCTTAAGCATAACTTAGATGTTTTCAGCAAGTTTTCAAGGTGTGACCTTTAACCATTATGTATTTATATACTATCAGAGGGCTGGAGCACCTCTCCTATGAAGACAGGCTGAGAGAGTTGGGATTGTTCAGCCTGGAAAAGAGAAGGTGACAGTTTATAGCACCTTCCAGTACCTAAAGAGGTCTACCAGAAAGCCAGAGAGGGACTTTTTACAAGGGCATATAGTGATAGGACAAGGGGGAATGGCTTTAAACCAGAGGGAGGTAGGTTTATATTAGATATTAGGAAGAAATTCTTTACTGTGAGGCACTGGAACAGGTTGCCCAGAGAAGTTGTGGATGCCTCACCCCTGCAAGTGCTCAATGCCAGGTTGGATGGGGCTCTGAGTAAAACCTGGTCTAATGGAAGGCATCCCTGCCCATGGAGGGGGTTTGGAACTGGATGAACTTGAAGGTCCTTTTCAATCCAACCCGTTTTATGATTCAATGTTTCCATTACCTATTGCTCTAAAAGAAGTTGGAAAAATTAAAAAATCTTGAGGTTTTGCAAGACATTTAAAACCAAACTTGTGACATTTTGCATTTATTAGTGTATCAAATATCTTTTAAGAGGGAAGAACGCTTGGAATGTCACTGTTCTCCCAAGTGAGACAAATGTATGAAAAAATTTGTTTTGAAAATGGGAGGAGGCAACCAGAGAAGACCATAACTTGTGTATAAAGTATTGTTTCAAGTCACTACACACTTTTGTACTTCATAAGGCAAGAAAGAAGCACTTGGAAATTTTACACAGATTTTAAGAAATAATACTGATACTTTTCATGAAGTATCAGTATCAGATTACTGACATTAGTAACAAGCAAAGCCTAGCAGTAGAGAAATTAACATCTTATGCAAAGACCAGAGATAGAAATATTGCCATTTACACCTTCACCCACCCTTTGTGGCTGGGAATGTAATGCTGCATCCATTTCAATTAGGCTGCTTTACGTCAGAAAAACAAATAGGCAGGAAAGAGAGATGAAGCTTAGTGGCAGATTTTCAAAGTGCTACCAAAAGATTGTAAAAGTAGTCCCATGCAGTAAGCAAGTACCTAATTTTGGACAATCTCTGAACAAAAGAGGGACTCTAATTTTCTTTAAATGTAAGCTTTAGTTGTACAGAAAACAGTATTTCCTGAATTCTGTAAATCAGATGGATTAATTAGGTTGTTAACTGTAAACAGCTAGTTTTACTTCTCATGCTGGATTTTATGAGTTCACGTATTCTGTTATATTTGCTGCATGTAAAAACTTAAATCATCACAGTTTTCAGGCACTTGTACTAGTATTACCAGTCAAGAAAAGACTAGTATTTTTTTTCTTCTATAATAGTCTAAGATACTTTTAAAAGTTGAACTGTACATAATGTTTCTTCCTTTTCCAAACTTTGTGGTTTTCCTATATATTTTCTATGAAGAATGAATAGGTTCAAAAGTAGTACTTATAAGAGCATTCCTTTTGTTTCATGAAAGAATTTACATGCCCAAATCAGATTGCTGGCCCCCATGTTGTTTTTGACGAATAATAAAATACCAGACTTGGCTGGAAGTTGCTCCAGGGTCTCATACTATAAGCTTTTGTTCCTTTCAATTAACAGTGGTACTGGACTTTCTGTGACAACCACTCAAAGGCCTTGTTTATGCCCGAAAGTTCACGCTATCACTGCCTACCCAGCAGTACGGTGGTACGGTACGAAGCCAAAGTTCATTAATCTTCAGTGTAAGGCACAGCTTCAGCCTCACATGTTTGTGCATATAAGTACTTCTAGGTTTGCAAATCCGCAGGGAATGCCTCAGCTTCCTGTAAGGGGAAAGCCGTCCCCGTGCTCGGCTGCCGGAGGTGCCGTGGGGCGGGC
>NW_021939396.1:26011506-26018017 GCF_001715985.3 Manacus vitellinus | reverse complement strand
GCGAGCTGCCCCTGTCACCGAGGGGCGGGGAGGAGGGGAATGGGCGTGGGGGCTAAAATGGCGAAGGGAGCTCTGCTGAGGTCTCGGTCTCTCTTTTCCGGCAGTACAACTCGTCGCACCCCTCGGGCTCTGCTGGCGGGGGGTGGCGGCTGTTGCTTCTCCCCTCCCGATGCCCCATATGGTGCCCGGAGGATTGTTGTGTTTCCCTACTGTCTCCCACCCTGGCTCGAGTCTGGACAGGGCTCAGGGCCTCTGGGCCCGCACCTGGCGACGGGAGGGAGGGTCGGGGCTATGTTGAGTCTGTGGAGGTGTGGGGCGGGGGGAGAGAGAGGGAGAGTGTCGGCGGTGTCCGGTGTCAGGCGAATAACCTTGTTTATTCCTGTCTACGGCCTTTGCGAGGGTGACTGAGGACTGAGTCCTGACCTGTGTCAACGCTGAGTGGATTGCGAGAGGCTTTAGTGGCCGGGAGTCAGTGAGGCAGTTCCACGGCCGGCCCCCGCTTGCTTATCTGCCGGGTGAAAACAGGAGAAGGATATTGTTACGTTTCAGTTCACCTTCCTTTGGTGAAGCCGGGCAGGGAGGAGGTGAAGAGCCGTTTCCCCTCTCCAGTGCACTGCTGTCACTCCTCACAGTGCCACAGTGTGCCTCGGCTCAGAGGCAGAGGGCACGGTGGGGCGCGAAGTGGTTTCGGGCACCGCTCAGATTATCGGTATCTGCTTGTCTCTCGGGGCCCTCATGATGGGTGTTTGGCTGAGCAGACTGTGAATTCAAGATCTCAAAAGACCTGTTTGTGTCATTTATCTTTGTTTACGTTGTTGCAAAATGTTACAACTCAATCCAACTGTTTACTTACTTGATTTTATTTGTAGTTGTCTTATTTTTGGAACGATACCAATTCTCATCCCAGTTTAACTAGGAGCTCTGCTTCCAGATCTGTAAATGTTTAAACTATATATCAAAGAAAGAAAAGGACTTAACACCACCTCATCATTTTAATGGGAGCTCTTTGATGTTTGGGTGAAACAGTAAAAAGAGGTATTTATATTTCAGTTGTATTTTCTCAGGGCACCTGTGTCATATAATAAGTCATCAGGATATTGTGCATTGAAAAAAACTCAGGTTATGCAAGTCTTATAATACTGACTTACTAGGTGATGCAGTCACCCACTGCAGGTAGCTGGGTTATATAGGATCATACATGTGAAAGACGGTATGGCCTTCATAGTAATGAGTCTCCCCTTCAAACTGGTATTCTGGTTTAATCCCTTTGTGATATAGAAACAAACTGATTATTATTGTCTGTGATAATGCTTTACTAACTTGGACTGGTTGTTTATTTTTTTTTAAATTTTGTATGCTGCCTTATGTGAGTCTGTGTTGGTCAAGGTATAAACTGAATTATTGTTTCTTGTTGATTTTAATACTAATAAAGATTAAAGAAATTTTGCATAGAGAAAACATCTGCAGGGGTTTTCATCATTCTGAGAAAAATCTTAGGGCTGCAGAAGCACAATTTACCTGGACTCTTGATAAAGATGCTTTCAAATGGGGCAACTAGAAATATTTTCAGTTGATGTTGCTTGTGAAACTGTGGGTTTAGAACCCCTTTTTTACCTTTTCAATATGTATTTTGAGCTGTATTTTAAAGTGCTTCTAGGTTCACCAACTTAATACTGTCAGTAGACTTTCTCCGATGATACTGTAGAATAATTCCCTTAAACTCACTATTATACTTGAAAACTTAGGAGTAGTTTTACATACCTGGGACTGATTTAATCTCTCAACATGGGACATTTCATTACCAAAAGAATTTGGATTATTTTTTTGGAAGAATAGTTTACATTTGTTACTAAACATCAATGAAAAAACATTTTAAGTCAGCCAGTATGTTTTTGTTTAAGTGTTGGCACTAAAGTTTAAATAATCACCTGTCTTCAAGTGCTTCTTAAATCACAGGAATACTGATTGATTTCAGAGCCAACCCCTTTTCCTGAGTCTGTGGAACCCTTGGAAGAAGGTGATATGTTTGCTAGTTTTATTGCTTTTCTTTTTTCCTTCTTATCTTTCCATATGAAGTTGGAAATTTTGATAAGTTGGAATTTTTACCCACTTCTCTGTTGTTTCTCATGAAACAATGTGTGTGGAAAGACATTTCTCCTGGGTCTTGGACACAAAGAAGAATCAGAGGTAAGGATCTATGACAGGAAGTTGGTATTGCATTCAGTTTACTCATGTTCAGTATTCCTATGCCATTAAAACAGTAGATTTGAAAACTAAGGTGCCATAATCAAAAAATTATGGCCTAAGCCATGTTTATTAATTGGAAATAACTACTCTTTATGCACTTACAGGAAACAGTCATTGTTAGCTTATAAAAACCCCAAAACCTAAATCCCCCCCAAAAAAAACCCCCCAAGTTCATTTTAGAATTTATAGATAATGAAGTGTGAAGGCGTAGTGAGGTAATGGATGGAATAATAAACAAAAATAAGTCCTAGCTGCAAGCTGTGCTTAAGTGATTCTTGTAAGTTACTCTTTTTTCATAAAGACTGCAGAGAAGGAGTGAAGCTACTGATAAAAATGTCATATCTTTTAAGTTGGGTTAGTACTGCACGTAATTGCTCCTGCACAGGATAACATTCACCTGCAATTGCATAGCAACTCAAAATCAGAAAAGCTGTTCCAGTGTGCCTTCCTGTATGAAAGTGTGTCAACTGGGGCAGGCTCCCCAGTTTCCATGGTAGTGTTGTATTAACCAAGATCTTGTCATTTTTGCTGTCCTTACGAAACTTGTAAACCAGAACTGCTGAACTCTTCCTTTGAATTCTGAGCTAAGTGATGCTTAGTGGCATTCCTTCATATTGCTTTGGTCTGTGTCCAAATGCAGAGGGTAGGAGCTGATTACATCTGGGTCCTTCTTTAAAAGTTTGTTGTCATTGCATCAGTAGCCCATTTCTCTGTGTAGGTGTTTGTTCAGATTTATCATAATCTGCTGACGTTTTCCTGTGGTGACAAAGTGCCCATAGGTAAGGACAGTTGGAAGTATCACCTCTGTTTTCTTGAAGGAACTTAATATGGCTCAAGAGAGAAACCTCTTCTTCCCCATCAGCAGGAGTTGGGAGTGTCTAGGAGAGGCATTCCAAAGGCTTGTAGAAAAGAACAGGTCCTAGAGTGGTGTACCTGCTTATTTTCTTTCCCTTGTAGAACAGTGACATTGCATGGTTTTTGCTAAAATTTACTACAATACTTTTTAAGAAGGAGTAAGAAGGAGTTTTTGTTTTTCATTGCTTTCTGTAAGTGAAAAGTTCTAATTCCTTCTGCTTGGGATATGCGTTTGCTGTGTTTGAGGACCTGCTAGTTTAACCAGAAGCAGACTTAAGTTTAGCTGTGTTTTGCAAATGTGGTGTTGCTTTACAGAGGAGCACTGGAGATTCCAGAGAAATGATCACCTGTCAGAGTGGCTATAATATGTCAGAAATATTTACAGGGTGCTAGATTTTTTACTTTAAATTTCTTAGCATTGCAGGGAAAGTATGTCAGGAAAACCTTTAAGTTTCTGTTATATGTAGGACTTAATAACTATTACACATATAGCATGAAGCAATTAATCATTGCAGGTTTACATGACTGTGTTGCTCTAGCAGCATATGTGTGGCAAAGAAACAATTTTTTTTTAATTCCCTCTTCCCTTAGTCAATGTTTAGGTTCGTGTAAATTCTTAATATAATATAATGTACCGTTTGATAATTCAGTATTGCCAAAAAAAAAGCATTAAAATCCTGTTAAATGAGAATATGGCTTTGGATTTAACTTTTGAATTCTGCTGATTTTGAAAAATCAACTGAAATTAGCTGTGCTGATTGTGTTACTATGTAAGGGCTTTTGACTAAAATAAAGTCTTCAATAAAAATTGGAGTGAAGCATGTATTTAACAAAGCAGAATAAATTCTTGGGCTTTTATTAATCACCCTTTTCTTTTTGTTGGAATATGTTAGAGATGCTTATGTTCTGCTTTAAGTGGCTAGGACCTGAGCATACTTAAATGTAACCAGTTCAAAACCTAAAGACTTCTTAACATCAGTGAGGATGTTAACTTGGAGTGATGTAACTAGTACAGCCAATAGTCTTTTCTTTTGCGATGAAATTCAGCCTCTGATGTCTAATACATGAAATTTTTCATTGGCCCAAATCACTTTGGAACAATTTTTTTCAAATATAATCATCTGTTTATGAAAACACCGTAGAACAGTCTCTTGATTTGTCTTATGTGTAAATGGCTTTGGGAATATAAATGCATGTTAGTAACTGACCTCATCAAGTAGTTCAAATGGCACAAAATTATTCCCATGTACTTTTATTCCATTAGGATTTTAGACTTTTTTTTGCAGAAAATCATTGTGGAGATGGAAGAAAGCAATATAAAAGCCAATGAGAAGTGGAAGTCACATTTTGAAGATAAACAGCAAAATAATTCTGGTTTATGAATTTAAGGATCTTTGCCTTGCAGCCTGAAGTGGGCAGAGGAGAGCTCTTGTCTGTGCTACTGTGAGCATAGACAGAAGTATACAGAGGATATTCAGTGCACATTTCTAGTTACTGGGGCTTCTAACCCAGATTTTTTGCTATAAGCTTCTAAATGGAGCAGGAGATTAGCAGGAGAGGCCTTTAAAAAAAGAAACAACTAAAAAAGTTTTATCTGCTCCTCATACGGGTGGGTGAAAAATACGAGAGACTTTGGATTGTGTGTGCATTTCAAGGTAGCCAACGATTTCCCAGTATAGATCAAACCAAAGGAGCTGTAGTTTTACAAAAGGGTAAAGTAAAAAAGGAAAGATAAAGTTGATAATCTGTAAAATTGCATAATATTCTTGGACATTAGAACTGAAAAAAATAACACATGTTCAGTTTTGAAACACAGTGCTCTGCTAGTTCTTGAGAAATTCAGTAAGATTTTTTTTGTTGTTTGTAGGGACGAACTAAAACTGCTGAACAGATTATGATACATTAGTCTTAAAAGATGACCTTGTTTTTACTAACTAGTATACCAAAATTAGCTTTCTTGTATTTCTTAGCATCTACAATGACATAAGAGTATCTATTTGTAACAATCAGAAAGCAAAATAAAATATATCTGAGGAAAGCTCAATAGAAGATGAAGAGTAATATGATTGCCAAACTTCCCTTTTCCCCTCGGGTTAGAAGTGTGGAAGCTGCTTTTTCTTAAATTTCAGTTCCCTTTATTCCTCCATTCTTGGCATAATTTATTTCCACTTCCAGCTAACTTCTTACAGAGTTATCTCTTTTAAAAATGATCGCTGTCTTACTGTAGTAGCTGGAAAGATTTTGGGCTTTAAAAAAAAAAGAAGGGAAAAAAAGAAATGTGTTTTGACTTGTGGATGTCAATTATAAGGACAGGAAAAATTCAGTTAGTATTAAAAATCTGATGGAAGACTGATATCAGTGTGTTATTTCAAAATAAAATAAAGTAAATCCCTTGGTCGAATGTCTTGTGAGATGTTGTTGACAAAATGTGTTGTCATGGGATGGTGAGTTAAACTGTATTGTTAAAGGAATTGCTATGCAGAAGAAAACTAGTCGGAATCTTAGTTTGTAATATGACAAATGTCTGCTGCTAATGAACTGGCAAAATCTGTAGATAGTGAAATTATTTACTGAGTAATGGAAGCTGAACCTTCCGATGGAAATGACAGTGAGTAGTTTAATATTTGGTGGTAGTTACATTTTTTGTGTTAACTTAGGAGACAAGGTGTGTTGGAAGGAGTAGCTGCAACCATTGTTCAAAATGAGGTGTAAATAGTTATGAATTGTTTTCTGAAAATGTACCATCAGAAATGGAATAAAAAACTGAATATTGGAATGTGTTCGGAATATAACATATACTAGCTTGCATGTAATTTTTATATTACTTACACAAGCATATTTGAAAATGTTCCAATTAATTCTATGGCAAATGGTTCTGGGGATCTCCCAGCTTTAGCTCTTTGGACTATTTGCTTTCTTTGTTGTTTGTATTCCATTTGTGATTAGGAAAAAATAACTAATTGAGGAGAAAACTATAAGAAAAGTACTGCTCCTGTGCAAAATGCAAAATATTGTTAATTTTTAGCATTAAGAAAAATGAAGGAAGAGAGGCCTCTAGCAGAGGCCCACAGAACCTTGAAAAGAATATGTATGAAGTTCCGCCTGTGCTTTTAACCCTGTGTCATAAAACTAAGCAAGGAAACGTTAGAGCACACTTTGAAAAATTGAGGAAAGTAGTCTATCAAGAAGTAATTATTACACAATTCAATTGAGATTGGCTGATGTATGATTCAAAAGAAGGAGTAGATTGTTATACAGACAAGGAGAAAATCCATTGCTAAGTAATAGGGATTTTAATAAAAAAGATCATACAGATTGTACTTCAGAGAATAAACTTAAGTGCATTTTTAAATAGTTTTTATGTGAAGTTAGTCTAGACTGCCCACTAAAGCCTTTCTTTGTTAGTTTT
>NW_021939396.1:25996991-26010496 GCF_001715985.3 Manacus vitellinus | reverse complement strand
CCCTTGAGAAATCAAGCTTTGGATTTTTCTGGTAAGACTTGGGTTTTATTAATTTTCATGTTCTCAGCTTGTCATTTTTATATAGTTAATTTTGGAATCAGATAAACTCAAATTAGAATTGCATTAGAAAATAATAAGCAGAAGCAGGCAACTCTGTTTTAAGAAGTGAGTATTATTTAACCACCGGGCATCTTAGTAAGGATCAAGTTGAATTTTCTGGAACTGTAGAGACTGAAGGGCTATTTTTGAAAAAAATAAGTGAAAGTGCTTGGGTGAGTGCTCTCAGGTAGTAATTGGTAAGATCAGTGCAGTCTGTGATTGGAAGTAGGACAGACATGTTTTAGTGGTTTAACACTGCTGAGATTGACAGCTGGAAAGAGCCTTGCATAGCACTTTTAAAAAATCAAATATTCAGAGAAAAGAGAGTGAGAACATGCAGTGAATTCTACTTATACCTCTCTGAGCTATTTTTTGAGATAAAGTTACTGGTGAGAGGTGGATCACATCAAATGTCTTACTGACAAAAAGTGTGCAAAGACCCTTTCTTCCACTTTATTTCATAACACTGAGTAGGTTTCTCTTCCCCTCTTTGAATCGTTGTCTCTTACTGACTTACCAAAACAATGGGGAGGCTGGGAGACTATTTTGTAGGGCAGTACTAATGTATTTCCCATTATTGGTATTCCTTAGTCATGGTTTCTTCATATCCCCATAAAAACAAGGGGGAGGAGTGCTGTAACACTAACAGCAGCGCTCTTGGTTAACATCTTTGATGTTGTTTTATGTTTGCTAATTTTGCTGTGGCTGCAGTAGAGATGTGCTCACACTAGTCGAGGCTGTTGTAACTAATAAGGTGGTGGTGACAGGCACGAATTCCTGTGAGTGGATTTTATAAGCTATCTGGGCACTCTTGGTATGTGCTCAGGCTGCCTGCCTGTTCTGAAGCTCACACTTCTCCATTTCGATTTTGTTATAATATGTTACCTATAGAGTTGAATTTAATATGGAGCTACTGTATGTAACTAGGGTAAAATTTTCTGTTTGCTGTGTAGGTACACTAAAATCTGCCCATATTTTAACAATCTATCTTAATACATTTACCTTTCTCTTGATGCAAGTCTGATGAACAGTAATTTATACCAAGCATTAGGATTGCCCATAACAGAAGACAACTCAGAGAGGCTGAAGACTCGTGTAATTAGCATATTATATATTTCTGAAGATATGAGGACTATTCAGCTAGATATTAGAATTAAGGAGAAAAGATTCTTCCCTGAATTCTTGACATGTGTATTGGACTGTTGGCCTTTAACTACCATTGTTCTGCTCCAGAATTGTTTACAGGATTTGTTTCACTGTGTGTGTGATCTTATCTGTAATACACAGAGGAGGCATTAGGATATTTTTCATTATTTGATATTGTGGTAGGACCTAGGATCATCATTGTGATTAAAATTCACAAGCAAAGTGTACCCTAAATATTTTGCTCTAAGTTATTTTGTGAGCAGTGGAAGTAGGTTCCATTCAGATTTTTCTTAACCATTACAATTCTCTTCTTCATCTGCTGTTCTAGACCTTTCTTACTTGTAGTAAAAAAGTGACTGTGCACCACTGCAGCTCAGACTGATTCAGAGTGGTCTGTGGTGATTGTGTAGCCTTTGAGTGAGCAGCTTAGATAGCTTGAGCTCACGATGCAGCCCTTTGCTCAGCAAGCACATGAAATTGTGTCTCTTTCCTCTGCTGCACTACTGAGCTTTGTGAAACTCATGGGAACTTAGTGTATCAGAGGATATCACTTCTCAGTTTATTTTAACTGAATCTGGTGGTGAACAAATTCACTTAGAGGGATGGAGATGAAAGGAAGAGGGGGAAGAGGCAGGTGGACAATATGAGTCATGCATGTGACATTTGCTTGGGAAAAAAAAGGCTAAAAAGGTACTTGCTAGTCCAAGTATAAGGCAGAACAGAACAGGCAGATGTGTGCAATGCAATCATAGTCTGACATTTGTTTGGACCTCTTGCATAACACCTCGAAATACATTTTTTTGTAAACCTCGGTAATGGTACTATATTTTTTCTTAGACCTTACTATAAGGATAGCAGTATGTTGTGGATAATGCATGGATCAGTACTGGAGCATTTGTAGCAATGGTCAGTGAATGCATATGAAAAATACAGAAAATGAAATAGTTTTGTATGTAGCTTGGTTTCCATATCAATGTGAGTAGACGAAGATTTATTTCCCGAGGTGGAGGGATGGAAAATGCGTGTACATTGGCTCAAGAAGGATAAATATAGAAATGTTTATATCAGACCTAGTGTGAAGAATATTAGAATTTGTCCAGAGGAGAAGTAGAGGGCATGACTTAAGAGGAGCAGCTGAGCGTATTTGGTTTGTTCAACTTAGAGGAGACCCAGAGGTGACTTCACTGCTGTCTACAACTTCCTCATGAGGGGGAGCAGGTACAGAGGTTTTGATCTTCTTCTAGTGTCCAGTGATAGAAGGTGAGGTTGCTTAATAAGAAAAAGTTCTTCACTGAATCATAGAATGATTTATGTTGGAAAGGACCTCAAAGGGGTGGTCAAGCACTGGAACAAGTTCCCCAGGGAAGTGGTCATGGCCCCAAGCTGTCAGAATAGAATAGTGTAAAACATTTCAATTGGAAGGGACTTACAATAATCATTTTGTCCAACTGCCAGAGCAGTTCAGGGCTGACCACAAATTAAAGCATGTTTTTAAGGACATTGTCAAAATGCCTCTTAACCACTGACAGGCTTGGGGCATCGACCACCTCTCTAGGAAACCTGTTACAGTGTTTGACCATCTTCTCAATAAATAAATACTTCCTAATGTCAAGCCTGAACCTCCCCTGCTGCAATGCTGACCCATTCCTGTATGTCCTATCCCTGAATACCCTGAGAAGAAATTAGCACCTCCCTCCCCAATTTCCAGCCAGCAAACTTGCAAACGGTACATTCAACTCCAGCATCCAGATCATTGATAAAAATGTTGAACAGGACTACCCTGGAACTGAGCCTTGAGAAACACCACTGAGACAGGTCACCAGCCAGTTGTAGTCCCATTCAGTACAACCCTTTGACTTTGAGCTCTGCCCTTCAGACAGTACTTCACCCAGCATACCATGAACCTCATTCCACAACTGGACACCTTGTCTGGAAGGATGCTGTTAGGGACAGTGTGAAAAGCCATGCTAAAATCCAAAGAACTACATCAACCACCTTCCCTTCATTGATGAGGTGGGAGGCCTTATCATAGAAGGATATAAAATTAAACAGGACTGTTTCATGATCACTGCGGCCAAGACAGCCACCAACCATCACATTCCTCATGGGTCCTTCTGTATTCACAAATAGCCAGTCCAGGAGGACATCTTTGCTAGTTGGATCACTGACTATTTGTGGCAAAAAGTTATCACCTACAGACTGCAAGAATTTCAAGACTTGCTCATCACAGTGGTGTAGTGCTTCCAGTCGATATTAGTTGATATAAGGACAAGGGCTACAAATCCAGAGGTTTCCCCTAATTGTCTAGAGAATAATTCATCAATGATTATATCCTCCACCTTACCTGCCTTACCTATTCCTCCTGAACAGCCTGTAGCCTGTCATCCCAGCACTCCTGCTGTGGGATTCGTTCCACCAAGTCTCACTAATACCAATGATATCATAACCCTCGGAACTGACCAATGTTTCCAGTTCAGTGTTCAGACACATTGCTTAACTTTTAAGTAGTCCTGTGTGGAGTCAGGAGTTGGATGACGTGATCCTCGTGGGTCTCTTCCATCTCAGGATGTTCTGTGATTTAAGAAGAGTAACAGTTTACTTTCCATTTATTTCTCTGCAGGTTTGCTGTAGGGTTGCTAACTTGGAACTTAGTAACAAAATATTTGCAATGTATCAGGAATGTTGCAATATCTCTGGAGAAGCTGTTAGTTAACTGTCAGGAAGAGCTAATGTCTTGCCTTATTGTCAGGGCCTTATAAACCTTGCAGAAGGAGAGTGCTTAAGCTGAAATTCTACTAATGTCGAAGACATTAGTAGATCCTAAGGAAGACACTACTATATCTATACCCACTAGTACGTGCTATGGGCTTTGTGAAAAGATGGGAAATTAAATGCTTCTGTATCCCTGACTGTTTTGGCTGGTCTGAAGATTCACTCTCAAAAGTGTGTTGATGAAAATGGAAAGTATGAGGACATTCTCATAGCTTTCTTCTCCTTTGTTTTGTTGGAGTACTAATTAACATTTTTGGGTCCTTTTCCAGTCCTCTCAGTGTCAAGTAATTCTTTTTTTTTTGTTTTCTTTTTTTGGTGTTTTTTTTTTGTTTTTTTTTTGTGAGGGGAGTGTTTGTAAACTATTCCTAGGTAAAAGAGTAAGGGACACTGTCAGTTGAAGATGGTCTTGGTAGTACTTTTGAGTTTTAACAGGAAGAAGCAAGACATTCTGCTGACAGAAAATGATCTGGGGGTCCTGACAGGCATGAAGTTGAACATGATGCAGAAGTGTACCCATGGGGGCGGTGATGACAAATGGTGTCCTGGGCTGCATTAGACAAAGAATTGCCGTCAGGTTGAAGGAGGTGATCCTTCCCCTTTATTCAGCATTAGTTAGGCCACACCTGGATCTCTGTGCAAAAGAGACATGGACAGGATGGATAGAGTTTAATGAAGGGCTATCAAGAGGATTAAGGCACTGGAGCACCTCTCCTTTGACTCAAAAAGAAGTTTCCAGTATTCCTTATTAGCATAGATGTGTCCTACAGTTACAAGTGTTTTGAACAGTACATATTACTCTCCTTTAAAGTTTTTCAGATCTTTTTGCTTCCATATGTAATATTTATGAGTCTCATGGAATACCATTGGTTTTGTTAGGGTTTTTTTTAACATATATATATATATATTAAACTCTTCAGTAACTAAGGAACTGGAGAAACTATTAGTAAAAAGTAAGTACTGAAGGGATCTGGAGGAATCTTATAATCTTGAAAAGTAGCTAGCTATTCTGTTAAATAGTTTCAAGTTGTTAGTTTTTAATTTTAATAAACTATCCCAGAATTTTGTAAGGTGGAGACCTGCATTTCAGTCTATCAGTATTTGTCTGAGTTAAGTTTAGCAGTGGGTACCACAGAAAATAATTTGTTACTCACTTTTTTTTCCTCTCATGTAGACTTTCTTACAAATTAGATCAAGAAAGTACAAGTATTTTGCTTTAGACATAACAACTGGCCATGAAAATTTCTCAGTACTCCAAATGAATATCTTCACTTCACTTGGTGTAGTTGCCATGTAGTTGTCTTCAAGAGAAGACAACTTCTTTGCTTGAAATTTTGTTTATTTTTGGCCACGCAGGAATAGTTTCCTCTGGATCTTAAAGACAGGAGGTTGCTAATCCTTAAAGCTTCTAGATTTTCAGTATTTGAAAAATCTCTAGTAGAACTTCTAAAAATCTTTCTCAGCTTAAAGGTTTTACTTCTAAAAAGGTAAGGTGGTAGTCCCATCCTTGTGCAAGTCTGTCAGTCCTTCTGCTATGTGACTTCTTTACTGTCCCTGCTTCGTTTCATACACTATATACCTGCTCTCTCTGCAGCAACCTTGCCCCCCAGAAACCTGAGATATATGGAAACATTTATGTCAACACCATTTACTTCCAGTCTTTATTAATTTTAGACTGCTCTTTCATTGACTCTATTCTCCCAGCAGAGCTTTTTGTGTCCTGTCCTTTTCTTGAATAGTCGGTACTAGTACCTTACACAGTGTCATTAATACTGTTTTTATCACCACTGCAGTCCACGTGATAAATAGAGTTGTTGTCCCATGTCCCACCTCACCTCTGCCCCCTGCTATGTCTGCATCAGTAATTTTCCTATCAAAGTTTGAGGGGCTAAATTTTGGATTATACTTCTCATCTTTGTGCAGCAGTGTTTGTCATATGTCTGACCAGCCTTTAGGAAGTAATAGGTGTCCAAAACTCTAGATAAGATAGTTCATCTTGTACCATCTAACTCGGCCAACTTCCTGAAGGCTTTGTTTACCTGGAGTAAAAATGTGTTTGACTGCAAGTGAGTGTGAACCAGTGTATAAGAAGGAATCTTGAAGGAAAATGACAAATATTTTCATGTGAGCAGGCTGTCTCCCAGGAGAACCAGCCTGCATCTGAGCTGGTTAGGCAATAGTTTAAATTTAAATTAGGCAATAATTTAGGTTAACAATTTAAAAATGTCGGTAGCTGAGTTTGGATAGTTACTGGTGAAAATAACTGATGACTGAAGGCTAAATAATTTTTTTTTTGACATATCCTTGGCAAAGAAGTTTCTAGAAAAAACAATTGATGAGTTTTCTTTTGGCTCAGAGAAAATTTAGCGTTTACTTTCCTCTTAATTCCTCACCAGTTCTTGATTCCTAATCAGTTAAGCAAGGATGAGTGGACTGCAGCTTTGGAATGTTTGGTACATGATGAAAACAGAATTAGTCAGTTCAACTAATTTAGTCTGTTCAGCAAAGCCCTTTTGAATAGAAACCACAACATAAAACTTTCTTCATGTATTGTTGACAAAAAATTCTGTTTATTTTAAAAAGTTTAAATGCTTTTTTTTGAACTTCCATATATTTTACTTTGTAGTGTTTGACAGACATGTCAGTATTTTTTTACAACATAAAGGAAGTGTGAAACTGTAATCGTTGCTGTGTAAACGCACCTGGGTGTACCATATTGGCAAGAACATAAAATAGACTTCTATTAGAGAAGGATGTTCCATTTACAGGGGCAGAACAGATCAGGGAACTGTTGATGGGATGCATCATGTAGTTATAAACGATCATGTAGTTATAAACAGCCCTTCAACCAACCCTTAAGCCTAACTTTGTTTTATCTGCATCAGCTGTCCATTGTAATAATTGCTAATTGGTCATTTTTTTCTTCAAGGGGAAAGATGCAAAGCTAAATGTAGTGAATTCTCACTTCCCTGTTATCAGAAAATTAGCAAACATGTTTGCCAAATGCAGTTAGCAGCAAGCAGAGCAAGAAACTCAGGTTAGGGCAGGTGGTATGCCTGGTAGATAAATCAGCACCTGAAACCTGAAGTCTCAGGAGATTATGCAATAAACTGTCTACCTGAGGACTTTGACACACTTTATTTATTTAGTTAGTTATTTCATTATGCATTTATTTTGCTTTGTGCATGCTTGGAATAGAGTTAAAAAACCCAAAACAACACAAAACCCAACCAACCAACCAACTAAAACAAAAAAACCCCATTAGATCTATGCAGGTTGAACAGTTGCAGGAAAAAAACCACCAGTAAAAATAATCATAATTTGTCAGTTAAAAAAGTATGCCTAAACTGATTTTTTAATGTACGTTTAGAACTAGATCTTGGTTTCTTGTGAAGAATTTGAGTTTACTTGCCTCAGAATTGATTGCATATGTTGCTCTTATGATGTCTTCCATGTCAGTGGCCTCCAAAGTCAGATGCACAAGACCAGCCAGCCAGATGTGGGAAGAAAATCTAGGATTCGTATTTTATCTGAAAAATAAGAAAGAAATAAAGCTTGTTTTAGTACACATATTTACACTGGCACCCTCCCTTGGTCTGTATGTCACGTAGTCCTGTGTCACATTTGGTACATGAGGTGTCCTGAAGGCAGATTTAGTATTACACAGTATGGTGAGGTAGCAGTAGCACCTTCATTTCTTCATTCACTTCCAGTGTATTGTAATGGATATAGTTCACTTGTGACCAGTTAGGCAGATTTATGGATTATATTACTTAGTTTTTACCAAACAAACTCTAACAAAATAGGCAAACAGCTTAAAAAAAAAAATCCTGCAAAGAGACCATGGATTGTAGATAATAGTAATAATGTGAATACTAAGAACATGTCAGAACTGATGCTTCTACTCCTGGTATGAGCTCTTGGTCATTTGGCAATTAGATCTGACAAGAAGTCAGCCAAAAAATTTTGTTCATTAAGAAGGGTATTTCAAATATGGATTTACATCCACTACTATAAATGATGAACCTCACCCTAAGAGAACATTGTATCTTGAGATATCAGCTAATGATAGCATGAAACCATCACAATTAGCAAGGCATTTAAAAACTAAGCACCCAGAACATGAAGACAGACGTCTACAATTTTTTTCAGCAATGCTAGTCATTGCTCAATCCAGTCAATATTCAATCCAAGACTTTACAAGATCTCACTAAACTTAATGATAGATATATATAAAACTCTTTTGAGATTTTTCAGTAGCAGAAGCCACATAGTGATGGGAATACACTTGATCTTCCTGCCGCAGTAAAAATGTCTGAAATAATACATGGAAAACAATGTGGTGACAAACTAAAATGCATTCCTTTGTCAGCAGATACTGTTGGAAGATGTCTGGAAAACATTGCCAAAGTTTTGAAGAAACAAGTTAAAAAAAATTGCACAGTGTGAGAAGCTTGCTGTACTGACAGCTGGATGAAAGTATAGATGTTTGGTTTGTAATGTGGCTCCGTTTAACGGGAGTTGCTAAATTCTGTGTCCATAATGAAATTCACAAAGAACTAGGGAAAGATGTACCAAACAAGATATATTCTTAACAGTGAATTCTAAACAGTATCTTCTTCAATAGCAGCATTTTTTTTTAAATGAAAAAACTGTACAAATGTAACCACAGATGGAGTGGCTGATTTTACTGAACTGAAAGAGGTTCTGGGGTAAGGTTTACAAGGTGAGCACCACATATAGAATTTATTTACTGCATCATGAATAGGTAAGCAAGAAGGAAGTTGGAGCCATAAGTGTATAAAATGCTTCAGGATGTCATAATTGTTGTTCATTGTATGAAAACAAGGCCTTTAAATAGTAGAATCTTTACAATAATCTGTAATGACATGGGGAATGACCAGGAAAATCTTTTGTACTATGCAGAAGTTTGCTGGTTATCATGGCAAAGTGCTTAGAAGAGCTGCAAAATGTATTAATTATTATGTTTTTGTTATTAATTATTATGATTAATTATGTGTTTTATTTCACAAAAAGACAAGTGTTACAAATTGACCTGTTCAGTGATAACAGGTGACTGTCAGCAGTATGCTGACTAACAGTTATTTTAAAAAAAATAAAGAAAATAAAGACCCTTAAGACACCTTTCCTTGAAAGTGAAGGTGACATTTTAACAATGAGCAAGAAAATGACTGCTTTTTGAAATAAGCTGATATTATGGAGAGAGCATTTTGAAAATAGATGTTTGGAAATGTTTACACCACTGTGGGATTTTTTTGTTGCCAGAAAAGATGCATGTCATCTATAAAACCTCCTATATTTGTACACTTAAACTTGGAAGCAGTTTAAAAGTTTAAACTTTTAAACTTTTACCGGTTTAAAAGTTCTCTTAATTAAGGGTTTCAGAATCTGAAAATTTGTTAAAAATATAGAAATGCAACACCTTCCACTGGCCAAACTTCAAGAAAAAATTTTGTATAATTAGTGGATGGGAATGAAAAATGAGTGTCATGATTTAGAAAGTGTAGCCAGTGATGCACTTTCATTTAGATGCTCATATATTTGTAAATTATTTTTTCTGACTATGACAGCCAATAAACTGATTTAAAACTAGACATTCAAGTCACTGTATTATAAAGTGTTAAGTCAACTTTTTAAAAAATGCTGAAGCATATTCAATCATACGACTCTCACAAAAAAACCTTCCTTTTTTTTAACAATTGCATAAAGGTTTTGTGTACCATTATATATTGTTTAAAATACTGTTTATTTAATCTTTATCTCATCTGTTTTTATATATACAGAATGTATTAGTACAGTAGTATATATATATGTAATTTATAAATAAATACACACATATTGGAAGTACGTACTCAAAATATTTTTACTTACAGAGGTACATAATGAAAAAGGTTTAGTGACAACTGTTCCCATATTATTATTATTGAAACCAATCACTGTACACAAAAATAAATATCTGGAAGTTCATCCAGATCATGAAAAGTGTATTTTTCCTCATGAAAAAATAGTTGTCTGATAGAAACAGAATATTTTACTTCTAGATGCATGTCAGGTGTAGTAATGTAGGAGGACAGGAGTGATGCTGTTTGCATGTGCTTCAAATGCACCAAGAGATGCGCCAGCTGGGATTTGAGACACACTGTTTTAGTCACTGAGTGGGGTAGTCCTTGTAAAGGGCTTATTGTCTCAACAGAGGAGGGAAGTGATTTGTGGGTGGATAACAGTGGTGTAGAAAGCTGATGGCAAATCTAGGGATAGAATGCAAATGTTTGTCATCTGAATCACTCGCGTTACTGCTTGAGTGTATTGTTCTGGTGACAGCTTGATTTTCAAACATGTAAATGTTTCAGACATTTTGTTCATTTGAAGTTGTGGGTGCTTTGCTCATCTGAAATCAGACCATAAGAGTATCTTCTAGAGAGAGGAATATTGATATATCATAGCTGAATTTCTTTTCTTGCCTTACACAGTTGTTCTAAACTATGTAAATGTATGTATATGTTCCTGAAGTAACATACACATCCATAGAGATGTAACATGGGACAAAATTTCCAAAGTGATTGCTTTTTTTAACTGCTGTTATGAAATAATGTGTTCTGCCATACATAAAAAACATTTGGTAACTTGTTGATTGGTTAAACATTTTATTTAATAGCTGTAGCTAACATGCAGAGATAAGTACTTTTTAATAAGCTACCTGTTTGCTTTTTTTTTTTCTTTCTAGGCTAAAGCCTAAACCTCTGACATGGCCACAGCCTCACCAAGATCTGATACAAGTAACACCCATAATGGAAGATTACAGATGCAAGTAACAGGCAAGTAGTGAATTTTACAGGAAAACACATGTATTCTAAAAAAGCAATCTTGGAAATGGATATAAAAATGAACTACTATAGTTAATATTTTAATTAATAATGTGAATGTTACAGTTAAAAATGTGACTATAAGACGTAGATGATTAGAAGATAGAGATTATACAGTGACTTGGATGATAGGGTTTAATTTCTCTTAAAAATGAAAAACATAAGATATTCGATACAACAGTAGGGACAATTGCAAGGAAATTTGCTTGGGATCAAATAATTAGTAACACATATTCTGAAGAGGGAACACATATTACTGAAATTGTACAAGAGAGATTGGCAATTGTAGTGAACCCCAAGCTGGAAATGGGTCTAATGTTGTAACTGAAGGTGGAGAAGAACTGGAGGAGATCACAAAATTTTCTAGCCCTGCAGAAGATTAAGGTGTTTCATTACATGTCAGGTAAATGTTTGTTGAAAATAATATTGCTATATAACATCCTTAGGGCAGCAAGTTAGATTACACAGACAAGTGGAATAATTTAGGTTGGGAGGGACCCTTGGTGATTTCCTAGTCCATTTTTCTGCTGAAGGTGGGATACCTTTGAAGTTGAATCAGGTTGCTCCTGGTATTGTCCAGTTGAATGTTCAGTATCTCAAAGGCTATAGATTGCCAACTTTCCTGAGTATGAACCACATCGCTGTGAAAATGTTTTTCCTTCTATCCAGTTAGAATTTACTATGTTGTCTCTTGTGACTGTTTAGTTTTGTTGCTTTTGCTGTGCTGGTTCTCATAGTTTGAGGCAAAATTCAGCCATCTGCTGGAAGGTAAACACAATAGGCTACAAACAATCCTGGAAATTTCTGATTGTGATGGTGACACTTTTTCCATAGATGTTGAACAGGCCAAGTAGATTATTTGCTTTGCTGGTCATGGATAAGAAGTGGTCAGGGATGTGAGAATCGGTTTCAGTCTTAGCTGCTCTTTTTGTGGGATGGCAAAGCAGAACTGTGACTTCTTTGTGGTCTGAATATAAGCAACATGCATCTAGATAAACAGATTTTATAGCTAATTATCACAGTGTTACAGCAGTTAAAAGTGAAAATGTTACCAGCAAATAGTTAAGATACTATGCATAAATACATCTGCCATGAATATATGTGTATGTATGTATGTATATAAGTATTCTGTTGGTAACTAACTTGAACTTTCCAGGGATTTTGAGAAATCTGGGAACTCTGAAGTAAGAATGGATGCATATATTAAGACTATCCTGAACAAAATTTGGACAAAACTTGAATAAGATACCACGTCTTAATGAAAGCTGCATCTCAAGAAAGATGCATAATACTGGGTGATCCAAAGATGGCTAGGTTATCTGAGAAAAAGTATGTTGTTGGAGAGTCCCCCAAAATGAATATTTTATGAAATTAGATAAGACAGGAACCTTAAAACTGACTAACCTTATGTAAGGATCACATAATAATGTGATGAGTCATCAAAACTGGCAAAAACTAACAGCAGAGTGGAGCCACCTGTAGATTGAAAATACATATATATAAATGTATATATATATAATAGCGAACTGACTTTCACAAATGACCCCTAACTTCAGATATGTGTATGCAGAAATGATAATTTTGTGTGCTGTGCTGAACTGCTCCTTACATAAATAGTCTTGTATTTTTCTGGCACTGAGCCTTCTCTTGACTTCAAGTGATGTGGTTCAAAGATCAAATGAGAATAAGTCTGTACAACATTTAGGATTAGTTTTCTGAAGGTTTAGTTTTCTAACCAGTCTTTATTGCAAGATCACAGGAATGCCAGTGGCAGCACAGAGAAAGGAGTGGGAGACAAGGAATTTATGACTGTAGTATTGCTGACTGACACTGTATGTTTATGTTTAGTTTTGTTTATGCTGCTGTAGAATCCAGACTTGTATTTCAAGAACTATACCTAAAACACTTTTATAAAGGCAGCAAGTAACATAAACTCATTTTGCAGACAAGGAAATTCATATGGAGTGGTGGCTTGAGTTCGAATAGATACATCAGGTTGCAGGCATGCTCTGCCATCAGTATTTGTTCAAATATGCTTGGTGAGATATCCTGTCTTGTTAGCTCTTTTTGGAGTCTTACTACTATTATTACTCATTCATAATTTTTTAAGGGATGTCCTAACCAAAAAATGATAATTGTCTCCTTCTATGTTTAACAAAGCTTATTTAAAACATAACCAGATACAAGGGAGGAAAATTAAAAGGAAGCTTGAATATCATGAATAAATACCTGTGTTTTAATAAAAGTATTTGCTTTTAGAAAGCAAATTATGGACAAAAATGTGGAAGAAGTAGAGGTTGTCAAAGCTTAAAAATATATCATGGTTTCAGATGAAATAATATGATCTGTGTATGGAATTATGTTTTTAGTTTTCTACATTTAAGCTTTCATCTTTATCAAGCCAGCAGTTCCCTTTTATGAACCATGATGCATTACTTAGACTAGATTTTTCAAATGTGAGGGAGTTAAGTTTGCACCTTTTAATTGAAATTAAGTAAAACTCTGTGGCTAATGCCATTATACTCTTGGATGGTTGCATGCCACTAACTTTTAAGTAACTAACATATATGTCTCAGGATACTGTAATCCAGAAATTCCATTAACAAA